>NW_022900927.1:29275267-29374897 GCF_012274545.1 Fukomys damarensis | reverse complement strand
AATCTCTGGATTATCACCCAAATCTTCCTGATATAGTTGCACCCTAGCTTCTGTGTCTCTAACGACCCACGGACATTCTCATCTTTATAACATCAGAGAAAACAGCTCATCAAATCACCGTCAATGCTTTACCCCAACTGATACAATCAGCAACACATTAAGATCAAGCACAACTTGGACACTGACCACCTGTGGTAGTCACTAGTCTATCACCCTTAAATCATTTGAATTAAATTGAAATCAAGAAGCAGTCCAGAACATGTCTGCAGTGAACAAACTCTTCAATATAGTATATTAACAATTTAATGGCTCAGACAGAGCGAGGATGCAAGACCCCTGATCTCAGTTACCTGCTTGCTAAACCCCATGATGCTGACTGACCTCGGGCTGCAAGGCCCAGATTGAGTTCCCCATCCTTCTGAATGGTTGAACTCCGCAATGTTCTATTACAGGTTTCCCACGCCCTTTCTTTAAAGGTGTTCAAAGTTGGGAACTCAGAAAAATAGCCTTGAAGACCACCTCTGTCTTTGCAGAGTGGGTCCAAAGACTTGCACAGTCAGGAGGTCTGAGAGTGCGGGCGGGTGGCTTTTGGGGGTTCAGGGGCACCCTTGCGGCTACCTTCCCGGCACTTGAGCGATGGCTGCTGGGTCGGGAGCAGGCGTGGTTCTCCTTTCCACGGTGGATCGGGCCGGCCTACCTCCCGGCGCTTGAGTGATGGTGGCTGGGTCGGGAGCAGGCGTGGTTCTCTTTCACTCATTTCTTATGACATATTTATTGTCTTGTTGCAGTGCATCAATTTCTATTATATATACATTTAAAATAATTGGCCAAACTATTGTGGCTAGATAAGAAACTACTATTACTAAATTCTTCCTAGAGAAACTAGATTTTTTTCTGGAGGCTCAGAAAAGATGTGCAAATAAACCCCTGATGTTCACAGCGGCGTCCTTCCAGGTAATTCAGTAGGTACTTCTGCCCGTACTCCTCCAACACTGTGTTCTAGTAATGGTAGTTAACATTTTTCTTCCATTTGTCTAGCAGCAGTATAGTGTAAAGGGTACTCCATGAACACATCTCTCTGATCACTTTCTGAAGGTTCCACATGGACTTGTATGTAGTTCTGTATGTATCACTAGACCACAAGGGTCATGTGCTAGGTCTCTTGTCACTTTTTGCCTTATATCACTTGAGCCTGGCTCCTGGCTCAGGAACTGTTGTTGAGTTGAAATCCTCATTATTCTAATGTCAACAGAACCAATTCCTTTCCTTATAATCTCCAACCAAAATCAAAAGTCATCTTCCATGTATAGATTTAAACTAAAATCATATTAATTTAGTTAGAGAGCACAGTCTGACTTAGTATGTAGTTTAACAGTTGAAGGATGTATCGTGTAGTGAAAACTGTGGTGTCAGTATTGACAGTGGTGTGTAACCTTGCTCCTTTCCCCAGTCTCCTCTCAGCCACTCTTCTCTGGCGCTCTTTGGGTTCCTGGAATGACTCGTCTTGTTTCCTGTGGCTTGAATGCTTTTCAGCCCTTTCCGTTGTACAGCACCTCCTGCCCCATCCCTGCATCCTTCAGCCCTCATCTTAACTACCTTGTTATCAGGAAGTTCCAGCCCAGCCTTGCTTGGTTTCCTTTGGCTGAGGGTTTTTAGGTTCCTTTCCTTCAGAGCCTTGTAGGCGGATGGCCATTCATCCTCAGCAATTCTCTTCCTCTCTGTTCTGTAAACTTCCTGAGGCCCCAGCAAAAAAACTGATTTTTGCTAAACTTTGTATTTCCACCCCTTAGCACAACGGCTGGGATGTAACACACACCACGGGCAGCACCAGGGAATGCTTGGGGTTGGAGCACCTTCGTAATTACCGTCATCCCAACAAAATA
Source organism: Fukomys damarensis (assembly GCF_012274545.1). NCBI lineage: Eukaryota > Metazoa > Chordata > Mammalia > Rodentia > Bathyergidae > Fukomys > Fukomys damarensis. The sequence continues at coordinate 29,373,014 of NW_022900927.1, read as the reverse complement.
GCTCCATTCTTGGACATCGGCAGTTAGCATTTTCTCAATCTTGTGTGAAATGTGAATATAAACACGAAGGTGGAGTTGTTATCTGTTCACCCATATACCATTTAGAAGAGTCCTACATAACAGCATGAACTCAGAAGCAGAATGCATAAAGGCATTTTAAGGAAACTTAATTTTTATTTATCTATAATATTTGGTTGTACATGCTCTGCAAACCCAGTTTCAAAGTAAGTTCTTTTTCTCTTTTCTCCAACTTCCCACCTTCTACCTATATTGTACTTTCAAGCCTAGTGCTTTAACAACTCCAGTGCAGTACCCTGGTAGGTTCTCAATGCATATGCTATGAGAGCACACAGCTGGACATTTCAAGAAAATTTCCCAATGATACACACCTGCTATGAGAGTAGCCGACTAGAGTGAGTGGGTAGGCTGGGGGTGGAATAAATCTCCCAAGTTATTCCTGCTTTCAGCAGCATTCTAGGAATGTTCATGAATACATAAGTAGTTTGCTTTGAGCAAGTACCAAGCAAAATTATTAGCTGGAGAAAATGATGTTCTTTAAAAAGCTCAACAGCTTTTTGAAAGCACTGCTTTCAAAAATACTATTTTTACTTCATAAATGCTAGTTTATGTGTATGCACAAATAAGAGTGCTACCGCATGCACAAACCCTTTTATCACATTATTTTACAGTATGGTCATTCTTTTTCCTCAAAGTTTCCTTACCATTCATTTATCTTCTCAGTGGCCTCATCAAACAAAGACAGCAGTTTGTTGTTACCAGCAACCAACATCTGGTTTCATATGTGGCTAGTGTGCCCTGTTGTCATAACACAGGGAATACAAGGCATAGAGGAGGGTGTGGCTATCATATATCATCACACTTTTGAGATATTAGACAACAAAGGCTCTTGAATTTAATAGTGGCTTATTGGGATACAATTATATACTTCTTGAGTTAATTCAGTCCCCCAAACTCTTGGTTTTAGGGAAGCAGATTGGAGAAATAAAGCATACTGGAAACTAGAAATAGGTCAGTGTGATTGCAGAACTGCCTTTTCATCATTGTTGTGAGACTCCTAATGGCTTATGTCGGTCGCCCAATCAAAGAGCATGTCTTTAGACTAATGCTATTCAGCTGGTTACTATGGCAATGATGGAGTACTAGTTGTCATGCGATGAAATGGAAATTTGGGGGACCAGTTTCTTTAAAAGAGGTGGATTCATTAAGCCCTGTCTTTCTCTCTTTCCTTAAAACTTGACCATGTTGTGTAATACTTTTAAAGAGACTCCATTTTCATACTGCCGGCATACATCTCAGGATTTGTATTATTCTTGGATTTCCTCACTTAAATCCTTTCAACTCTGTGATGTGAGTAGAGACCCCCTACTTCTACAGTCTTTTATGGTTCACATTAAAGAATGACACTGAAGCAGCTAGGTTTCTTTATATCTCTCCAAAAGTGTTTCTGCAAACTCGATTTCATTCCTCCAAAGTTATTCTTGTGTGAAATAGAATAGGTTAGAATACATATAATGGACTGTAAGTGATAAAGGAGTCTTTCACCAATGCAGTACAATCACCTATCCTTCACCGATGAGTTTATTAGAATCATTCTTTGAGACAGATCCTTCTGAGAAGCAGAAGAAGCCTGGCCTCTTTCCCTCTCAGTGCGGATGGAGATTTCATTCTTCTTTGCTAAGGGGCTGCTGTATGGGCTCCCCAGTGGGAAACATACATTGTTCACATTTTACACAGCCTTCATTGCCTGTTTTCTTGACTGCTCCCAAGGAATTAATTCAGTTGCTCATTTTTGGGTCTAGAAAAGAAAGAATGGTAATATTAATAGTTTGGCTAAATTTGGGGCTCAGGGATTGAACTCGGGACCTTGTGCTTGTGAGGCAGGCAGCAGCACCACTGAGCTAAATCCCCGGCCCTAGAGAGAATATATTGGAACAAACCTGAGTTCATGGACCTCTCAATATTTTTGAGATTACTTTTGGTGTATTGATATAAACTCTGTAGAAAAGATCTTTTGGTGCATTTTTATTTTGAGACTGTAAAATTTTTAGATGATATTCATGACAGTAACTCTCAAACTCCACTGTGCTGGAGATTTCTTTGGGAAATTGGAAGGAACTTCTAAAAACTTTCCCTGTATCTTGTAACTCCCCAGCAGTGCAGACGCACTATTTCTTAGGAGGTCCCCCTGTGAGGCTCAGAGAATCTTGTTCGATTACATATCTCTTACATCCAAACGCAGCACTGTGAGCTTAGGTTTACAATCCTGCATAAACCAGGGCCTGGGCTTTCATTTGGGCGTCTTCCCCTCTTTATTGCTTAATACTTTCTTCCAGGGTCTATGAATTAGTCTGCTACATCTGTCGCAACAAAGTACTACAAACTGGGTTGCTTAAACAACAGAAATTTATTTTCTCACAGTTGTGAGATTAGAAATCCAACTGAGGCCTCTCTCCTTGGTTCACAGATGACTGTTTTCTCCCTTGTCCTCACATGGCCCTTCCTCTGTGCATGCACACCGCTGATCTCTCATGTGTCCAAATTTCTCTCTCTCTCTCTTTTTTTTTAGGTTACATGTCAGATTGGATTGGAACTCAGCCAAATGGCCTCAATTTAACTTAATCACTTTTTAAAAGGCATTATTCCCAAACACATCACATTCTGAGGTCTGGGGCTTAGGCCTTCAACAGATAAATTTTAGGAGTACACATTTTAAGCCATAAAAGCTTGAAACACCATATTATTTTCATGGGTTGTTTCCAGCAACTCTCTGGCTAGAAACTAAAAGAAATTGCAGTGAGCTTTTTGAAATCAGACAGAAAGAGTTCACCATTTTCTTGTGGTTTGAGAATACAAAGGACAGTGGGACACAATCTCTTAATGTACTTGAGAGCACACTTAGGGTTTTTTGGCCTAGTGAGATGGACACTAGGAGAAGTTTGTGAGAAGTCATGTTATTAAATGAAGACAGTGAGAGCAGATGGGAGAAAATGCATGTGTTTAAGGCATCTTCTACGACTAAGTATTTAGTTCCATTTAGGAGTTAGAAAATAAAGACCAAGTGTGGAATGCAATCATTTGCAGATTTATGTAAAAATCTAAATTTCTAGGTTCTCTTAGAAGCTCTGACAACAGAGCTCACATTCTTGTGCAGAAACAATTTTTTTGGGTGGTTTTTTTTTGGTAATGGAAATCAAAGTTTGGACCTCACACTTGTCAGGCTGGAGCTGTGCCCCTGAGCTATACATCCAGCCCTGAAACAATTTCTTGCTAATCTCCTTAGACTTTATTAACATAGTTCTGTCTTCAAAGAAGCTATGGCACGTGGGCATCAGCCAAAGGAGGTGAAGCGAGTGACTACCGTATGACTCCATTATGCAGAAGCCTTGCAGGAAGTGAGTGATACTTATGAGTTCAACTGCTCACTGGGTTGGGGTACACGATGGGTACAGGGATCCCATCAGTCTCTAAACTTCCTATCTGTTAGAAAGCTGTCACCAACCATGTGCTCTGCAGGAAAGAAAGGGCATCCTGGCGCTACCACAGACTGGTTTGGCGCTGTAATTAAGCGCTTTTTATTCTTCCCTCTGTTTTTCCCTTGTTTTCTTCTTAGGGCTCTGTTATGGGGAGGGAGCTGCTGAGTCTGGAATTAAGGAGCATAGAAGAAACAAAGGTATCTTCTAATCATTTCTGTGGCATAACTCTGAGAGAATTCCTAGTTAGGTGACCTTCAAACTTCATTGTCTGGTTTTCCTGGGGGTCTCCAAGTTAACTGTTAGGCTATAAGTAAATTCCCCTTTTGCTTAAATTTCTTTTTTAAAATTTTTTCGGTACTGGGGATTGAACTCAGGTCCTTGTGTTTGTGAGGCAGGTGTCATAGAACCACTGAACTAAATCCCTGGCCCTTCTTTTGCTTAAATTTTGAGAGTCCGTTTGTTTTTTGTTTATTTGTTTGCACATGTGAACACTAACTGATAGTGTTCGTAGTCTTCACACCAAGTGATCACTGATAATTAAAATTTTTTGGATGGGGAGGGGGAGGTGTCACAGGTCCAGACAAGTTGATAACCAAGTTTCTGAAGTGATCTAGAGACTATCTTAGACTATCTTAGGGGACCACAAAGATTTATCCTGCAACTTTCCTTGGTAATAGCATCATTCCTTGACTAAGGAGCTAGAGTTTTTCTTTTTCTTTTTTCTTTTTTTTTAAGAGGAAAAATTTATTGAGGGAAAGAAAGCTTCGGTCTGAGAGAGACAGAAGGGGGACCAGAAAAAGGCTTGCTGGCTCACCCCACTTCTCCAAGATTTTTATACAGCAAAGCCATGTGGTGAGGTGGGTACAAAGTGGGACAAAACTATATGACCCAATGGAAAATGGAGCCAGAGTTTTTCTTTAAGGTGAACAACTTCCTCCAGCACCAAGTTAAGCCTTTTGCATTTGCTGTTTACAAGGGAAATGCCATGTTCAAACTAAACTTTAATAGATTTTCCAGCTACTAGAGTCCTATCAGTAGTATCTTCTTTTCCTTGAAGTAAGTTTGAACGTATTTACTGGCAAGAAAAAAGAATTTTCATGTTTCCTGCTTTTCTCTTACAAAGCAAAACAAAGTACCAACATTCACTTTAACTAGAATCTAATTTTGCCCCAAGTAGGAATAGAGGTCATTCCAAAAATCGTAGACTTGGCAGAGACTTTTGGAAATCTTTAACGCATGTCCCTACCCCTGTATTTTGTAAAGTGTATTTGGAAAGTTGCATTATTGAAGGGAACACAAAAGAACTCTGGAAGTGGAGTAGGGAGGGGAATTTCCAAAAAGAACCCGAAGACCTCTCTAGGACCGATGGAGGACCTTTCATATCTCCATCCCCAATGACATTCTTTCCTTATTCTCCATACATTAAAATATAATTTTTATTTTATTGCAAAGTTAGTAAGTTTCTTGCCAACACTAAAAAACAAAACAAAACGTATAAATTAAAGGGAAAAAACAGTCACATGTGTGGGTATACAACTACTGAATCTAAGGTTATATATAATTTAAGGCTCATCCAGCCAGGTGTGGTGGCACACGCCTATAATCCCAGCACTCAGGAGGCTGAGGCAGGAAGATCACTGTGAATTTGAGACCAGCCTGGGCTACATAGTGAGTTCCAGGTCAGTCTCAACTACATAGTGAGATCCTGTCTCAAAAAAACAAAAAAACGAACAAACAAAAAAATTTAAGGCTCTTCTGCATGTAAAGGTTCAAACAATGCCTTTGGAGTTTAATTGGACAAGTGAGGAGATGTGCTTTTTTTCCATTTTAGAAGATTATTGACTTTATTTTTTTGGTCTTTAACTGTCCTTGCTTATCAGAGCAGACAGAATTCTTTCTTAAGTGCAGCATAAACATCCATCCTAAAAGCTTCTTCCTAGCAAAAAAAATCTAAGAAATCTAAAAATGCATAGGAAATGAAGACAGACTGTTGAGTTGCTAAGAACAAAGTTACAATACTTACTATTTACTATTTACTTAGCATCTGGAAAAAAATTGAATTCTGAACTGGAAAATCAAGAAAACTTCCTAGAAACTCAGAAATTGGTTGCACTTGCTACTTCCATGTTGTAAAACTAAAATAGGAAGATTTGTAGATACAAAAGCAGTTGTCTTTTTCAAATCCATATGGCCAGGCAAATTTACCCTTCCCTGCTCCAGAAGAAGACTGGAGATTTACTGCTTGGAGGTAGCAAACCAGAGTACATTTGAGATGATGAAGTTAGGCAGTCATTGCAATGAGACCCTACAATGATTCCATGGCTTAAAGGAATCACCAGATTTGTTCTTATGTAACAGAGCTTCCAATCAGGTTTTTGGTGTCAGCTTTATTGAGAGAAAATTAATTTCATAACAATTCAGAATTCACTGGTGGTTAGTATATTCACAGCTCTGCAGGTGACACACAATAAATTTTAGAACATTTCATCACACCCAAAGAATATCCCATCCCCATTAGCAAACCCTTTCCTCCTGCCCTGGGCAACTATGAACCTACTCTCTGTTTCTAAGAGTGATTACTTTACGTACCTCTTGTAAGTAGAATCTTATGGCATTTGTCTTTTTGTGACTGGATCATTTCACTTAGCATAATGGCCTCAGGGTTCATCCATGTTGCAGAATATGACAAGATTTCCTTTTTTAAAAAATGCTGAGGGCCGGGGATTTAGCTCAGAGGTTCTGCTGCCTGCCTCACAAGCATAAGGACCAGAGTGTGTGTGTGTGTGTGTTTTACTGGAGATTGAACCCAGGACTTTGACCATGCTAGGCAAGTGCTCTATCACTGTACACACCACATTTTAAAATTCTTTAATCCACTGATGGATGCTTAGGTTGCTCTCATTTCTTAGCTATTGTGAATGGTGCTACAATGATCATGTGTGTGCAACTATTTCTTCTAGACTCTCTTTTCAATTTTTGGATAAATATCTAGAAGTGAGACTGTTGGATCATATGATAATTATATATATATTTTGAGGACTCTTTGCTATTTTCCATAGTGACTACAACACTTTATATTTCACCAACAGCACACAAAGTTTCCAGTCTCTCCATATTCTTGCCAAAACACTATTTTCTGGGGTTTTTTGTTCATTTGTGTTCATCCTAATGGATATGAGGCGACGTCTTATTCCAGTTGTATAGAGGGACCTTTAAAAAACACAGACCATGTCACATTCTTACTTAGAACTTTCTAGTGGCTTCCCTTAGAATGACATCTAAGGACCATGTCTTGGTCACCAAATCAGTCTGGGCTCTATCCCCTCTCCAGCCTTCATTTTTGTCTCTAGCAGTTCTTGCCTATAGTGTTCGAGTCAGTGACATTTTGACTCCTTAACCACTCTGAGCATGGTCCTCTCCTGGTAAGTACAATTCCCTGCATCTTGCAGAGTCTTTTGCTTTCGTTTCACAGAGCTGTTTTCTTCTCATTGTTCACATCTTAGCTCAGATTCTGCCACCTCAGAGGTGATGTTCAAGCTGTTCCATCTGAAGTCCCTCTAAATTTTATCTCCCTGTTCTATTTCACTTTTGCTTTTTATAGCAGTTATCAGTACCTGAAAGAATCCTGCTGATTTAGTTGTTGGCTTGTTTAGTGCTCTTTATCTAACAAGGAAGGACACTTCATGAGGCCGGGAACCCTGTGAGTTTTGTTCAGACATCTCCTCAGACAGCCTGATTGAAAGTGAAGTGCAGCAGAAGCAAAGAGGAGAGAGCAGATAACACCAGCTGGGGTGTTTGGGGACCACTTCCTAGAGGACGTAACATCTTAGTTGGGTTTTGAAGGACATCTATTACATCAGTAGGCAGATATTGCATCAGGATGAGATAGAAGACATTTTAAACCGAGGAGTGAATAGGTAGATGGAGTGTGCACCCCATCAGGCTGAGGCAAAGGTCACCCGGTATGACCGAAACTGGAGGTTACAGAAAGAAGAGGTGAACAAGGCAGCTGAAAGGGCAGGGAGATGCCAGAGACGGTAGACTCGGACTTGACTTTAATTCCTTAGGTTGGCTGGTAGGTTAACAGCGTGTTAGGTTTGAGGATACAAAGAGAAATGAGACACAGTGTAGATCCTGAAGCAGCAGGGGGCCACGTGCGGCTTTTGAGCAGAGGAATGGCACAAACTCCTTACAGGGTCAAATAGAGCAGTGTTCACAAGCACAGCCTCGACGGCCAGGTGGCTTGGAATTAAATCCACACTAACTTAGCTCTTTGGCCATGGCAAGTAATCTCTCTGTGGCTTAATTTTCTCCTCTGCAAGGCTGATAGCTGCAGCTCTCTCTTAACTTTCTTGGGAGGATTAAATTAATCCACATTTGAAGTACGGAGTCTGGCCCTTGATAGATGTTAGCTATTATTTTGTGACATGTTGAAAACAGTGTGTGGTACGTGCTGTGTTTCCCGTGAGTGTTAGTTTTTTGAGATGATTAGCAACAGAAGAGATAATCATTGCAAGGAGGAGACAGTGGGCACAGGGACTCTATCTAGGTCACTGTATTAACTGAAGCAAAAGGAAATAAAGCACAGAGCTAGGCTAAGGTGGAAATTAAAGAAAAAAGAACACCATGTTGGGTGTGGAGGGTGCAGAGTGTTTTGGAAAGAAAGAACATGGATTCAGTTTTCGGGTGTGTTAAATTTAAGATGCCTGGGGAAGCTTCCTATTTGCTGATGTTCTGCTGAAATGATAGGTAGATGTCTGAGGTTTAGCTAGCAAAGTGTGTAAAACAGGTTCATATACTGGAAATTTGGGTGTGCACATGAAGACTACCACGGATTTAGATTGAACCTATCATTCTAGTATTCTGTCGGCAAAGAAACGAATGACAAAGTTTTACACTTGTATACTGTTATGCATATCTGACAGGAGTATAAATTTGTGCAGTCTTCCTGGAAAACAGGTTTGCAATATTTATCATGAAGCTTAGAGATGCTTATATCCTCTGATCCAGTGTTTTCACTTTTTTTTGAGTCAATCCTAAATACATAATCCAAAATACAGATAATAATATATGTAGATTTTTCATCACAAACTTTCAACTGAAAAAGAAAACTAAACTTTCAAACAGGTTCATGCAATGATAGGAAAATTAAATAAATTAAGGTTTATATGCTAGAATATAATAAAGCCATTAAAAATTACATATCCTGGGCTGGGGGGTATAGCTCAGGTTGAAATTTTTGCTTAATATGCTCAAGGCCCTGGATTTGATCTCTAGAACTGAAAAAAAGATATTCACATTTTGAGACTCCCCCCCCCTTTTTTTTTGGTACCAGGGATAGAACTTGGGTCCTTGCATTTGTGAGGCAGGTGCCGGACCCACTGAGCTAAATTCCCAGCCCTGTTGAGACTTCCAATGTAAATTGCTGTGCAGGAGAAAAACCCAATAAGGATGCACAATACAATTAAATATTGACCATGAGTTCAAATCTGCCAAAATTAAACATGATGTAAGGATTAGAAAACAATTTTAGTAAAAATACCCATGTGGATTATTTCTGCTTGGAAAATTCAAGCATGATTTGATAATTTGTTGAAGTCTCATAATTGAGTTTGAATTAGGGCCAGATAATAGATTTTTGGCTATTTAAAATTTATTTTCCTTTTCTCCTACTGCATCTGCTAATATTCACTTTCTAATGTAATAATAATCTTTGGCTTATGGAACAAAATTCAAACTATAATTTATATTTCAAATCTTGACCATGTTTTTTTTTTTTTTGGAGACAGGGTCTCACTATGTAGTCGAGACTGACCTGGAACTCACTATGTAGCCCAGGCTGGTCTCAAACTCACAGCGATCCTCCTGCCTCAGCCTCCTGACTGCTGGGATTACAGGTGTGCGCCATCACACCCAGCTAATATGCTATTTCTTGATCTAGGTGGAATATACATACATCAGTGGTTTCTTTGGGGAGGATGCTCGGCCCTGAATACTGGGCTTATGTACTGTACGGCTTGCACTGTACCAGTGAGCCCAGTGTATTACTTTGTGAAAAGCATTACACTAATGATTTGTGTACTTTCTGTATTTTATACTTCAATCAAGTTATTATTATTTTTGCTGCTAGTCCTGGATGGGTAATCCCTCTTCTAGAAGCCCCCCCTTTCCTTGGAGAGTGCCCTGCAAATCCAGCATCAGGCTGACACTTCTCCCCACCGTCTGTGCAAAGCTTCTCCCCTTTGTACCATCCAAAAGTTAGTTGTGATTTATATGCCATTATTTAGACTCCACTTTTTCTATTTACTTATTTTTTTCAGAAAAGGTCTTGCTATGTAGTTCAGGCTGGTCTTAAACTTGGTGTATACCAGGCTGGCCCTGAACTTGAGATGATCCTCCTGTGTCAGCCTCCTGAGAGCTGAAATTACAGATGTGCGTCACCAGGCCGGGCTCAACTCCGCATGTCTTAAAATATTCAATCTGGCACGTGATCGATGCAGTTTTGTAAAACAATTATGTATCGCTTGATCTCAAAAGTTAACTTATATTTGAAGAAAAAATATTACTATTTGGGAGATTCTAAACAGTATCTTTTATTTATTCAAATCAAAGAAAGGATCATATAAAAATTTTATTATGCCAATGAGTCCTTCTCAAAGGAAAGAATTCAACCTGATGTGTGTTTAGGACTGTTCTTTCAGGGCCTTTCCTTTGCTACACAGGACTGTCCCAATCATAACTCAGAAAAACCACAGCTTCTCTGACAAAATCTGTGCACAACACCTCATTTTCAGATGTACGAACAAAAAGTGAGATAAATAACATAAAAAAAAAGTTTAACTTATTATTTAATGCAAGCCAGCCCACTGGAGGAAAATACTGATGAGGAAAAAAAAGAAAGGAAGGAATAAAGCCACCACAGAGAACCACAACACATTATAAGTACACAAAGGTGGCCAGAACTATCTTATTTATTACAAAGATACACTGTGAAGAACAAACCCGACTGTTTACGGAAGCCTGTAATGGTACATGCCAAAATGTACAGTACTATACAGAAAAGTGCATTGTCACAACAGAATAACAAAACACGTTTTTCTTCCAGAACTGGAACAGCAGCCCCTCTTATTTTCACCTCAGAAGGGAGGGGTTGAAATGGGAAGAGACAGGGCAGAGCATGGGTGAAACTGATGGCAGGTGCAGTAGGTGAGCTGGGTGTGGACGGGGGGACTGGGTCACTGCTGGGTGAGAAAGGCACGACCACATCTACGAGGACAATGAGACAGTCTGACAGGGATGCAGAGCGTGGGGATGGAGAAGATGTGGGGAGAGAATGAAGAAAGTTTCAAAGCACTCAGGTGGGCAGCAAGGAAGAGGAAGGCAGGGCACAGAATGGGGCAACAGTACAAGAGCAAGGCTAGACTCCTCTAAATAGAAAGGCACTTTCACATGTACATACTACAGATGTACATTGACACAATTAGGTGACAGTCACAAGCAGGAAGCTACCAGTACTGCAAATGATCAAAATGACAGGAAAGGACAATACTGATTTAATTACGTGGGCAGGAGTTACCTTAAGTACGCAGGAAAAATAATCTTTCCTGTTACACAGCCACTTACTATACTTTAAATATCTATAATAACCATCACACTACACATTGAACTTGCATGAATGCTCTAACGGGGGCATTCACAAATGCACAGTTTATATACTTTTCTTTTACTAAACGGCTTCTAAGGTAAGCATTATGGAACCCAGTACAATTATTTAAACATACAAAATTCCCTACGTAATTTAAAGTTACAGATATCCATCTCGATTATACCGTGTAGACTATGTTTTTTTTTTTTTTTTAAAGAAAGTATACTAGGGTAAGTGAAAGCTTACATTCCAGCTAATTCACCCCTGTTTCCAACTCACCCAGAACAAAGCCTGGTGCTCCAGCCCAGCTAGAGGTTGAGTTCTCAGCTCAGGGGACGAGCTGGCATAGAAGGGCTCTGTACAGGATTAGAGCCTTCAGTTCTAAGCTGCCCCATGTCTCAGGGCATCTGTGGTGTATAATTAAAAGCAAGACTGAGTCCCACATGCGCTTCCTGCACTCATAGCCTTTAACTGCTGTGGTCAGGAGTAAATAAGTACTGACCCAAATCTGAAGTCTTCTAACCCCCTGTACAGACTCATAGTTTAATTTTATAAACACATTTTGGGAATGGCAAAAATATCATGACAGAAAACTATTAAAGGACATAATTTGATCCTTAGAGCTTTAGAGCCATTGATATGATCATGATTGTAGATCAAGCGGGACCCTGCTGTAGCTTATTCTATGGATGGGTCAAGGGGCACCAAAGTCAGATTACCTCTTGTGAAAACTCGTAAAACTGTTGAACAATGGTGTTGACACTGAACACAAACATGGAGCTCTACAAAGTCCACTCAACAGACTGAAATAGCTTTCATAACATTCATCAGAAAATGTAAACTAAGTACTTTTCTTTTCTATCCTAATAACCCACTCCCCATACCCCTAACTCAAGCCAAAAGGGTGCTGGATAAAATCTACTTCAGTGAGTTCTATGGATTGGGACATGAACATACAATGATATCAGCTGTGAATATGTATTCTGGTGTAGGTAGAGTCAGACAGTATTTGTAGAACCATAATTTACCCATTTTCGAAATGACACTCTCCTTAAACTGCAGTGAAAACCACTAAGATCCTTGAAATGAGGACATGACCTTTCCAAGACTCTTGTTTCTCCTCTTCCTCTCCCGTTCCCCTGCTTGCCCTCCATGGGCTGCGCCTGAGGCCCTCAAGGCTGTATACCTGGTGAAACTTCTCAGTTGCTGCAGCTTTGCATGAGCTGTCACGGGTATTATCTTCAATACTTGTGAAGTGGCTAGCTGGTCTCATCCCTGGAATCTGAAGACTTACTAAACAAAGTAAGGATAGGCAAGTCCTTACTGAGTCCTTAATGAGAGGTCATACCCTTTGCTTGTAGTTTGGTGGGGGCGGAATCTGGAGTTGAAACGGGAGTATAGGAAGAAAAAATGTACTGTCACGTAGGGAGGGGAGCATATTAGCAGCTGTTTCCTGAAAGAAGGAACAGCCTCTGAGGGTCGACAGAAGCCATGTCCTCCATCATCCAAGACAGCAGAGACCTGATTTGGGGGCCAGAAGGCCAATCAGTGGTCCATAACAGGTGGAAACACCAAAAAATGAGGACATCATGGGGAGGATTACCAGGAAGGTATCTGAACAAACAGCTTGCAGGAGTAAGATCTAAAAAGCAGAGGTGAAAGTTTGTAAAGAGCATTTAAAAACAGATTCAAAACACCTCTCTGCCTTTTTCCCTGTCTTCTGTTAACATCTTACTTTTCCATCAAAGAAGGAAAATGGGTTTAAGGACTCTTATTTTATTTTTTGGTACCAGGGACTGAACTTGGGTCCTTGTGCTTGCGAGGCAAGCAGCAGAACCACTGAGCTAAATCCCTGGCCCAACAACTCTTATTTTAAAGAATTGGAGATTAGAAAAATTTAATCTTCCTAGAGAATTTGGGGATGACTATTTATAAGGGTTAGAGATAATTCAAAGGTCAGTCTGGCTGATGCTCAAAAGGGCAAAATGACCACTGAACTCAAGAGAAATAGACAGGGGTTGATGCTGAGCTGGGCCTCTTTTTGAAAATGTCCAAAAAACAATGGTTCTGAAGATAAGAAGTTTAAGACTTTACTGTATCTGGAAATACATGGGTGTGTGTGGGGGGAGAACACTATACAGTTCACTGATAAAATTAGGCCACAGGCAGGCGTGACTTTGGTTTTGAGACAGGGTCTCACTATGTAGTTAAGATTGACCTGGAACTCACTGTGTAGCCCAGGCTGGTCTTGTACTCACAGCAATCCTCCTGCCCCAGCCTCCGGAATGCTGGGATTATAGGAGGAATACATATTCCTTCATCCAGAAGTTCAGTGATGGCACATATAAAAAAGTTTATATGTCTACAGATTTTATCAACTGATGCCGGTAGGACGGTGATTATTTGTACCTTAGTAAAAGCAAATGCATTCAAAACAACTTTAGGGGCACTAGAGGTGGAGTGTCTGCTTAGAATGCCCCAAACCATCCAGCCCCCTAAAAACAAAACCAAAAACATTTTTTAAGAGCATAGAAACAGTAAAATATGAGCTAAAGAAAAATTGTCTATGGGCATAGAAGCCAGAGAGGTTCTACAATTGAGCATAATTGACTATGTGAGTTATATAGAGACCACATGCTAAAAAAGTGAAAAAATAAAGGAAAAGAAGAGTCATAGTTCCCAGGTACAAAACTGAGAGGAAATTATCCTGAAACCATGAGGTAATCTTCCTATGATGGTCCTTCATGGCTTTTACTCAAGTACCATAGCCAGTTCTGGATTGGCTCAAAAGGAGAAATGGAGAGGAGAACTGGAGTTTCAAATGTAGGCTCATCGAATCTGTGCGGTGTATTACATGAAACCATGGTAATTTAGTCTGAGAACACTGACTGGATCAAGGACTCATGTCTTGTATGCTTCCCACCGAGGAAAACAGGGATTTCAGGGAGATGAAAAGTAGTCTCTAGGCAGTTAGAACAAAACTCTGCAGGAGTTGGTGGTGTAACCACAAAGTCTGTGGACTGTCCTAGTCCTTTGTAAACACAGGGGGTGGACTTGGAAATCTCCAGGGCCTGATGATGGTTATGGATAGGGTAACATCAGTAGCTTTGGACTTGATGTCTCCCTCTTCTTTCTTGGTTCAAGTCAAGCAACACTGGGTTCTAACCTGGACCCACGCAATGACTGTTACAGAAGAGGCAGTCATTCAGTCCATTCAGGGGGATGTGAAGGTCCCACTGTGATAAATGCAAGTCTTTAGCAGAAGCTGGACTCCCACTCTGGATGAAATCAGAGGTATTCATAGTCAGTTACCAATAATGCCCTGATCACCTTTTGATTAGCCCAAGTGCCACTCCAACACTGGTTATACTCCAGGAAGACCTGGAACTCAGATCCATTAAGCCATTTCTGACTCATCTGGGCCACACTAAATCTGAAGCACTGTGCAATGTGGGGGAGCGGTGTTGCCTTCATTATAAACGATGCAGCATTGGATTTTCAAGTAAGTCTAAGTGTTTCTATTGTTTTTAAAATGACATATGTCCAGTTATTTAGAAAAATTACAAAATACAAATGCCCGTGTTAATTTAGCTAATCTTAGACATTACATTCGACAACATAGAAAAGCCAGAAGATCTCCAGTTATAAGCACAAAACAAAGGAAAGTTATGGATCACTAACTTTTGTCACTAATCCATTTTCTTTTTTAAATCACTTCCCCTTATGACCTTGCTCAGCTGGTATTTACATCGTGCAAGACTTGTCTGCTGGACCCTGGGAAAGTGGGGCAGGTCCTACAGTAGGGTTTGTTTTTGGAAGAACAGCAGGTTTCGGCCTAAGGGCTGGGGGCTTCAGCTGCACACCCATTCTGGGTGCCACCATGGGCTTGAAAGTACTCATTGTGTCACTGGAGGAGCTAGTGCTACGTCGAATCTGAGGCTCGGAGCTCCTGAGGGTGACATTGTGCAAAGGGCTGAGAGATTCTGTAGAAGTGGCAGGGGTAGGAGAGTTCTTCACTTGTTCCAAGGTATCTAGCACCACATCAGGCGCATGCTTTGCTGTACTCTGTCTCTCGAGTTCTCGGAGTTCATTCAAAGCAGTGTTCATTGTCTCTTCAATATCCTGTTGAAAAACAAATTGATAATGGCTACTATATACCGAAATCCACATACTTAATTTAAAAGAAAACAAGCCAGTAAAGAGTATGAATGCTTTAACTTCACAGACTGTAGAATGTATAAACATCATGGCATCTCATGCGATTAACTTGGCTTTAAATGTTCTGGAGTCCAAGATACAATGGCTCATGGAACCTTATATAAAACATGTGTCATCCTAAGTTACTAGGCAGCCTTCAGATGGTCTTGACCTTGCATACCAACTTACTGACATAGAATTCTATTTCAACTCATAGGAAGGAATGGCTTAAATTAAATACTCCAACAATTTCTCAAGAAATGAACAGTAATAGGAAGGGAAAATCAGGCTTTTCTTCAACAAATAATTTTTGAGCACTTGGGTAACTGTCAGAAGTTCTTAAAAATTCAGTTTAAACCTTCTTCTGATGCCAGTGTCCAGTGAATTTCAATGGATATAGTATCCATTTTTAAATAATACAGTGCATGTTTATTTTAAAATGCCACAATAATGAGGTGGCACTACTGGCATCTGGTGGACAGATGCCAGTCATACCAGATATCTCCCACGTCTACATGCAGTGAATTGTTCTGCATCTTCCTCTGCTTTTGAATGTCTTTTCCAGGCGTGTATACAGGTGAAATCTGTTTGTAATAAACTAGAACACAGAACCTAATTCTTAAAAACTTAAAATAACTTTAACTGACCTATACTTGTGTATATTTATGCAGTAAAATGTGACATTTCAATACATGTGTATAACTTGTCATCACTGACTGAAACCTAAACACTTATTTCTTTTCATTGGTGATATTTAAAATATTCTCTACTAGCTATTTCAGTATATATAATATCATCAGCCATAGCCTGCTGCTGGTGCTATAGAACTAGAAGTTATTCTTTCAAACTGCAGACCTGTAACTGTTGTCCTTTCTGCAAACTATTTCCACCATTCTGTCACTCATATTCCCTATTTTACTTCATCCTTCTATGGGATCACCTGTTTTGCATCTATGTTCATCAGGGATATTGATCTGTAATTATAAATTGTGTTGTCTGCCTTTTGTATCAGTACACATGGAATAAATTTGGAAGAATTTCTTCCTCAATTTTTTTGCAGGAACTTGAAAATAATTAGTATTTGTTTTTTTAAATGTTTGGTAGAATTCAGAAGACAAGCTACCTGGTCCTTAGCTTTTCTTTGACGGGGAACTTTAATTACAGTTTCAGTCTTGTTATACTTGTTATGGGCCTGTTTAGACTTTTTATTTCTTCATGGTTCAATCTTGGTGGGTTATATGCATCCAGGAATTGATCTATTTTTTCCAGGTTTTCCAACTTGTTGGTAAATAGTGGTTTATAAAAGTCACTAAAACTCCTTTCTGTGGGACTGGTTACAATGTCTCCTTTTTGTTTTTGATTTTATGTGAGCCATCTTTTCTTCTTAGTCTAGCTTGTTGATTTTATCTTTTCAAAAAGTGAACATCTTTCCTTGCTATGATTTTTATTATTTCTTTTATTCTGAATTTACATTTGGTTTGCTTCTGCTTTTCTAGTTTCTTGAGTTGCATTGTTAGGCTATTTGAATTTTTTTTTTTTTTTTTTTTTGTGAGACAGGGTTTCACTATGTAGTTGAGACTGATCTGGAACTTAATATGTAGACCAGGCTGGTCTCAAACTCACAGTGATCCTCCTGTCTCAGTGCTGGGATTACAGGCGTGCGCCACCACGCCTGGCCTGAAATGTTTTATTTTTTGGATGTAGGCATTTATTGCTATAAACTTCTCTCTTAGTACTGTCTTGCCATATCCCACAGGTTTTGGTGTGCTGTGTTCCTATTTTCATTTGTTTCAAGACATTTTTGAATTTCCCTAATAATTTCTTCATGGATCCACTGGTTATCCAGACCCTTGTTGTTTAATTTCAATATTCTGGATGAGAATACTTGCTACCTTTTATCTTGTTGTTGGTTTCTAGTTTTATTCTATGTGCCCAGAGAAGACAGAAAATATGGTTAAATTTAAAAAGACATTTGTTTGTTGAGACTTGTTTTGTGGCCCAACACATGATTTGTCCTGGACAGTATTCCATGTGCTGATAAGAAAAAAATGTGTGTTCTGTAGCTGTTGGATGAAATGTTCTGTAAACACATTAGGTCCATTTGGTATCATTTAAATCTGATGTTTTTTGTTGACTGATCTGTCCATTTTTGGAAGTGGGGACTGGAAGTATTGGAGACTATGTCTTCCTTTAGCAGTATATATATGGATGGTCTGGTGTTAGGGCCATCTATACTTATGATTGTTATATTTCTGCTAATTTGTCTAAGAAAAATTTTATATTTCCTTCATTTTTGAAGCTTGTCTGGAAGCTTTTATTTTTCTTCAGCATTTTAAATATTCTCTCCTATCTTGCAAGGTTTCTTCTGCTGAGAAGTCTGCTGTCAGTCTAATGAGGATTCCTTTACATGTGACTTAATGTTATAATGTGCCTTGGAACAGACCTCTTTGGGTTGAGTCTAATTGGGGTTCTCTGAATTTCATGGATATGAATGTCCATACGTCTCTCATGACTTGTAAAGTTTTCAGGTATTATTTCTTTAAATATGTTTTTTGTATTTTTCTCCATTTCTTCTCCCTCTGGAGCTTCCTTTAAAATGAATATTTATTCATCTGACATCCCATAAGCTTTTTCACTTTTTATTATTGTCATTTTACTGTTTAATTCAAAGAACCTGCCTTCAAATTCAGAAATTCTTTCCTCTATTATTTCATTTCTTGTTGTAGCTCTCAATTTTATTTTTTATTCTATTCATTGAATTCTTTAGCTGTACAACTGTTTGGTTTTTTTCTTTTTTAACAATCTGTTGACTTTCTCATTCAGATCATGAATTGTTACTCTGATTTCACTGAATTGTTATTTTCTTTTAGTCTCACTTGCTTTTTTAATATCATTATTTTGAATTTTTAGGCATTTTGTAAATTTGCTTTATTAGAGTTTGCTACTGGAGAATTACTGTATTCCTGTTCTCAGCAACTTTTTTTCTTGGTCCTTTGTGTTCCTTTTCTTTATTCTTATGTTAATATCTGTACATCTAGTGCAACAGTCATCTTTTCCAATTTTATAGATTTTTTTCAAATCTGGGTATCATGTATTATCTTTGATTCTGGATAGATACAACAGTGTGATTCCTGTGCAGTTTCTTCAGTTATAATCCGTGTCAGAAATGTCTGGTTATATCACTGGCCTAGATTTCAGGTGTTTGTGACTGCAGTGAGATCATACAGTCTTGCTAGAGGAAGGGCCATCACCTGACTCACTGGCCAGGATGGGTGCAAATAGGCACTGTGAGCTGACAGCTGCTGATAGCAGTCTTTTTAGTGGGCAAACTGCCATTTGGTTGGCTGTTGGGCTGGGCTTTGGGATATTTGGACACTGCAGGCTGGGCAATTGCAGTGAATTTACCAAGGAGGAAGTCCTGTGCCTCGATGTCGGTTGAGCCATGGTGGGTTATGTGTGGGTGTTGCAGGCAGTCTAGTTTTACAGTAGGTTATCATGAGGAGGACAGGTATGCTGCCTGCCTGGCTATTAGTCCAAATGTAGATGGATATGTTCTACCAGCTGTGTGTTAGCTTCTGCTTGGTACAAGTCCACTTGTTCCTGGGGGTGGAAGCACAGTGTGGGTTTAGAAACTAGGATCTTGGCCTTTCTGCTGGGCTTAAGCTCTGAGCAACCCAGCCTGAGGTGCTATAGCTACTCAGCATAATGGAATGATAGCAAAGACTCAAAAATGGAGCTGAATACACTCTAGTGGTGGTTCTAGTTTCAAGATGATGCAAAGCTGTAGCAATTTAAGTCATGGAGGGTGTATAATAAGAACTTTTACTCTGTGGCAGTACACGCTGGACAATTCTTCCAGCTGTAAGAAACTGTAAGGACTGTTAGGAATAAAAGAAGTCTTTCTAGGCTCTGCATTGATCTGAGTAAGGGACATAGTACGGAAGAGGCAGGATATATTTCTCTCCTCTCTCTGGTGCTGTCTTGCCTTTTCATGTTCTACAGGGAACACATGACTTCCCTTCTACTCTCTATTGTATGCCAAATGGATTTCAGTTGTTTCATTCTTTATTGTGGTCACTTTTTAAGGCAGGAACAAGTGACAGGCAACTCTATTTTACCAACTTGCAATTCTGTTTTTATAATGTGAAAGTTGTCAGAATCCAATGGGAATCATTTTTGTTAAGCCCTAACCAAAAATAAAAAGAAGCTGGGAGGCTGTAAAGGAGAGATTCTTGTTTATGTGTGCCTATAACAAGAACTGTTCACAAATACTCTGTCAGAACCATAACTGTGCACAAAGGCCACTACAATCTTATACAAAAAAATACTTTGCAAGGACATCTGTCCAGCAACTGTCAATTCAACCTTGGACTGGTGCCACCTCTCTTGTTAGTCCTTGTAGCCAAGGATAACTACTTCAAAATATAATCTAGTTCCTTTCACCTTTAAAAATGTCCTCTTGCGTCAACCTCTTTGAATATGCCTGTAGTTCACTACAACACACACATTCCCATTGCAATATTCTGCTATTCCCAAATAAATACTATATTTTGGAGAAAGTCTCTCTGATTGTTATTTATTTACAATATAAAAACAAAAATTTTTCATAATATTAAATTTTCCAGGGATGTAGCTGCCGTATATATTATTTCTCGATTTGAACTGTATGACCAAGAGTTGTCCTTCCTTTTGGAAAAAAAAAAATCACATCATTAATGGGAACATCTTTCATGGAGTATAAAGGAACTGAATTAATTCAATACTCTGAAATCAATGTATTATTATTTTTTTTTATGGTACTGAGGACCGAACCTTGGGCTTTTGGATTGAGCTACCTTCCCAGCTCAATTCTTTTTAATTTCTTATTTTGAGACAGGGTCTTGCTAAATCACTAACTTGTAGTCCTCCTTCAGTCTCTGAGTGCCAGAATTATAGCATGTGCTACTATGCCCAGCTCAATGTATGTATGTATGTGTATATGTATATTTGTGTATATGAGTACTGGGGATTGAACTTGGGCCCTTGTGCTTGTGAGGCAGGTGGTGGAACCATTGAGACAAATCCCCAGCCCTCAATGTATATTTTTAATTGTTGCATTTATAGAAAGTCTTTGTGCAGGTGGGATTGTACATACTTGTGTTCTAGTGTAATCAATAACTAATATATGTAGGAATAAATTATAGTATTCCACAGTACAGTAAGGTGACTATAGTTCCCCAAAATTTATTATATAATTAATTAATTAAGGTGCCAGGGATTGAACTCAGGACCTTGTGAGAAGATTTTGAAGGATCCAAACTCATAAGGAAATGGTAATGCTAATTACTCTGATTTGATGAGTATATATTGTATACAGGTATCAAATTATCACACTGTACCCCATAAAAAATTAAGTGAAATATAATTGTTTAATATTTATTTTTTGTTATATTTAGAGCTTTAACTTTTTTTTCAAATTATATATACCATCAATCGTTACTTCAGATCATAGAGGGTAAATTACAAAATATTTGTTTTAAAAGGGTGAAGTGTGCATCATCAGTGAGTAAATGGATAAACAAAATGCGGTACATATATTTCATGAAATATCATTTAGCCTTTAAAAGGAAGGAAATCTTGTCAAATGCTATAACATGTGTATACCTTAAAGACATCATGTCAAATGAAATAAGCCAGTGACAAAAAATTTAAATATTTTGTAATTCCATTTATATGCAGGATTTGAAGTAGTCAAATTCATAGAAACAGAGAGGTGGTAAATGCCAGGGTGAGGGAAAAATGGGGAATTGTCTAATGGGTAGAAAGTTCAGTTTTACAAGATGAAACATTTTTGGGGAGGTATTTCACAAGAATATGAAGATACTTTACTGAACTATACTGTTTGATTTTTGAGACAGAGTCTGGCTATGTAGTTCAGGCTGGCCTTGAACTCACTATGTAGCCCAAGTTGGCTTTGAACTCATAGCTGTCCTGCTTCAGCCTCCCAAGTGCTGGAATTACAGCATATGCTACCATGCCTGGCTGATCTATATTGGTATTGAACTATATATTTTAAGTGATTTTTTAAAAATCACAGTTGAAAAAAGCAGAATGTTATATGAGGTGGGGTAGAAAACCTGCCCTTGAATGATTAAATATCTTCTCCACATTCCTAGGATTTCTTCTACTTCCTGGAGCATAATCCTTACACTACTGCACAATAGTCACTGATTTCCATATCCTTCTTCCCCACTGTACTGCAAGCACTTTGAGGAAGCAGCTACTCTTTTTTGTTAGCACATGGTTGCAATTCATGCAGTTTATAATCATCTTGGGGAGTGGGTGGTTATAGGTGCATGCTGCAGCTTGTTTTCTTTTTATCCTCTTCCTCTTGCCTTCCTTTCCCCGCTCCTGTTTGGGTTCCTGTCTTCTTTTTTATACTCGTTGATGTGATTTGTGTTTGCTCATGTTACAGTACGTAACGTTTATATTGACTGGAGTTATTAGGATCCTGCACATGGCACATTTTTACTCCTCACATCTCCCCTTCTTCTCCTCACTCCTTGCCACTGTTCCCTTGGACCACTTCCCTATTAGAAGAGATCTGTCTCCTTGCCTGTTTTTATCCCTCCTTTATCATTTTCTTTGTACTTTGCCTCACTCAAATGAGAGTTACCGCAAGATATTTTAGCTTTTGTGTTGGGTTTATTTCACTCAACACTGTATTTTCCAGGTGCATCCATTTTCCTAGAAATGCCTCAAACGTGTCGTTCTTTATAGCCTAGTAGTATTAGTATTCCATTATATACAGATAGCACATTTTCTTTACCTAATCATCTGTTGATGGCTAGAAAGCACTACTTTTAAGCTTTTCATCTATAAAACCTATCACAGGACCTGGTACACAGTAAGTGATAAATAAGTTTGTTAAATCAATGAGCCAGATATGATATTAAATTAGTATTCAATAAGTAAATTAGAACATGATGGTCACATATGGATAACGCGTCCTTTAAAAAAATCTCCACTAGGGATTCAACTGATTTGTTTAATAAAAGAATTTGCATGTTTTTGTATGCACACCAGGATGACATGTTCACTTGCCTTTATGGGAAAATGTGAAAACTAGAGATGAAAAGATAAACACAGGACAAAGATGGGAGCCATTTTATGACATCACTTTTCAAGTGATTACTTTCATATGTGATTTCCATTTGCTGCTAAACATATGGGTTTGTTATTTACAAGCATTTCCCCAGAGAGTATGTGTAGAGCCTGGTTTAGCTATTGTTTTTATTTTTATGATTTATAATAAAAGAATTTTTTGGTTCTAGAAACAAAAGCATTAAACAAAACTCATTATGCCTTCCTAATCCCAAGTTCCTAAATATCTCCCTAACCCAAGTGATGTTTCACTTGCTTATTACATACAATGATGTTATGGGTTTCTCAAATCACTAAATTCTGCTATAATCAAATATCACTGTTTCTAAATTTGTCTCAAAGGGACTTACATAGCACTTTAATAGAAAAAACTATAAAGGTCAAAAGCCTTTTTTGATTCTTGCTGAGAAACTATTGTGCACCTAAAATTCATTTAATTTTTAAGAAACACATTAAACTACTCATACAATCTACTTGTAATTTGCTATCCAGAATTCTTTTTTGTTAGGACACTCAAAATAGCTTAGAAATTTGTCCTATCAAGGGCAGGTTTCCTTGGGTGCTTTTTATTAAGAGTAATCAGTCCACCTGTGGAGCTTGCTCAGGTTTGATACATTCAGTTCTCATTTACTCTCTCCTTTTTTTAAAAAAAAAGATCTATCTTGGGGATGGAGATTTAGTTCAGTGGTTCCGCCGACTGCCTTGCAAGTGCAAGGTCCCGAGTTCTATCCCTGGTACCAAAAAAAAAAAATCTATTTTGGTAGTTTTTAAGCTTGAGTACTAGGTGGAAGATGCTTTAGATTACTCAAATATCAAACTGAGTCAACTTATGCTCTGTAATTATCTATAAACATATTTTCTGATGCTATTTAAAAAACCAGAAGGCAAAATAATAGAACAATGGGTAATTTCATTAATACTGTTTTCCTTTGTCAATTCTAATCATTAGAA
The DNA here is from genome assembly GCF_012274545.1 of Fukomys damarensis. Classification (NCBI taxonomy): domain Eukaryota; kingdom Metazoa; phylum Chordata; class Mammalia; order Rodentia; family Bathyergidae; genus Fukomys; species Fukomys damarensis. Next base: position 29,349,584 of record NW_022900927.1, on the reverse strand, counting down.
ACAAATTACAGTGCCCCTTTCTATAGTCAGTATTGGGAAGGTAAGATGTGTAGTCTTCAAAAGGTACATAGGCTCCAGTCCTGCTGTTCAAATGGTAATCATTTTTAATCACGTTATTTATTGACTAACCCATCATTTGAACCCAAGTTCAAAGTGTCACATTTATAATTCTGTTTCTGGGCTTTCTATTCTGTTCCATCTCTTTACCTTTTTTCCTAGTTTTGGAACATATTTAGGATCTGCTAGGGTTAGCCCTTTCTCATTCTTCTTTTTCAAAAATATCCCGGCTGTTCACCTGAGATGGGTTTGAATGTCCTAGCTCCTACATTTCTGCCATGTCTCTGTTTGAATGAACATTAAATGAATGAATATAAAAGCTGATATGCACTATGGTCCTTCAAATAACAAATAATTCTTCAAATAAAACTAACAGCCAGGTCTTAAATTACAGAATGAGCCAATGTCCTTTGTGTTTTACTTAGTTGGTTCTATATAAAAACATAGCTATAGAATATAAATCCTTCATGTCACCTTCATCACACCCAGGTATTTAAAATGCAATATTCCATTAAAAGCATTGTACCTGAGCAATTGTCTCTGGGTCCAGTGGCTTGTGGTCATTGAAGCCTGTGTATTGCCCTGATGACGTGGACCTTCTGATAGGTGGACTGTCGATCTTCTTGAGAGAGTCGTGCCGGCTGATATTGGTCAGGCTGCCATGGCCAGGCCGGCGCCTCCTTTCAGGACTGTCATTATTGAGGCCACGGTTCTGCAGCAGGCCACGGGGCTGACCGGCCAGGTTTGGGGACCCCAGGTCAACTGAGGAGTTGGAAAGACCATGTGGGGGATGGAGAGGGCAATGGCCTTCACTGGTCCTGCCAGGACGCCTCAGTGGAGGGGGTGGCTCTCCTCTTTTTCTTTGTCTAGACATCCATAGAAAGAAAGAGAGAAACTAAGAGAGCTTGTCACATTGAGCAGTACTGCAAGGTGGAGCTATCATGGCTCCTCGAAGCCTTTGGAGAAGCAGAGGCCTAGGAGCCTGGTTACCAGACTCCACTTACCTGGCTAAATAGCCATCAGGATGGCGGTCGGTTGGAGAGTTCATGTCCTTGGATGAGGACTTGTCTTCAGTGACTGGGCCACTGCTGGCCTCACTGTCGGCTTTTTGGCTGAGAGTGTCTGAAAACGTATCATCCCTGAAACAGGATAAAAAGTGAGGGTCTTTTGCTAGATGAGTGGAAGCAAAAAAAGGTCTTGCATTTATGTATGTATGTATCTTTATTAATGCACTTTTCATCTAGAACTATTCAGCTCTGTTACAGATAAATTAGAAATTTAAGATATAGAAAAAAGAGTAAAATAACAATCATCTATAGCATCCAGAGACAGCTACTGTTAGAATTTTCTCCTATGCCTGGAATACATATATGACTGTATGAATATAATTATACTTTGGCTGTCTATATTTTAGGTAGTTTAGATATATATGACTCCATGTTATATATACACACACAGTATTTCTTGGATTCTGATCTCATTTTAGTATCTGTAAATTTATGCTAAATCATTACATAATTTTATACATTTTATATAGTATATTTCTCTATCTTGAAAAGCCAGTCTTAGATTGACCATATATTGTCAAATACAAAACTCAAAAAATAGGGACTATATGGTATACATTATTTTGTAACCTGTTTCTTTCACTTCTTTTTTTTTTTGGTACCAAGGATTGAACTCGGGTCCTTGTGCTTGACAGGCAAGTTGCAGAATCACTGAGCTAAATCATCTCCGGCCCTCTTTCATTTCTTATGCCATTTTTCCATGTCCTTAAATATTTTTGAAATTAGAGCTTTCTTATCAGCCTAATTAAGATAACAGCAAAAAATCCTAGAGGTGATTGCCTTAGACTGTAAGATATTCCTCGTGGGAACCTGAAAATGAAAGAGAAGGCAGACATGCAGAGGCCAGAGCTGCTGTTTGTGCGACTGCCACTGTCACTTCAGCTCTCAGCTATTCTCTGCAGAAATTATTTTTCTGTGAAATTGAAAATTCCAAAAGATGTCTTCCACTTGTTGTTGTTCTAACCATCTTGGCAGTTTCAGCAGTGACTACCTGCTGGTCCCGAAGTACTTTTGGCATAGAGCCAGCAGAAGGTAAAGAATTGGGTCCAGCTCAGAAGTTTTCTCTTTGTAACCTCTTCTGCTCTTTTTGACCAAAATCAGTTTAAGAACAATAGGTACAGTCCTCTATTGAGAGCACACAGGCAACTGAAGTTGGGACTACTCACATATCCTGCACCACTATGTACTGGTGAGGCACAAGCCCGTCAATCCCGTTGTGTCTGCCTTCCCACCAGTCCTCGGATGCTCGGTGATACAGCAGCAGGGAGGCGCCCTTCTTGAAGGACAGTTCTCTGGCAGACCGCCCAACATAGTCAAACTTGGCTATTGCTTCTATTGGCTCACATTCTACAAAGAACATAACAAAATGGAAGGGATAGGGTTGTTAGAAAGGTAAGATAGACTATCGAAAAATGAAGCTTTGGAAACAAACAGGCCGTTTTAATATCCAGACTGAACAGAGTAATAAAAAAATCATTGAGGAGGAGGAAACAGAGTCAGTTAAAAGATATACAGAAAAACATTCTCTGGCTGTTAGCAGTTTTTCAGGCAAAAAAAATTGTACATTATATCTTAATTTCCAGTTTCTCACCAGAGATATGACAACAGTCTAATAAAAATATGTCAACTCTGCAATATAATATATACAATTTTTCCTTGGTTATAATATCCTCCACAGTTGCTCCAATATTTTTTGACACTGACAGAGTTCCCTTGCAACATATTAATATGGTTTATAACATGGAAAATCACCATCCCAGAAAACACTAGGACAGTTGTGCTTTATTAGCTTATTTTTAAAAATCAAGTAAAATTACCAAATAAATACTATTTGAATATCTTTAATTTTCTCATGCTTTCCCCCCCATCATTTTTTCAAGCTACCAGCAAAACTAATAACTTTTAATTATAAATAATTATAAGTAACTATAAATTTTGGATCTTAATTATGAAACAAGCATACCTTAAACTGTCCTCTACCCAAATTAAAAGATTGGATTAAAAATTATATTTTGTTGGGCTGGGGAATTAGCTCATTGCTACCTGCCTCACAAGTGCAAGGTCCCGCGTTTGGTACCTGGTACCCCCTGCCCCCCAAAAAACCTCCAAAAAACAAACAAAAAAATGTTTTGTAGTACCTAAAAAATATTCAAGACAAAAACAGCAAGTGAAAGAAGTCAAATCTCAAAAGTTTGCATACCACAGAATTTCATTTACGTAGCATTCTTCAAATGACATAATTATGGAAATGGAGAGTAGATTAGTGGTTGGCAGGGGTTGTGGTTGGGAAGATGACAGAGGAAGTGGCTGTGGGTATAAAGGGGAGTAAAAGGAATTTCTGGAACTATTCTTCATCTTGACTATGACAGTGGTCACACAAATCTGTACATGTGATAAAACTCTAAGTAAACATTCACAAATGAGTGCATGCAAAACAGGTGAAATGTGAATATGGTGGATGGATTGTATCATCAGTTTCCTGGTTGTGGTATCATACTACAATTATGTACGATATTACTACTGAGAAGGGCACGTGGGTGGGATCTTTCTATATTGTTTCTTATAGCTACATATAAATCTAAAATGATCCTAACAAAAAGCTAAAAAATAAATAAGATATTGAACTCTGAGCCTGGAACTGGAATTCCACTCTGACTTAATTGTGAGCAAATATGAAGGCAAACAAGAGGACAAAACACTGCAAGAGATGCTTGTGATTCAGCTTATTGTAAAAAAGGTCCTCAATACAAGCAAGGCCTTGGGATGCTTCCTTTCCTCTCCGACCAACATGTCTTCATCCCCACTATTAACATACGTAAGTAAGCTTCTGATCAATAATAAGCAGAAATCAAAAGGGCCAAAATAAAGGGTAAATGTTTATATAAATATATCTTCCTCATTTGCTAAAAATAGTGCAGGTATTAATTTCAAAATACTCTGGATTATGTGCAATATGACTAAAACCTATGCATCAAAATCCTCGGGAAACTTTTCTATTTCCCTTGGTAATAAATATTTCTATTTAAAAGATTTTATTCTGCCCAAAGTTTACTGTAATATCTTCAATATATGTTGCACTTATTTCTTTTACACTGATTTTAATTTATTTCATTTGGGCTGATTCCAAGATTTAGCTATTACAAACTGTGCTGGTATAAACAAGGGTATGCATATATTGCTGCAGTATAATTCTTTTAATCCTTTTGGGAAGATACCAAGAAGGAGACTAAATTAAATGGAACCTCTAGTTTTAGTTTTCTGAGGAATCTTTACACTGATTTCCACAGTGGTTACCCCAGTCTACACCTCCAACAGTGAAGAAGGGTTCCCTTTCCCCCATAGCCCCACCAGCATTTGTCATTGGTTGTTTTTTTTATGGTCACTATTCTGTCTGGAGTAAGATGAAATCTCAGTGTTGTCTTAATTTGCATCTCGTGAATAACCAGTATATTGAACATTTTTTCATATATTTATATGAAAAAAATTATGTATATATTTATATGCCATTTGTACTTCATCTGAGAAGCATCTATTCATTTTAGTGGCCATTTCTGGATTGGGCCTTTAAATTTGTGTGCTGATTTTTTTGAATTCTTTATATATTCTAAGATATTAGCCCTTTGTCTGAGGAACAGCTGGCAAAAAGATTTTCCCACTCTTTGGGTTGTCTCTTCACTCCATTGGTTCTTTCTTTTGCTGTGCAAAAGCTCATTAATATGGTAAGATGACATTTGTCGGCTTTGTATTATTTCGTGAGTGATTGGGATTTTGTTCATAAAATCTTTGCCTATACCTACATCTTCAAGGGTCCTATCCATTCTATCTTCCAACACCATGACTGAGTAGGGTTCCTCCCAGGGATGCAGGATGGTTCAACATACGCAAGTCAATAAATGTAATAAATGTTATCAACAGAACAAAGCACAAAAACTGCATCATCATCTCAATAGATAAAGTGTTTGACAAAGTCCAGCACTCATTCATGATAAAAAAAAACCCTACAGAAAATTGGAATAGATGGTCTTTATCTCAATCTGATAAAAGCCATCTATGGCAAACCAACAGCCTACACCAATACTAAATGGTCAAAAACTGAAGACTTTCACTCTAAAATCAAGAACAAGATAATGATGTTCACTGTCACCACTCTTACTCAACATATTTCTGGAAACTTTAGCCAGAGCAATTAGACAAGAGAAAGAAAAATAAAAAGAATGAGGATAGGAAGGGAATGTTGTACTTATATATAATAATTGTCTTAGTTACTTTCTTCTTGCTGGAACACAATACCCAACAGCCAGAACTTAAGGGAGAAGTTGTTTTTTTGACTCACATTTCTTAAGTTTCAACCATGTGTAGCAGGCTTAAACACAGAAATGGCATGCTGGTCAATGGCTGTTCACTTTCTGATGACCAGGAAACAGAAAAAGAAGGGAGGAGCCACAAAGGGAGATATACTCTGTAAGGTCAGGCCTCCAGTGATCTGCCTCTTTTTTAAAAATTAATTTTACTAGGACATTCTTGAAATACATAAGGATCACATTCATCAGCCCTCTTCTGACCAGACCCTACCTCCTAGGAGCAAGTCAGCTACAGTCTCCAAAATTTAATCAGCTTCCAAAAGCCCTGCCTATGGGTGCATGAGGCCTTTGGGGGACACTGTTGATTTAAACCATAACAGAATGAGAAATTCTTAGACAGGTAGACTTGTTTCTTGCTGTGTACATTCAAGATTCTCTGGTATATATCAGGTAAAAACATAAAATCAACAATGATCAAAAAAGCTTAGTTTTGGGCCAGGGATTTTAGCAAAGTGATTCTGCCGCCTGCCTCATAAGTGTAACATCCAGAGCTCGATCCCTGCCCCCTCCAAAGGCACTGGGTAAATTTCAGCAGAATATTTTAGAAACAAAGAAAAGTGCACTATCTTTTTGCTTGTGGATAATGTCTGAGGTAAGCAATATTTCATAATGCAGTACCATAATACTATAATCTGCATGTAAAATGTGTAAGAATAATTTTTAAATACCTCATTACCTAATGTTCCATCTTTGGAACACCCATAACTTTAGAACATAATACATTTTTTTCTCTTAAAATTCTTGTTCCTTGGGCCGGGCGTGGTGGCGCATGCCTGTAATCCCAGCACTCAGGAAGCTGAGGCAGGAGGATCGCTGTGAGTTTGAGACCAGCCTGGGCTACACAGTGAGTTCCAGAGCAGTCTGAACTACATAGTGAGACCCTGTTTCAACCCCTGCCCCCCAAAAAAATTCTTGTTCCTTGAATTTTTCTAGGTAACATATGTGAATAGATGGATTGATTATACAACAGTTAAAGTTTTTTAGTGATTGAGTATATTATATGTTCACACTGGTATTCTTCATTAATACTATCATATTAAAACAACACAAATGACAGTTTGCTTCTGTATGTCTGCTTCAAAGAGGAGGGGATAAATTTGCAGATAAAGAAGCAATTTTGATTGATCTGAGCTGACAGCTAAATTTGTCCTTGAAGACAGAGGAAGAATAAAGAAAAATTTATTTAAAATAACTTTATGGGCTGGGGATGTAGCTCAGCAGTACAGTGCCTATCTGGCAAGCATGAAGCTCTGAGTTCAGTTACCAGTAACAAAAACAAAAAAACAAAAACAAAAGCAAAACAAAACAAACACACCAAAAAACCTTCATGACATAATTTGCAAGTTCTTATGTGAACACATTCACATACAGGGGTACCTTGGTTCATGAATGCTTTTGTTTACAAACAGTTTGGTTTGTAAACAAAAGCATTTGGTAAAATTTTATTTTTGTTTGTAAACTACATCAGGTGACAAATATGACTGTGGCCGTCTTTCTTGCACAAACACAAACATAGCCATCTTTTCCAAACTCATGGAACAAATTAAGTTCATGCCATTTATTTATATTTGGTTTTACTAAAATAAAAATTTTAAAAAAGATATCTGCACATGATATAGTACACAATCTATATATGTGGTGTCAAAGAGAAACGAAGATAGAATCACTAATTTTCTTTAGTGTTATTTAGTGATGTGCTGTCAGTGTTGATCATGGACTAGTTAAGATGATTTAACAGTATACACATATCAAAATTTAATAATCACGACTTCTATAATCACTATTTCTTGTGTTACTGTTTTTTAAAACAACTAGCAAGAGGATTATCTGACTCTATTTTATTGAGAGGTGGGCAGATTATGAAAGAATGACCAAATAAATCAGAAGAATATTTTATTGGCAATCCTAGTATATCAACTAGTAATTCTGAGCAATTTTATTATTTTGACTCTTTCTACTCCCCTGAGAGCCATTTCACAGTCAAGTGTCAATCAATAAGCTATTTACACACATCTAAGTCTAGGTACTGCATGGCAAATCAAGCTCAGGCCATGGGCCCCTTTCATATAGAACAACCCAGAGTCTTTTTAAGATCCTACAGAGACTTTACATAATGCTGCTAGTGCTGATACCAATAACAGTAATAGTAAAGGTATAACATGATCATTTAGTTTTCCTTCATGGCTATTGGAATTTTGTGCATGTTATTTGCAAAAAAGAAGGAAAAAAAAAAAGCCAAAAACCCGGTATCTTAACCTATCTTACTGTATTTTACATGTGCCTGAAAGTTATTTGCAAAAAAGAAGGGGGGTGGGGCAAAAAAACACACCCAAAAAACAAAAAACGTTTGTGCAAAGGGGAAGAAAGTTCAGTAGAACTCATATCCTGACTGCATGTCACTATCAAATTTTATATTTCTATTTCTTGTAATTTTATATAAAATATTAGGACATCACAATTTCTCTTGGAGAGTCTTACATTCTGTGATATTTTTCCTCCTACATATGTTACCTATTGCCCTTGTAGAGGATAGTTTTGTAGTTTGACAGCCTGTTTTTTGAAAACAAAAGCTGCTCTCTCCACTCGTAGGACACAGAAAAGAAATGCAACATCCAGGGATCAAAAAGGTAATCAACATTCTAGTTAATTTAGTTATAGGACTTTGCATGTGGAACAGAATATCTGTCCTTTGTAACCAACTCTTTTCTTTCCAGCAAAATGAGGTGACCATGATCAAAGTCATGTAAAACTCAAGAAATAAAAACAATGGAGAGATGGCATGGTGAGAAGACTGGTGTTTGGGGCTTTATTTTGGCTTTTCCTGCCATTGAAGAAAGCAAGCAAACAGTTACAGATTAGTCCACTGATGAGTTCATAGTTGACCATGCTGTTTGGAGAAAGAGCCTGGTCAGAAGAGGCAGATTACTGGGGGTGTGACCTAGAAGAGCATTTTCTTGTCACCGGCTACTCTGTACTCTGATTCCTGGCTGGCATGCAGTGAATAGCTTTTCTCTGCCATGCCATTCTGTAATCCCATTTTTGCCTTGGAGCCCGCCAACTGTGGACTGAACCCCTGAAACTGAGACAAAATAAATCTCTCCTTTAAGTTGCAGAAGTCAGGCTTCTTGTTCCAGTGATGGAAAAGTAACTAATACACACTTGGAGAAGTCATCAGAGAAAAGGAATGAACTATATGGAGAACAAAGAAAGCATTATGCACAGAAACATTTCAAAAGTAGAAGTTCTCATTTTAAATAATGTCTTTAACATAAATTCAGAAAATGTCCATTCATCTTATTTTTAAAGACACAAGGAAATTTTTTTTGAGCAGATAATAGACATGAGACATTCCATTTACGCCCTGCTAGAACCAACTAAAATGCTATATTAAAAAAATCACAGTTGCATTAATAAGTTATCAAGATAATAAGAAGTACTAAAGACCAAAAACTTTATGAAATCATGAACCCAGAGAAGTGAGAGAACATTAGAACACATGAGTCAGACTTAAGGGCAATTTCTAAGCCTGATTAACTACCCCCCAACCAGGGACTGCTTAGGATGGGGAATCTATGTATCCTCAATTCCCACCAAAATCATATTCTCAGTGTCTCAGCAGACTTCACTGTAATGTTCTAGAAGTTTTTATTTTTGTACCGGGGATTGAACTCGGGTCCTTGCGCTCACAAGGCAGGCCACCGAACCGCTGAGCTAAATCCCCGGCCCTAGAAGTTTTTTATAAAACTTTTTCTTCTAGAACTTTATAACTCTCTTCCCTATACCCCTAGTCTTCCATACCTTTTCATAACATTTCTTATAACATTCTCCTTCTCTTACACTTGCCCTTCTTCTTAAGCAAATATTACTCTATCAAACCTTACAATATACCATCTCTTAGATTTCAACCACATTCCCATCCTTATGCAGTTCTACAGTTTAAATTTAAAATACCTGGTCTGGAAAACTTCAAACTAAGAGTTCAGTGTTGTGCTAGGCTGGTGGTGCCTCAGGCAGAAGTAAATGAAAACTCTTTCTGGAGGAACTTATCTTCAGTTGAGTGTGAACTCCCCAAATGCAACCAATGTAGAATATATATTGGAAAATGAGTCAATAAATGAGAGCTAACAAAAATTTGGGAGTATGTATTAAAATTATGAAAGCTATAAACTGAAATGGTGCAAAGGATTGATTTTCTGAGTAAAGAAAAAGGGACCATAAAGACCAAGCAAAAACAGATGTGAATGTATACCAAATGAAATATGCAGAGATAAACAAATTAAAATAAAAATTCAGTTGATAGTTTAAACAGATAGTAAAAGAAAGTGAACAGTTTTATATTAAAATAAATTGTTGATAATTAATGCTATAGTCTCAGTGAGAAACACAATGGCCTCTGAAAGTATGAAAGTTAGTTGGGAGAGCTGGGCGTCGTGGTGCATGCCTGTAATCCCAGCACTTGGGAGGCTGAGGCAGGAGGATCACTGTGAGTTTGAGACCAGCCTGGGCTACATAATGAGTTCCAGGTCAGTCTCAACTACATAGTGAGACCCTGTCTCAAAAAACCAAACATAAATAAATAAATAAATAAAATAAAAAAGAAAGTTAATTGGGAGATATTAAATAACTGAAAATATGTTCATGGTCTAAAAGACTGAATGTTGTAAAGATAATTCTCTCCATATTGATATATGTAAAATTAGCATAACTACAGTCAAAACCCCAGCAGGTTTTTAGGGTGTTCTTTAATTATTATTTTTTAATAATAATTGGCTGGGGACACAGCTCAGTGACAGAATGCTTACATAACATGCATGAGTCTCTGGATTCTATCACCAGTACTGAAGATAGATTAAAAAATGAAACAAAAAACAAAGAAAAGGGAGGGCAGGGACAAGGGGAAAAAATGAGAACCAAGACCTGTCATGTAAAGGTACAGGATCCCAGTAATGAATGTAACTGTACTGTATACCTAAAATGTACCAATAAACTCAATAAAAAGAAAAACAAAACAAAACAAAACAAACAAAACACCAAAGGGAAAAAAAACCATAAAAAATCTGAGTCTGAAATATAAATGTAATTACAGAAGGGCAAGAACTGTTAAAAGGGAAAAAAAGCCAGGTCCAGATTTAGCTTAGTGGTGCTGCACCTTGCTCACAAGTACAAGGTCCTGAGTTTGATCCCTGATTAAAAAAAAAAAAAAAAGTCAAAGGTCTTACTTTGCTAACTATTCAGATTTATTAAAAGGGATCAAAATTAAGATGGTGCAGGGACAGACAGGTAGACTAGCAGAAAAGATCAGAGCTCAGGAATATATTGGCACGTAGGGGACACTTGATTTATGACAAAAATTTGGAGCCATGGGGAAAAGATAATTTATGTTAGGTCAACTGTGTATCCATATAGAGGAAAAAGGATCTGACCCCTACCTTACCTTATACCCCCAAGTAAGTTCCTGGCGTAATAATACTTGTGTGTGAGAATCAAACCCTAAAGGATTTATACGAGCATATGGGACAAAAGAAGGCACACAAATGGCCAGTGGCTACTATGAAAATGTAATCAACAAACATCACCCATCAGGGATGTGCAAAAACCCACACACAGTATCACCTCAAATGTGTTATGATAGCTATTATAAAAACAAACAAAAGATACAGCTGTTTCAGGGATGTGAAGAAGTTGAAACCCTTGCACACTGTTGGTGTAGATGTAAAATGGTATAGGTTCTATGGAAAACAGAATGGGGTTCCTAAGAATGTTAAAAATAAGCTGGGCATGGTAGAAGATGCTTGTATATCCCAGCTACTTGGGAAGCTGAGACAGGAGGATCAGACGCTCAAGGCGAGCCAGCAACTTAGTGAGACTCTGTCTCAAAATTTCAAAAGGGCTGGGATATAGCTTCATGATAAAGCACTTGCCTAGCATGCACAATCCTGGGTTTGATACCTGCCAGTGCAAAAAGAAAAAAATAATAGAAATACTAATTTAGTCTAGCAGTTTGTGTATCTGTCTAATAGGATTGTAAACAGAATCTCAGATATTAACACTTATGTTAATTGCAGCACTATTCAAAATAGCCAAGATATGGAAATAATGTAAATTTACAGAGATGGACGGATAAAGGAAGGTGATACATGCAATAGAATACTATTCATACTTTTTAAAGAAGTAAGTTCTGCAATAAGTGACAACATGCATGGAACTGGAGAACATTCCAGTAAGTAAAATGGGCCAGTATCTTGCATGATTCTACTTATATGACGTATCTGAAATAGCCAAATTCATAGAATCAAAGGGTGGTATGGTGATCACCAGAAGCTGGAAGGAAGGGAAGTGGGGAGTTCTAATTCATAGGAATAAAGTTTTAGTCAGGTCAGGAAAGAGAGAGATCACAGCCAAACTGAACTTAAAACAAGCCAATAAGAAAATATGCAAGAGGCCTGATAGGAACTTCACAAAAGATTGTGAAACATAAAAATGTGTGCATCTGTACTTATACCCTTTATTCTCTATATCCCCTTGGGGCCCTGCTGATCCTGGAGGGACTGTTCTTATTTGGCCAATTCCCAGAGATTGTAACAACTCACCCTAAACAAGCTTTCCAAATACAAACCAATCAATCAAGAGCCAACACCCCTAACCACCATCTTTGCTGGGCTCTCACACTCTAGGCTGTCCCCTCCTCTAATCACTCCAGGGCCACTTGCTAACAATTTGAGAAGGTACACAGAGCACACAGAAATTATTCAAATTATCCAATTCTAAACCAATTTACCCTGCCTCACCTATTCCTTCCCAGAGAAACCACAGTAAGTTCCTTTCTGTCTCTCTGCCTCCTAGTAGACCCCAAGGGCTCCCCACGTGGCCTCTTACAGTATGGTTTTGTTCCTTTCTCTCAGGAAACCCAATAAACTATCTCTTTAGTGGTAGCTATTTTCTAACCTGTTGGCATTACCATAATATATATTATATTGTAAAAGAAGGTCTTCATTAGGAGTCAGAGAAGTACAAATTAAAATCACACTATATCTTATTATATATTTGATAATCTTAAGGGTTAAAATATTTGAAAAGTGTTACTGAATATGTACAATTGGAAAGCTGATACATTGCTATTGAGTGAATACCATTATGACTGTTTTCACAAATAGTTAGCAATACATAGAAAAGTTGAAGACAAAGGTACTCCTGGGTGTATATTCTAGAAAAATTCCTGTACAAAGCAGTAGAAGATATTCCAGAATGTTTATAGTGGTGCATAGAGGCACTGTTCTTGGTGGCAGAAAATAGAAAATGCCTCACCTATTTATAAGAATAGAAGAAATACACACAAAGAGATATTAAGTGGTAGTTTAACAAACAACTGAATGCAACAATGTGAATGAATTTGAGGAATATAGTACTGAATAGAAAATTTCATCAAAATACATATAGTATGACCCATTTATACAAAATTCAGAAAGACAGAAAATGAGAAAAACAGAAACATGGAGTTGTTACTCTGGAGGCAGGTAGAGAAGACAATGATTTGTAACACAACAGAGGTAAAGGAATTTTTTTTCTTAAACTTGGTGGTAGTTCCGTAAGTGTTCATTTAATACTTTACACCTTACACATATTTTATAAACATCCTTTTGCATCTGTTAAATTGTTTAACACAAAGAATTGTTTAAAAAAGGAAGAAAGGATAGGGCGATATAAACTTTATAAAACTTTATAAGTCATACCATCTTCACTGGTGTGGGGTTCTGTGCCAGTCTCCTGGTCTACTTCCTCCAATGTACCGTGCTCACTGTATGGGCTGTCACTGTTGAGCAGAAGTAGAAGTTTATAAGCAACCAAAGTGGAGCGGATTTTTAATGTAAACAATTGCTACTTTAAGGACAAACCTGACTTTTAATGGCAAAAAAGTTACTGGATAGTACCGAGGATAGAATGCTACACAACCTCCCCTTGATTTTCTGTTCTATGGGAATAGGCATTAATCTTTGACTAGGTCATTTTACAATTCTATTAGGACAGAGGTTAATGTATAGAAAACCCTGGTAGCGGGCCAGGGATTTAAGTCAGTGGTTCCTCTGCCTGCTTTGAAAGTGCAAGATCCCAAGTTCCATCCCCGGTACCAAGAAACGAAAACATGTAGCATTATAAATAATTCTTATCCATAGAAATGCAAATTAGTTCAACGTGGGTAGAGTATTGTTACTCTACAGACAGACAAGTTTTTCCAAATTCAATTCATCATTTTTTTACTAGATATAAGCTGATGGTTCTTTGACTTCTTTTGAACTGATTATAGCATTTTCCCAGTATTTCTTGATGTGTTCATTTCATTTCTGTATGAGTCATTATTTTTATCCTCTTTTAGAACTCAGCCTTTAATACTACCACTATCTCTCCTCAAATATATGCTGATAAAATGTACTGGCCACAAATACAAACCTGTCACTACAATAGAGGCTCATTTTTATTGTTGATGTTAGGGGACAAGGATAACTACTATATTATTGATTTTCTGTTTAAAATGAGCAATACACATAGAAAACATTATGTATGAACAGGAGGTTATGCTATTACTGGCTGCAAGACTATCATGTAGGTTTTTACCATATTTGGAAAAAGTTGCAACCATAAAATGTTCTAGAATACAACATTTTAAATAATATTGACCAGAGATCCACTTGGTCTTTGATAAAATGGGTAAGACAGCAGAGCTTACCAACAGAGCTCTGATACTTGAGAATACTAAACATGCATCCGACACTGGCCTTAAAATAAATAACCATGAAAACAAAGTTATGTATATCAGCAGGACAGGGCTTTATTCATTTATCTTGCCACAGCCAAGTTTTAGTCAGTAACCTGCAAATGATAAGTACTCAAGTAAGTATTTCTGAATTGAATTTCATGTGTAAAGTTACTGGATACACTAGAGAACTGGAATCTAGTATGTTTCATTGTTAATTTGGAAAGCAGTATTTCTGGAAATGTAAAACACTTGGTTTTCTAAACATCCTAATGAAAATAAAACAAAAATCCTTTTCATCTTTTAGCTACTTGTCCCTCTGTAATGAAATGAGGAATACAGTATTCTCAGCAGAGTCCGGGTTGAAGGATTTTGCTTCTGTCAAATCCTAGCTGTTTTTGAGGTAGACAGGGAGGCTGTTGAGAGGGGAAGACTCATGGACTTTGAAATCAGGCATAGTAGTGCTATGGTGTGAATGCGCCCCCAAAGGTCATGTGTTAGAAATGTATTCCTCTAAGTCATATCTTGAAGGTATTTGGAGGTGGGACCTACGAGAGGAGAGGTAACTAGGGTTTGATGAGGTGATGGGGGGAGGGATGTTGGAAATTAATAGCTCTTTAAGAAGAAGGGAGACCCGAGTACATGTGCTCTTTTGCTTTTGAGTCTGAAGCTTTCTACCATGTTATGACACTTGCCAAATGGCAGCACCTTGGTATTAGACCTCCCAGACTCTAGAATTGTGAGATGTAAATTTTTTTAAAAAATAAATTACCCAGTTTGTAGTATTCTATCAAAGCAACAGAAAAAGGAATAAGATACCCTAGGCTGCCTCCAATTACTACTGATCACCTGGCAGGCTCGTCGACTTTTCTTATTTGGCAGAATGTGTATGATAAATAAAAGAAATAATGTGCACTGAGTGGCCAGCAAATAATATGGACTCAAGGAATTGAAGCTTCTTTTAATGTATGATTTCTCAGAAATGGGTTAAAATTCACATAGTAACTATCAACTAGTTACATAAACATTTTAAGGTTTTCTACCTTTGGAATTATGCGTTTGAAGATACTGCTCCCAGTTTTACAGCTCAATGGGAGGTGACCTTCTACTATATTAAAAAAATTAATTCCTAAAATGTGTTAATATCATGAATTTGTTAATAATTGGTAGAGTAATATTCATTAATAAAAGTTAAAATGAAAATAGGGATAAAATATATTTGGTTGATAAGGTTCTCTTAGAATGAGAATTTTAATTTTATATGGCATCAAAACTAACTGATTAAGAATGGAAAATAAAATCTGCTAATCACATTTTTCTTGAGTTAATATAATAAGAATTAATATAGCTCTATAAGATCAAATCTTTATTCTCCACAAAAGCCATGGCAGGGTAGATTTATCTAAACAGACATAATCCTTGGGGAAGAAAGTGATGAATATGAGCTTGCATAACAGAATACCAGTGTATTCTCACTTGTCTCAAATGTTAGTCCTGCTTCTTCTTACTTTTTTTTTTTTAAACAGGAAGAATTAGTGGCTTATGGCCAATCCCTTTTTATAATTCAGCTGATATCTGTGCTTCTACATTATGTGTGTGTGTGTGTGTGTGTGTGTGTACATGTAGGTGTATAAAATTTTATTTTACATTTTATTTTTTGGCAGGAAGAGAACTGAAGTTCTTGGACTCACCAGTAGTCATCTCCAGCCATACATTTCTCATAAACAGGGCCATCCAATTCTTTAGAATCTGGGAAAATGGTCTCATGGTGGATGATGATAGTTTTGACAATTTCGTTCACATGTGCCTGGCAAGACACCTGGTCCTGTATTTCCGGGACAGGCATCAGTGTTGGGCCAAAGCAAATGGCCAGGTTGTAAGGATCCATCATGTTCTCATCGCTGTATTGGGAAAGACTTTAAAAGAAAGCAGGAAAGAAGTTGTACAAAAACAAAACACAAAAAAGAAAACATATTTGATAAGACATTTATTTCATATTCTGAAAACAGGGTTTTCATTATTAGGATAAAATTATACTGTATCTTGGCAGTCCCCCAAATCTTTGGCAGTTTCACTTTTCCACAAATGTGTAGGGTAAGGAGGTTTGGAATGAAAAAAAGAAAGCAGACAGCCTGGATCCCTGGCATGCAGAGTTTACAGCAGGGTTCACGGACGTTCCTATGAGAATTTCACATGGCTGCTCGTCTGATAGGGGCAGAATTTAGGCTGTAATGGGAGCCATTGGGAGGTGATGTAAATACAGGTGAAGCTTTGCTTGCTCCCCATCACTCAGTCCTGCAGTGTGTCCTAGTTCCTAACAGGCCACAGACCTGTACGGGTCCAGGTACTCCTGGTTCTATCTTACTTAAAGATAACTCTCCAAAGGAAGTAAAATGACTTATGATCCTCAACTTGGTAGAAACAGAGGGGCATTTAGGAGTGCTTTGCTTAAGTGGCACTTTTCAAAGTCATGAGAGAGTTTATCCAATAGCCACAACAGTGGAGAACAGGGTCCATTGGTAAATTTTATGGTCAGACTGTAAATTTGAGAAAGACAGTATGATTTCCATAGAGCTTTATGGATGTCTTTAAATTTGCCCTCCCACCACTAAAAAATATCTTAGATTTTAGTTTTCTCCATTAAGCCATGAGGAAAGGTTAAAAGAAAAAGTTCATTTTCTTTTTCACTACTAAAAGAGAATGAATAACAATTCCAGGGTTTATAATCTGTTTGGGGTAAATCCACCAATACTAGGAGACATCAAAAGACATTCAAAGTGCAAGAAATGGAGTGGAGAACCCTCAATTATTTCATTCTATTTAAGGCAGGCAAACTTTTGGGGAGATTTCTACTTATCTACACTACTAATTTCTAAACACAATCTAAGGGACATTTATGAAATATTTTTACAGGCCACTCAAAATAAGCCAGTTCTTCATTGCAATGCTCCTAACACATGGACATACTATTCTAGGGAGAGTTTAGAAATGTTATCTCTCAGTGTATAGAATATCACTCTTGAAAGGAAATGTAAAATCCAGGTGAACAGATGACAAATGGAAGTAAAAAAAGGAGACTCGACTACCTTTGTAAGGTGTTGATAGACACAAAGAAACCGAGACACCACCTGGCTTGATAATTAACCCTTTTTCAGAAATAAGATAGTCTAGAAAGCAGAAAATACAAAAGCATAATTTCCATAGCTAACATATGTTTTCCCCTTCTGCCATTTCTCAAACATGCAGTCTTACAAAACGTTCATGATAGCAAATGATCATGTTACAGATGATCTGAAAATGGGAGGAGGGACAGTGAGATTCAGAGTAAGAATGATCCAGTTCTCAAAAGGCACACGAGCTCAGCAGGGAGCGACTCCCACTTAATGTTTCTAGGTCATTCATTCAGTGCTGGCTTGAAGAGAAAAACTCTGAATTAAAAATATTATTTCTAAGTTTTGATTTTATAATAAAAAAACAGCGAAATTACTCCCTCTTCCTCTCTCCAGTGCTAGAAATTGAATTCAGGGCCTTCCACATGGTAGGCAAATGCTCTACTGCTGAGCTACATCCCTAGCCCTAATCTCTCTTTTCTAATTTCCTGTTCAAGCTCCTGACATAGTTTCTAGGCCTATGTCCCTGTATGAAGGCAGGTGGGGGCAGCCAGGGTATGTTTTTGAGCAGAACCAATTAAAGCAATGCCAGCTGTCTGACTTGTGGTGCATTTGCCATTAGTTGAAATTCCCAATGAATTATATTCAGGTTTTGAGAACTTGCTATTAACAGAACACTTTTCTAATCCATTGTGTTTCACTGGTTCACACTGAATTCACTCAGGTGTATTAGGACAACTTGGTCAGAACAGCATGGAGAGAGCCAGCAGAAACAGGGCATACCATAGTGAGGTTGTGGGGGGACAACACATGCAATTAAAAGTGGAGAAGGCAAGCTCCTGGAATTTTACAACTGCCTGAGCAACTAGACTTATTTAAAGGTAAAAATGTATAGCATCTGTGTAAACTAAGCAGTTTATACTCATTTTCTAGATATTGCTTATTTCTAGTGATGACTTCTGTATAAATGGGTTCCTACTGTCATTTGGGAATGTTTTAGGAATCATACGTTGAACAACAGAGCCCCTTATTGCTTGGTTTTCTGCCAGCATTTCTTCATTGTATAATGCTTGGCTGTTGCGGCCAACCTGATTTCAGAACTAGTCTGCAGGGTTACAGTAAATCTTCATGAGTTTTGAGTATGTAAAACCTCCAGTGAAACAGAGATGAGAAAATATCCTAAGTTTAGGAAGGGAGAATCCATGCCAGATGAGAAGGCATTTCTCCAAACTTAATATTTAGCTCTCCCTGAATTTCTCTATGTCCAACTGCCTAACTGAAATGTTGCATGGCAAGGAGACTCTTAGGTAGGATTTGTGGAAACCATATTATCAGGAAGAAACAATTAAAAAAATCGAAGTGCCTAAACCAAAACAGTGAAGTTTTTCTTTTAAAAAAATACAGTGCATTTTAAGATTTCTGATATATCATTTTAGATAACATTTTAAAAATATTTTCTTTTTGACAGGTCTTATTGTGCAAAATTTGCAGAAATTCTTTTTTGGATTTGTGTATAAGTCCCATCTATGATTTCTTTCCATCCCAACTACAACAGTAAAAATCAGAAATTTTCTGCAATGAAAAAGTGGTTTGTATCATTTATGACATTAACTTTGGATGGAAGTTGGAAAAACATACATTTTACTGGAAAGCACTGTTTATTGGCAGTATTTGGATATTTTTGCATTCATGGCCAGCCACATTTGTGTATCTGGGGTAGGGCTTTCATCTATCATACAAAGACCTTGATATACTGCAGAAAAATTTACCTTCAGTTTATAGTCAATCATTTTTTCCCCTTTGACTCATCTGATAGATGGAACCCGAGGTACATTTTATAGGACCCAAGAACACAGAATTTAGATGGGAATTTTGGCAGAGCACTGGGTACTTACTGATTGAGGAAGGCAAAGAGGTATCTCATCACTATCAGGACTGACCTGGGCAAGGTCAAGAGGAGTTTGCGGATGTGAAGCGCCCTCTCATAGAGATTATCTATTCCTGAAGACCGAAAAAGATATGGTCAGCGTCCTTTAACTTCTACAATTAAAGTAAATCACTGCAGCACACTTGTTACAGGAAAACACTGAACATTAAGCAATTATTTTGCCCTTGGGAAGATGCAATCGTAATCAGTATAGTGTACAAGTGATTATTTGGGTGTGTCACCATTTCTGAGGGCATTTCCTCTGACTCATCTCTGGTGTTCGGTCTTAGCCTTCAGAAATTTAGTCTTCTAAATTAAAAAATCATTTTTCCCTTGCTGCTGACTCCAAATTTTGCATCTGATATGGTTTCAACCCCTTTTTGCTATTCTTCATATAAAGGGAAGTAACAGCTGGGGATTTAGCTCAATGGTTCCACCGCCTGCCTTGAAAGCACAAGGGCCCGAGTTCAATCCCCGGTACCAAACAAACAAAAAAACTGAAGTAGCTTTCTGGGCAATAACATGTCTCCCTTGACCATTATTCATTAATTCATCATACCTCTGTTTCTCTATCTCTTACTATTAACATGCCAGATTTGAATCCTTTCTCAAAAGTACCACAGTATTTTATTTATGACTTTTTATCTTGTATGTTATTTTTTCATCAACTTTAAAAACATTTTAGGAGACTACTAGGTTCAAATAACTGAGTTAAGCATTAGAAATGCATTAGTTATATAATTTCCATATTACAGATAGTTTGTGTTTATTATTTTTTGTTTCCCTATCCCATGTTCCCCGTGGGATGGAGAGATCCTTGAGGAGTCATAGGAAGGACTTTATAGTTTTATTTTCTCTCTTTGTTAAGTATAGAAATTATCCAAAATATCTCAATAGTAATGTGAAACTGCAGCAAAAGGTGTACCACTAATCTACTACATGAATAGTTACATATATACTCATGGTATTTTCACATTTTTAAATGGTAATAACAACTCTGTGCCTGCAAGTAGGCAGGGGACATGCTGTCATCCCCACTGACCACAGTAAAAGTGAGCTGGGGCTAAGTAGTTAACCCTTGGCAGTTGGCCAGGAGTGGAGCTGGGACTAGACCCCCTGTCTTGTTTTATAAATCTGGTTACTTTTCTTGCATCTCAAAATATCTTTATAAAGTATAGCTTTGAAGACAGCTAATAAACATACTTGAGAAAATATTTTTGAAATTCTGTAATATTTCATATCACTGTATTTGTTCCTAATTGCTCTTGAGATATTGATGAATCTTAGCAGAAAATAATCAGTCCTTAGCTTCTCACACCACTGTCAATAGACTGAACTCAGTTTTCATTTTGTTTTGTTTTTAATTTTCTATCCACAAATGTAGCTATCCCCCAGTGGTTTCTATAGCTCTCTTCCATGGCAATCTCACCCAATCTCAAAGGCATAACCATTACCCCTACCATGGTATCTTTGCTTCATTTTTCTTCCATGTGTGGGAAAGAAGTCTGGTTGTTTCTACCTCTGTTTAGCTCACTGCCAGTTTCCTCACTGAAGTCTTATTTCTCACTGGGACCATCATAATACTCTCCTATCTCATTTTTCTTTCCAATATTCCTTAAATCAGTGCTGTTCAACTTTGACTTGGGTTTTTTTGGATAGTTTTTTTAAAATGCTGATACCCAGGATTGTTTTATACAATCAGAGTTAAAACTATTGCCTTAATTAACTCATTTTACTGGGATTTGAGTGCTAACTCTAGCCGCACTCCACTTATTACCAAGTTGGGCTATTTTTCCCTCTGCACAGCTGAAAAGGTACAAAAAAATGTATAGGAATCTTCTTGCTCAACCAAATGAGTCTACAAAATAGCAAATAATTTATCAAGTTTCCTGGGATGAACATTTATCCACTTACCAGTCCAATTATTTAAATTCAGGATGACCAAAAATTGCATATTTTTTGTTAATTTTCATAAGATAATATAACAGGAAATATTAAAATGACAATTTTATCAAATTTATTCAATGCAAGAATCAGCTGATTGAAATGACACCCGCCTGAGTGACACTTGGCACAGTCAGTATGTAAACAAACACGCCGCCAGAGTGACACTCTGGGTAGGCTGTTGAGTGGTTTTAAATTCCCACCTTTAAGTATGCCATGGTTGGAACTGTAGCTCTGTTTTCGTTTAGGAAATGTGATTCAGAAACTCTTTAATGACAGCATAAGTAAAACACTGTCATTCCTGAAACATTTTCATTCTTTAATTATAAAATATAAAAATTATAATATATTCTTTGTTGTTAATAACTGTGATTGTAGTAACCATGAATTGGATACATTATATCTGTCTTTTTATTTGTAAAGTATTTCAAAATGGAAAAAAAGTGCTATGAACAAGGCAGGTTAGGGTCACATCTACTAACTGTAAGTACTTTTTTATATACTTTCCAGCCAATGTCTTTTTTCCTGAAGAAGGGGAGTAAGTAAGATGCTTTTTAAGAAGTTATTAAATAGGTATATAAATTCACTCAGGCCACAAGAACTCAATTATTATTGCATTATCAAGATTTGGACCCAAATTAACTTCTGAGTCCTAGTAGGATCAAAACATGCTCTCAGTGATACGTACTTGGGAACATACAATGTAAAGAAAGGGAAGATGAAATCTTTGCAAATAAAGTAACTTGTGAGTCATTGAGATTTTAATGGGGAAATTATATATATTAATACTATATATTTAGATACAGCTTATTATTTCATATCAGAAAGTGACAGGTTAAAAGTTCGCTACCTAAAGTACCTGACTGCTCAAAAAATCACAATGGTTGTTGCAATGGTTGTTAAAGAGCAAAAAGATAATTTATCACACCTGTTTTGAGAAAGCCTATCTTTAAAAGTGAAAGTTAAAAAACGCTTCAAAGGTGAAGTTATACATACTATGATCTATTCTTAAAAATACTGAAACAGGGGCCGGGGATTTAGCTCAGTGGTTTGGTGGCCTGCCTTGCAAGCGCAAAGACCCGAGTTCAATCCCAGGTACACCCCCCCAAAAAAAAACTGAAACAGTAGCAAATGTCTCTGTTGATTTTGAAAAGTGCTTTAATTTTAACTCTGGATTCTCTTGCTTTTAATATCTCAGTTTTTTGTCTGTCTTCCCTTTCTTTTAATCTTTTTTTCCCTTCATCTCCTTGCTCAGATCCATTTTTCATCTTCCCATCTCCACAACCAGTTCTAAACTCAGTCCTTCTTCCTTGTAAAGGCAGTTTCAATATTTATACCAACTTCACAGCAGAATTATTAACAGTAGTCAAAAAGTGGAAATAATGCAGATGTTCATAGATTAGTAATTGATAAAATGCGACATATATATGTACATATAACTATTATTCAGCTTTAGAAAGGAAGGTCATTCTAACATACATTGTAACATGGATGAACCTTAAGCTGGGTGTGGTGGCACATGCCTGTAATCCCAGCACTCAGGAAGCTGAGGCAGGAGGATCGCTGTAAATTCGAGACCAGCCTGGGCTACATAGTTAGTTCCAGGTCAGTCTCAACTACATAGTGAGACCCTGTCTCAAAAAACAAAACAAACAAACAAAACCATGGATGAACCTTAAAGACACTATGCTAAGTGAAATAAACCAGTTACAAAGGGATGAACATTGCACGAATTTATTATATAAGAGGTGCCTACAATAGGCAAATTTATGGACACA
This sequence comes from Fukomys damarensis, assembly GCF_012274545.1. Classification (NCBI taxonomy): domain Eukaryota; kingdom Metazoa; phylum Chordata; class Mammalia; order Rodentia; family Bathyergidae; genus Fukomys; species Fukomys damarensis. Next base: position 29,326,591 of record NW_022900927.1, on the reverse strand, counting down.
CGAAGAAGGACCGATATTGAAAGGGCCTGGGGAGGGCCCTGTTTGGTAAAAAAAAAATGTTTTGGTGAGTCATAAATACACTTAATGCCCCTGAACTGTACACTTAAAAAACAATAAATTTTATGTGATGTATCTTTTGGCACAAAAAATAAAGAATTGAGTCTGTGGGATGCAAAGGAAAGATGTAGGAGTAAAAAGCAACAGCAGTATAAAAAAAGTGATACCAAAAGAGTACTTAAAATTATGTGAGGCAACAGAAATTCTCCATAACTACAGTAAACGTATGTCAAAGTAAAACAGAACTGCTGACATCTCTGAAGCAGCAACAAATCTATCTGTCACAAAGGCCTTCAGCCTGTGAATAGGAAGAGACATTTACCTAGTTGGTTTGCAACATGCATCTTGCAGGAGCTTTGCTCTGGGACAAATGACTCATTTACTTTCTTGAGTCTACTTAGTGGGTCAAAATTTATGGCTGCTGGTGACACTCTGATTAATGTGCATTCTTAGCTGGCAATTCATGATCTTTCAGTTTCATGCAGGATGTAAGAAAGGATGGATCTCTCTCCCTCTCAGAAAAGTTGACAGTAAGGGAAGTCCGTATTTTATTCAGGTATCTTTTAAACTAGGCTTTGCCTCCACAATCAGGGTCTTGTGTAATTAGGTAAAAGTGGCATTCATTCTATCTTGGTCACATGCTCAAAGCTCCCAATGCTAATTTATGTTCTTTTCCCAGCAACACAAGTTTCTCACATCAGTACCCTAACTTCACAGCATGGAAGTGTGACAGTTTCATGAAAATGTCTGTGGAACAATTCACCATAAAATGCAAGATATTTCAGAGAATGACAAAAAATTCAAATGGCCATTAACCTGAAAATTTCAGTTCTCCAGAAAATAAACAATAAATCACAAATAAAAGTGTATACTTAAGTATGAAGACAAGAAAAAGAGTGTCCTTGGTGACTACACCGAGAAACCATTTACTTAAAAGCAGGCACACAAATATTTCTGAGCTTGAGAGCCTAACTGCTAGCACTCGAGGGGAATTTACCAGTCCCACAGCATTTTAGGTTTACTCTCACAGTATAACAAGGTGTTAATCAATTGCTTGTATGATTAGTGTGTATAAAGAAGGGAAAGAGAGGGCTGGGGATTTAGCCTAGTGGTAGCCTACCTGCCTTGAAAGCACAAGTTCCTGAGTTCAAGCCCAAGTACGGAGGAGGGGGTAACAGAGCAATGCTCTAGTACACTTGGATGCACCTTTGCCTCACTTTGATGTGTTACCAGTTACTCTCCAAGGTAAGAAATAAATGCTTGGAAACCTCTGTAATTAACTGGTAAGAGAATGACTCCTGTGAATCAATCCATTGCTTTCTCTCCTAGTTAAATAACAGCACCAAATAAATAAATATGTACGTAATGGTTCCTGTTCTGCTGACTTAGCATTATTGAGGTTCATAGAGAAACTGGTTCTTAGCTTTATCTATTTGGATATCCAGGGTATTAATATTTTTTAAATAAGAGAAATTATAAAAACATTATTATAAGACATCAAACGGAAAGTTAGAATTCAGGGAGAAAAACTACCATGTATGTTAATAAAGTTAACAGAATCTTTAATAACAATACTATGTATTACAGCACCAGTAAAGCATTTTTTCATGAAATAATTGGAAATGGGAAAACAGATAAATGCACTGAGAGGCATATGATTACTAAATCATTAGAAATGATCTAAATGTCTAAAATTAGGGAATTTATTATGTGAATAGAAACCAGTATATAGCCACCAAAAGCTGAATTTTGAAAAATGTACAGTGATATAAGAAAAATATTAACATCAGTGAATTTGAAAGGTTTATAAAGATTCATTATGGCATGATTTAATTTTATTTACAATAGTCTTACTGAGATATAGTCCACAAACTATGTAATTTACCCGTTTAATTATACAATTCAGTGATCTCTAGTATACTCTGAGTTGTACAACCTCCCCTCAATTAATCTTAGAATATTATTATCACTTCAAAAAGAAACCTCATATCCATTACGAGTCACCTGGTATGATGCCAACTTTTATGAAGGAACTGTGTATCACCACAACAGAATATTATCTGTCAATAAAATGAAATGAAGTACTAATATATGCTATAACATGAAGTACTGATATGTACTAAGATAATTGTGCTTAGTGAAAGCCTTTCACAAAAGACCAGAGATTGTATGATTTTATTTATATGAATGGCCAAAACAGGCAGAGACAAAAAGATTAGTGGTTGCGTAGGGCTAGGGGTGGTGATAGTTATAGGTCAATGGAAAGTGATTACTAATTGCTAACTAGAAATTCTTTGAGGACAATAAAAATGTTCTAAATTTGATTGGGAGGTAGTAGCATAATCCCATAAATAGATTAAAAACCTCTGAATTGTACTAAAGACCTCTGAATTCACTGAAGAATTATGGATGATTTGTTCTGTTTGTAATTTTTTTATATTGATCACATTAATTTCATAATAAAACAATTATTTTTAAATGTACTTATTTTATCAATACAAGTTTATGTTTTAAGGTATAATAATAGTATTTCTCTTTGGGTGGGGGAATGATGGGTAATAGTATTTTGTTCTATGTGCTTTTGCATGTTTTTCAAGTATTTTACCATGAATACAGATTGCTTTATGATACCAAATGTGACAGAGAAAAAACCCCCAAGATCCCTTCATTTGCTGAGACATCAATGATATCGATGTCAGAGAGATGGCACAGGGTTCTGATGGAGCAAGTGAAACCAAGAAATGAAAACTCTTAAAGGGGGGTGACTGATCCTATGGAGTTCATCATATTATTCTGTCTTCTTTTATAGGTATCTTCTCTAATATGAAGTTAAAAAGAAAGCATATTACAAACAGCATGGATAGTACAGTTCCACGTTGGCTTCAAAAAAAGTTGTGTGCATATGAATATAAAAACAGCCTAGAAGGAAATATAGCTAATGCACCACTGGTTCTCTTTAGGTAGTAACATTATGAAAGGCAGTATTCTATCCCATGTGCTTTGGTGTGTTTTTCAAGTACTCTACCATGACTTGAAGGTTGGTTTTGTGTCAGGAAAAAAAAAAATCTATAAAAAAGTTTTCTTATGTCTAACTAGTCACCTAAATAATAACATGTTATGCAAAATGAAGGGCAAATGTTTCATCTGGGCTCACAGCTCTGAGGAAGCTAGGAAAAACCATGCATTACTTGAGTAATTACTTGGACTTATGCCTTAGGGAATCTTAGAGCTGGATGTGTTGGAAACTGCCCAGACTTTGTGGGTATGACCTGGAGCACTTACAAAACCATTCATAAAGTGGGTGGTTAAAAAGCCCCAAAACAAGAGCTGGGCGTGGTGGAGCACGCCTGTAATCCCAGCACTTGGGTGGCTGAGGCAGGAGGATCGCTGTGAGTTTGAGACCAGCCTGGGCTACAGAGTGAGTTCCAGGTCAGTCTCAACTACATAGTGAGACCCTGTCTCAACGCCCCCGCAAAAAAACCCCCAAAAACAAAGAACAAGAAATAGAACAACTGTTGGGTGAGAAACTACTAAATTTTTCACTGCCAATTTACACTGCACTTTATTCTACTGTTTTCATCCAGATATTTATCTGGATCTTTTAAAGTAAATTTGCGGTGAATTGAGGAATGGATATTGTCCATTTTAAAAATAAATGTTAAGATACAAAACTTACAAATATATATAATTAAAGGCAGGAATGTAAGTTTCCAAAGAATGGGTTTATTTAGGGGCACAGCATGGCAGGATAACTCAACATACACACACATACCCCCTTTCCCTCAAATAATGCAAGAATAGGAAAGCAAGAAGCAGTGGGTGCTACAGGGACTTATGTAACCCTCTGGAAAAAAATGAAAAGGGAAGTTGTTTTTCAATACAAAGTAACTGTCACATGAAAGTACCTTAACAGGGAAAATCAGACCCAATTATGACAATGCTACAAGATGGCATGGGTAAAAACAATCTATCACTCTGAGATCTCTCTCCACTAAAATTTCTAATTCTTGGTGTTTCTATCATATACTAACTCAGACTGCCTTTATTAACAAATATTTTCTGTTTCCTCCTGCTTTTAAGCCTCCTAAAAGCAAGAACCAAGTCTTCAAATCTTCAGAATGTTTTGCATATTGCAGGCAATCTATCAACTAGATTCAACCATCAAAATGATTTCATATGTAGTATCAGTGAAGGGATACAGTGATAAGTGATATATTATGCCATTTGCAAAGAACAGTGAGAACTAGGAAAAATGCAAATACATTATTGTCATGTTGGTATAAGCAAATGCTTGCCTTGAGATAAATCAGTAATAGTAATCATGTCTTTTTACAGAGGTTAGAGTTTAGAAGAAAAGGGTTCATTATATGAAGGAGGTATTATACAAACAGGTTGTTAGTGCCGTAGTGTTTTGAAAAATCCATTCTATCTGCACATAAAATAAGACTTATAGGAAAAAATAGGGTTAACATAAGTTGCTTAGCACCTATGAAATTTTGGAACTAGAGTACTAACAGAAACATTAATATCCTATGAAAAATGCCAGCATAGTTAAATCTTGTACAGTTTCTTTGTAGCCTCGAACTTCAGGGCTCCTACTTGTAAGATATAGATTCTGCAGGGCAATAATTTTTTAATCTTAATTTTTGAATTCCTTTTTTTAAGGGCATTAATTTCTTCAGACTAATTTCACCCAAATGAATTGAAAAACTTATTAATTCATTGATTTGTATTACTCTATTGTTTTGATAAAGAGGAGAATGTTTTGGGAGCTTCTTTATCTGTACTTGCAGTATCTTAGGCACCACCTCCATGGATGATATCTGTGTATATTTTCTGTTTTCTCCTATGGTCTACACATTTTGCTAAAGACTTTAATTGTGAGAAAGCTTGACTTTGTTACAAAATATTCAGTGTATTGGAAAAAATCATGTTGGGACAAATACAACTTCTGGGCTACAGCACCATCATTTCTAAATGCAGCTGATATAATTGTGTCAAATACATATTTGTCAGAATAGATAGATTTGCTAAGTAGTTAAACCAGGTATTAGCATGTGTGGCGTGAGTTTGCAGTAGGAACAACTGTAATAGTAGTAATAATGACAGCAGCATTTATTGAGGGGCATGTTATTAAACACTTTTAAGTGGATTATCTCACTTTTTCTTCACACAGACTCTATGAAGTAAATGAAGAAACAGCTATGTAATGAGATTAAGTATTAATCTTTGCCCAAATTTACAGAGCTGGTAAAGCTAGGATTTGAACCTAAATATTTCTGATCCTATGGCCTCAATAATTTATAATCACAATGAAATAGTGTTTCTAATTCATGAAAGTGTGAAATGATTCTCTTATAGTAACTGACAATGTGACCCAGTGTTTTTTATCCAACTGGTACTACCTGTAAACATTAAAGTTGACATAGACCTAGAAAACCACTAAGTGTTGTAGAGTACTTATTTTTCCAGACCTAACTCATCTGGCTAGGATGTGAGGGAACTCTGGACATGGCCAAAGGAGAATTCTACAAGCACAAAACCCCCTTTACAGTCCTTTCCAGTTAAGTCAGAGGTCTGCTGTGAGGACAGGCTACGCAAGAACCTTGGAATGGACATGCAGGCGTACTTCTACATTCCACACAGGTTATCTGATGGAGGAGAGAGAATTATAACTGTTGAACTGAAACCAACCAAAGGACTTTAGGCGCAGATGCTATCAAAAGAACTTTTGGTAGAATCCCGAGTCTTCACTTCATTTGTATGCTATTTAACAATTACGCACTGAGCATTTACTATGCACCTGGAATTAGCTGTGCCAAACGTTAGGGCTATGAAACTGAGGAAGTCATCGGGATCTCCCAGCTAACTGTGGCATGTTATTGAGCATGATCCATACCAGGGACCATTCCTGATACCTTACATGTATTAATTCATTTAGTTCTCACAATCCTATGATGAACAGACTAAGGTTCTGCTTATTTTATCAATTAGGACATTAAAGCACAGAGTTTAATAAGCTTGCCCATAGTCACAAGTGTGTGCAAGTGGTAGAGCTATGGTTTGACATGAGCTGTCTTAGTCCAGAACCTGTGTTCTTGACCTCTTCCCTAAACTCCCCCTCTAGTGGAAGGAGACAGAAGGAGTAAATAAATATAATGTAGGGTAATAAGAAAAATTAAAGATATGTGAACACAGTGGAATGCTTGCAGAGGAGAAAGTGATTAATTCACTTGGGGTTGTAGGGAGGACGGGTGCTCTGGGGGAAGTGCCATTTCAGCTAAGCCTTTACAGCAGATGTCAATGACCATTAGGCAGTAGAGAAAATAGCCTGGGCAGAGGCACAGAGGTAGGAGGAGGCCTGGTGCATGTGCACTCTGTTATATATACTGCCCTATATATTTCAACATTACCAAGAAATAGGATAGGGGAGGCAGGAGATGGTTGCATAGCAGCAAGAAGACATCAGACGGAGAAAAAGATCAGATGGAGAAGAAATTCCGTTCTGTGAACTGGCCATACCAAGGAGTGTGGGAAATACTGAAACAGGTTTCAAATTTTACAGTCACAGAACCTAATCGTGCTTAATAATTCATTTTTGGTATGTTCTTTTGTGTACTGCTGTAAGACCTCCACTGAAGAAAACAGTAATGCTTCACTTGGCTAATAATTATTGGTTTTGTCATTATCATATACAGTCCCAGAGCAACTCTGCCGATGAGCTGGGAATGCCTGTTGACATCCAACTGCAGTACTGCAGTACCAATACCTGGTATTCCTGTATCCTAGTGATGAACTCTTATCCCATTTTACTTTATTTCTCTAAGTAACATTCAAAAAGGAGTAACTTAAGTTTGTTTCTAACACTGGTTAAGACAGAAAAAAAAAAAAAGCCAAAAATGACTCTATTTCCATGTTACAACTTTCTCTTCTCCCTTAGGCAGCCGACACCTGATTTTATGCTTTATTCTGGCAACTAAGCGGTCAGCTCTTGGTTCTATGGAGCCTGAAGATGTTCAGCCCTGAAGCAAAGTCCACTGAGCTACGGGTGAGGCCACAGCTGGAAGAGTGACTCATGCTGGATCCAGAAAGTAAACAAATGGCCCCAAAAATATGGTGGTAATGGGTTAATGGAGGGGTATGTGGAGGAGGACTATCTTTTCCAGGAAGTTGGTTAGTGAAATAATTCTGGTGGAAAAGACTAAGAAAAAAAGAATCTACTTACTGATACAAGAAATCAGATCATTAAATCTTTCCTTAGGAAAGAGGGGGTTTTCCAGTCCACGGAAATAGAGCTTCAGAACGCCAGCCACTGAATTAATATCATGGTTACTCTGGTCATCAGCAAGAGGATTTTCACCTATAAAAAAATCAGTTAGATACATAGTGCTTCTCTTTTTTTCCCCCTCAACAAGAATACATTTCTATACACACCACACACACACACACACACACACACACATTGATATTCCTATATATACATGAAATCTTTTAATTATGCTATATGAAAGATTATATGGTACTAAAATTAAAATAATTGGTTTAGATATCCCACCCCATGATTAACCTAAAAATAGTTAGCTAAAATAAAGCTTTAAAAAAAATCTGATGCTACCAAATACTCCCTTTCAAGTTGCCAAAATCTTAAAATAAAATATTGTGGTATTTATAATTTAACCAAACATGTTTTAACAGTAAAATTGGTACTAGTTTGACATAACATCAAAAACTACGTTCTTAACTACATTCATAACATCAAAAACTACTATGTCTTATCCTACTGGGAAAAAGACAGTCATACTACGCTATATGGGTCAGCAACATATATAAAAAATATCAAATATTAATTCTGAATGCCTACAATTAAATAACAGGTGTTTCCCAAAGTAGCATGGTAGTATTCTCAGCACATTTAAAAGCCACCTGAACAGTGGGAATTTCTGAAATAAGGTGGAGGAATTTGAAAATGTACCCTTAGTGGTATCAAGGCATTTGTATGAAAAGTGGATATTAAAAAATGTTATCACTGAGCCGGGCGTGGTGGCGCATGCCTGTAATCCCAGCACTTGGGAGGCTGAGGCAGGAGGATTGCTGTGAGTTGAGACCAGCCTGAGCTACATAGTGAGTTCCAGATCAGTCTCAACTACATAGTGAGACCCTGTCTCAAAAAGCCAAAAGACCAAAAAAAAAAAATAAAAAAAAAGTATCACCAGGGGCTAGGGATTTAGCTCACTGGTTCTAGGGCCTTCCTCTTAAGTACAAGGTCCTGAGTTTGATACCCAGTACCAAAAAAAAAAAGTATCACCAATATAAAATTATATTTTTTGTGGCAGTTTTAAAATACTAGGTAACTACACTGGCTTTTCCACCTTTCTGAGTATTAACCTGAGATAAAATCCTTAAAAAGGTCAACATAATACGTAGCAGTAAATCAAACACTATTTTTTTATTCACAAGTCTACTAAAATTCTCAGAGTGTGCATTGTATTTTAACATACTGCTTGTCTCTACAGGCAGAGACCCCTTGTCTCCTTTTTTCCTACTTCTAGGGTGGAAAAGCACTTAACAGGAACTCATAAGAATTACTGGCTGGGGATTTAGCTCAGTGGTTCTGGTGCCTGCCTCACAAGCACAAGGACTGAGTTCGACTCCCATTACCAAAAAAGAATTATTGTTGTGAGAAAACCATATACAAAGATACTGTAAACAAATAAAAAATATAGGAAGGGGTCCAGGGATTTAGCTCGGTGGTTCCGCTGCCTGCCTTGCAAGTGCAAGGTCCTCAGTTCGATCCCTGGTACAATAAAATAAAATGGGTGTATCTATATCTATATCTATCTAATCTATCTGCAAGGAAAAGTAATAGAACATTCTGCCTGTAGTGGCTGGCACAAAAAACTGATGTTTCACCACGTTTCATCCTGAATAGGGTCAGTGTCAGACAGGCAGCACACTTAGCTGCTTGACAGGGATGCAGCTCTGTTCTAAATATCAATGGGTCAGAAAATGTGGAACAGGGAAAAATAATATGGAACCAGTTTACCTCTTCAACCAAGGCTTTAAACTTTAGGGGGTTCTATGCCACAAAGAACCAAGGGAAATGCAACAGAGAAACAGAGAGAAAAAGTAGCTCTTTTCCATGTGATGACCACCCTGCATTTTTGCCTTGACTTCCAAACATAGGAAGGTACACATGCACCCAAGTGGATGCCATACAAATTATCATATTTGGAGAGCATTTATACCTAATAGCTATCACAGAAGAATTAGGCATTTTCACAGATTATGTATAATCCTTATAATCTGCAATTCTGCAGATGAGGAAACTGAGATCCAACTAGTAATTGAGTCACTCACCTCGAAACCCATTATTAGTAAATGAGACTCTGATTTGATTCTAGGTCTTCCTAACACTAAAGCATATGGTTTTGCTAATCAAAATATATTAATTAAAAGTTGAGTAGTATTTATGGACAACCTATTATGAACATGAATACGGCACCAACTAGGTCACATGGAAGTAGTCTGGGAATGGTACTAAGAGGAAGAAAAGAGCGAGTTAATGGCAGGAGGGAGGAGCTGGCTCATACACCTGCTGACTGGGCCAGGGCCACCCTAGTGTCTTTTGGAAGCCTTTCAGGGACATCTTGACGTATGTGTCATGGATGATCACTGTCAATTCTTCAACAGGATAGAAAGCTCATGTGCTTTTCTACCATTAATAACAAAGACTTATGATTTGGGTCTTATTTTTTAGCTATTCTGAACAGACTGTTACTCTAGCATCCACAATGAAGCAAATGCAAAGACGAAGACTTTGAGGCCATACAGGATGAATATGCCACTGCACATAATACAGAATAATGACTTCTTTTACTTACAGATAAAGACATATGATTACCTCTCTCAAATGAATTTTTAATATCATTGACTTCCACCTGGGAACCAGACACTCGGAAAATCCCTTGATGCTGAAGACCTAAAGTCAACAGAAGAGAATGAGGAGAAACCCCATCACATTTTTTAGGTATCTCTTTTACTAAGAATTATGTATTAAATGAAAACTCATATTTACTGAAATATTCACCACCATTGTTCTTAAAATAACAATTCTGTAGTTGGCAACTTACCATAGAGATTGATGAATCGAATACAGCTTTCTACTATAAGGGGGATAACCTGTCCTGAGTCCTGGGTAAAGAGGTAGAAATTGGTTAACTTCAAAGGGAAGGGTCTAAAATCACACATAACAATCAACTGCACAGTTCAACAGTAATTATAGTGATTTTAACCTTTTAGATGATCATTTCCAAATCCACCCCTTCTAAATTTTTTTATAAGACACCCCTCAAAAAGGTGAAAGAATTTTATATTTAAACAAAGGTGTATTTCAGTTCTGCAGCAAACCAAATTAAATACATTTAGTACAAGAATGCGATACTGTTTCAACTGAGTCTGCTGTGCCTAGAGATGTCAAAAGCTAACTCATCTCGTTTTTTAAATATTTAGGCTTACATATCAAAATGAATGTTTCATTTTTCTTGGCAAGGTTCTGATATGAGTGATCAGTCTTTGATGGACAGATAAAGAATGCTATTGGACTGATTAGTTGCAGCTGTCCCTGCAACGGAACCTGTCAGCCATTGCTGCATACTCTCTACCACATCCCCGAGAGTACACAGCCAGCATGATGACTGATACCTGCAATGGGAACTGTTTCATAGATAATTAAAATGTATCATGTATTTAGTTAGTTTGCATCAGAACTTACTCATTATTATGGATTTTTCATGTTTTTAGTATTAAGAAAAATTGCACAAATGTATATCTCATTAGATGTCATTTTCTTAGGAAGGAAGGTTTTTGTTTTTGCTTTTTTTTGGTACTGGGGATCGAACTCGGGTCCTTGTGCTTGTGAGGCAGGCACAGAACCACTGAGCTAAAACCCCGGCCCTGGGAAGGAAGTTTTTTTTTTTTTTTTTTTTTTTTTTCCCCTTATATTTTTTTGGTACTGGGGATCGAACTCGGGTCCTTGTGCTTGTGAGGCAGGCACAGAACCACTGAGCTAAAACCCCGGCCCTGGGAAGGAAGTTTTTTTTTTTTTTTTTGTCTTCTTTCCCCATATGTTGTAAAATATGAATAAATGGAAATTTTGGAAATGCTTTTAAACATGTATCAGATGACACATCAGATGAAGGAGATGCCATGCACTCCATGGAGTTAAAGAAAGTTACTGAGTATAGATTTATTTTTCTTCTATTTTTAAGACTCTGATCTTTTAGGAATTAAATATTTAAAGAAAACAAGACATTCAAAAATGATTAGCTGAAATCAAGTATACATTCATGAGAAATTTTATTTTGAAACACAAATGGATATTGGTTGCCTTCATTTATTAGAACAACTCAGAACCCACTAACCTTCCCAGTTAAGCATGGGAGAAAGATTGGGAATAATGAAGCCCAGCAATTTAAATTCTTTACCATTTGTAGAAACACTAGTGCATTTCATAAGGAATAGTTTTTTTTTTTTAAAGTTTTAAGACAATCTGATCAGTATATAATGGCTGAGGTACTTCTGGGGTCTGTACTAAGTTTCTCTAATTAGTTAATTGTTTCAGGAGCATAAATTTTATTAATTCCTTAAAGAAGAGCCTTAAGAATAAAAACACATCTCAGTGTGGACAAGTTGGCCCAAGATAGCAATGGAATTACATTAAAATTTACTGAATGTGTGAAGGGATTTTTCTTTAAGATACAAGCATGTTTTAGTGGAGGTAACCTTTACTGGAACAGTTCATGTAATACTGTGTTATAAAAGAGCAACAGATATTTAAACTTAAGGGATGAAAAGAGAATATTAGTTTACACCTCTACTGAACTTAGTACTAAAACATAAAGAAAAACAGAAAAAAAAAATCATTAAAAGAAAAATGTTTGCACTAAGAAAGCTCTAAATAAAAGTCTTACATTTTCATACTATTTAAAAATATTTTTATTATTTTATTTTGTTTTTTTGGCACTGGGGATCAAACTCAGGTCCTTGTGCTTGCAAGAAAGGCAGCAGAACCACCACGCTAAATCCCCCACCCTAAAAAATATTTTTAAAATCACTCAGGTGACTGCTAATCTTTTAGTACGACTGGTATTTCATTCTGGTATAGCGAATTTTGTAGTCAAAAGTAGTATGTGTATATGTGTGTGTGTGTGTGTGTGTGTGTGTGTGTGTGTGTGTCTGTCTGTCTGTCTGTCTGTCTATCTAATTTCATGGATGCCAGATGCCTGGGTAGAAAATATTTTACAAGTGAAACACAATGGGCTGCACACCATCCCTGTGCAAACAAACCTTTGTGTGTCTATTCCTTACAGGGCAGAAGCCTTTACACCGGTACTCTCCCAGTGACACTGAGGAGATCTCATCTGCACAGCGTTTTTCAGAAGTGCAGAAAGAGACTCATGTTCTCTTCTGTGTTACTGTCACTATCAAAGATTCCTCCATGCACCATCTGGGGAGATGAAGCGCTCATATAAGTGAATCTTCTATAGTAACTGCTTTATTCCTACTGTAGTACCTCAACTTAGTTTTCTTTAACTGTACTTAATGAAAAATATTTAAAAAATATAATAGACATACTTTCCACTATCTTAAACAGCAGTTTTCATATTGTATTAGCAAAATAATGGCCGTACACCTGCTTCTCTGAGCTTCCTATGTTCTCCTTCTCTCCCAAGGCCATAGCTGCGCATCTCACTGCTTTCATTTTATTGTTTTCTTCTCTCCATCTAATTTGCCCCTGCTTAGAAGCCATGAGTTGCGAAGCTAGATAATCAGATTTGACAATAGTTTATTATTAAATTAGAGCCAGGAAGGCTCATTTGGGTATAAGGCTCAAGGCAATGGCTTTGTGATTGCCATTTTAGGTTATCCAGTCATTCTCACTTAATTCCAGAGTTAGAAGTCATTTTTACAGCTGCCAGAGCTCTCCATGTATGTATATATGCATACATATTATACGTGCACATGCTTACAGTGCTTATTTTAAAATAATTAGTGCACATATTCAATAAACAGACATGTAAAGAAAGATGTCTATTAGATGCCAAGTGAGGGAGGTAATAAAAAAAATAAATTTAGTCTTCAAGAACCCTGCAGCCCATGCTATAAAATGTGAGCTATGAAGGAGAAAGCCCCTTATAAAAATATTAATTGGAGGGCTGGGGATTTAGCTCAGCAGTTCGGTGGCCTGCCTTGCAAGCACAAGGACCCGAATTCAATCCCTGGCACCCCAAAAAATTTAATTTGAGCCAGGCATGGCGGCGCATGCCTGTAATCCCAGCACTCAGGAGGCTGAGGCAGGAGGATCACTGTGGGTTTGAGACCAGCCTGGACTATGTAGTGAGTTCCAGGTCAGTCTCAACTATATAGTGAGACCCTGTCTCAAAAACCAACCAACCAAACAAACAAAAAACCAAACAAACAAACAAACAAAAGCATTGGAATCTATAATCTGATGTTAAATGTGTATTTAGTATTTAACATTGACTTTCCTTTGTAAAATCCCTTCATTCAAATTTCATACATTTGCCAAATACAATGTAAAAACAAAGAGCTTAATCTATCTGCTTTTACTGGAAAACTATTCCTCTGAAATTAATGTTTGATTTCTATCATTCCTTTCTAAGTAAAGCCTATTTATAAAACTAATTTCCAACTGCAAACATTTTTCTTTTAATGACCTTCAAAAATCTAATTAAAGCCAAGCATGAGTGTGACTTGGAAATGACATCAGCAGTGAAGGAGGCCATGCCCTCACCTCCCTCTGCACTGTACCTGATGCCTTGTGTGCGAGTTTCTTCGTCCTCGGCTAGAAGCATTACCAGAAGGACAGGATGAAAAAGAAGACAGAGAATAAACACAGCAGAGATACAGGGTATAGACTACAGGGCCTTCCAATTTATCCAATATAATGAATTCCTAAAGTCACAGGAAATCAAGACTCTTGCTGTGCTTCAGAGAGTAACTAATAAATGAATGTTTAAAATATATTTTATGCCATCTCATTTGCATGAGTAGAAATAAAACAATTTCTCTTTTTTTTCCTTTTTGTACAAATTATGGCTCTAAAAAAAATAAAGAAGGCTTTCTTTTCTGCCCATATAATAATATCCACATTTATTTCCTTTTCTGAAGACACTCAACCCAAATATTCTTTCCTCTCTGACTTCAGGAAATATTATATTGATTTTCTGGGAAAGCAAAGAGCCCCAGGACAGACTTGGACATAATGACTTGCCTCATTTCATGAGAGGCTAAGACCATTATAGTGAGAAGCGTGGAGATCAGCCACCCAGATGGCTGGTGCCAGTACCTTGACGAATGTTTCCAAATCCCCATTAAACAACTTAGCATTATACTGTGAGCGGGGTCTGGACTTCCTGTGTTTCTGGGGCTTAGGGGGAACATTTGGAGGCCTAAGGGAAGGGAATATAATTACTGAATATCAAACAATAAACGAAACACTCACAGGTCACATCCAAATTACAAAACATGGGATGCTGGGATCCTTCCCCACCCTGCCCATGGGGGAAAAGAGTCCCACCCCTTCACATTTATTTTTAGTTATGTAACAAAGCATTCATTTAGACTGCTGTTTTCTTACATGTTATAGCTGGCATTTGTTCATTTGCTAGTATGCTTAAAAATGATAAGCATTATCAAATGGAATTGTGAGCTATTTGGCCAATATTACAAAGCAGGGTTCTTGTCATTCAGTTTATAAGTCATATAGAAAGCACAAATGGTCATAAAATTAGGGCTCTGTATAGATCCTAACAGGAAAAATCAAACAAATGTAATATTTTCAGGCACAACATAATTTTTCAAGGCAAGTAACATCACATCTGTTTAATATCTCTCAGGTGTTAGTGGGACTTTATATTGTACAAAAGTAAGTATTAATGGGTCACAAGTGAGAAAAATAGTTTGTTTTTAATGCTGTTTCTCATTAGGGGTAGTGGCTCACATGAACTATTATTTTTGTAGAACAAACTATCCCACCACCTAAGTATGTGTAGAGCATTAGGCTGTTCTTTATTTATGGTGCTCTGGACTCTGTCCATCTCCCTCCTGCCTGCCTGCCTGCCTGTCTGGTTGTTGGATAAGCCAGTCTTTCTGATTTATACACATCCAGTACGTCATGTACTATATTTGGAAACTCTGCACCATCTTGCACTGTAGTCAGAGAGAGGGAACCTGACTCAATTTCTACATCTGTGCTAAGTGCATAAAGGAGAGTCCTGAGACCTCTTTCCAGATGTTGCGATTTAAACTCCTTAACCACAAGGCTTATACCACACTTGGAAATTACAAAAAGCCCTTTGTAAGCTATAGACTCTCTAGGAAGAAATACCTTTTTCATTCATTTTGTTCAAATTCAGAAGGTCTAGTTTAGAAACAAAAATCCCAATAATTTATGTGGAAGCCTGAAAAGATACAATCAAGAGCTTGCAGGGGAGGCTGGGCGTGGTGGCGCATGCTTGTAAGGCCAGCATTAGAGAGTCTGAGGCTGGAGGATCCCTGTGAGTTCGAGGCCAGCCTGGTCTACTTAGTGAATTTAAGTCCAGACTGAACTACACATTGAGACCCTGTCACAAAAAGTTTGGCGGGGAGGACAAACATGCTGATAACCTTTCATAGATTTTTAAGAATTTCCCAGCAGGTGGGCTCATATGATTAATGAGGCACACAGCCAGTAGTACCTAAAATCCCATGATACCCGAGAACTTTAAAGAAGTCTTTGTAGCTATTTAGAAGTGAATATGGAAAACTCTATGGAAACCAGACAGAATGTCATGTCCTGCTACAGCTGAAATATTTGAAATCTTTAACACACTAAATTCAGTGATAGATGTTTAACAATACAGTGTTGATTTCATCCATTTTTTTCATTATTTTTATGTTTTTAAAATGTAAATTTTTATTCTGGCACAGTGACAAGATATGACTGCTATTGAAAAGAGTTTGCTACATCTCCCATAAGGAAGGGATATGCGCTGCTGCTCTGCTGGGGGTGGGGAGGAGCACATGGGGAACCACTAGAGTTGGCCAGGAGGTAGAGAGAGAGACTAAGGGGAATATGAAGGAATGGTAGAGGCAGGGAAGGAGGCTTGGCATTGGTTAGACTTTATATTTTTGGTGGGCTCTGGGGCTATTCCTAGTTGCCTGTTATCTAGTTTTCTGGCCCTGGGTGTAAAGGAAAGCACAACAGTGGCTCTGCAGATAGGAAGCTGATAAAGGAGGTAGTTGGGATTATGGGCTTTGGATTAGCTAGTATACAGATAAAAGGTGTATTTGTAAACTAGTCTTTACTATCTCTAAGAATTGCTTCACCCAAGAGAGGTGGTTCCTTCAGGGCTCCTAAAACCCAAGAGATCAAAACATCAAATACCAAAACTAGAAAATATGCTTATAACAGGGCCCAACAGTCATGCTCCTGCATGACTGGTAGATACAGAATAATCATTGGCCGGGACCATCAGAGGGATGGATGTTTTTGATAACAAAGGAGGTAGTTGGGATTATGGGCTTTGGATTAGCTAGTATACAGATAAAAAGGTGTATTTGTAAACTAGTCTTTACTATCTCTAAGAATTGCTTCACCCAAGAGAGGTGGTTCCTTCAGGGCTCCTAAAACCCAAGAGATCAAAACATCAAATACCAAAACTAGAAAATATGCTTGTAACAGGGCCCAACAGTCATGCTCCTGCATGACTGGTAGATACAGAATAATCATTGGCTGGGACCATCAGAGGGATGGATGTTTTTGATACTTCTACCAAAGGCCCGAAAACTGCCTGTTCCAAGGATCTAAAATATGAGACAAATATGAAGAAACAAGTTGTTGAGAGGGGCTTGGGAGTACAGCTGCCTGAGTGGTTATCAAAGTCATTTCCATGACAGAGGTGGGTTATTAGGCACACTGGTGGGTCAATGGCTCTGACTCCACTGTGCCCACATCAGGTTAACAGAACCTGGACCATATAACATTCTAGCTACATGACTCTTTCTGGCTCTGTGCCTACCACACACCTAGCTGGTAGTTTAGATACTTGTATGAGAGGCTCATGAGAGGAAGCACTATCAGGGTTATGTGAATATCCAGAGTACTTGACAATTACTATTCTCATTGCAAATTCATCTACTTGAATCCCTTTAAAAATATTTTAAAGTCACTTATATTAAATATGCTCTAGAAATAACAGGCAAAATGGTTGACAATGCAAAGAGACACTAAATATGAAAAAGCTCCATAAAGCTTCCTATTATTACTCAGAGGTAATATTCCTCTGTCACTGACAAAGTGAAGAAAAACTTCAGTTGTTTCTTCGTTTGGTAAGTTTAGAAAAGTCAGTAGCTCAGTATTTCCAGTTGATTCACCAAGAAGTAAGAGGGGCTTATTTATGAATAAACCGCCCAACGATAATATTATAGAACCTTGAAAATCAATTTGTCAGATGTACTGAAGTTGTCAATGCCTCTGACCTTAAACACAACTCAACTTCAAAAGCTCAAAGGCTTGCTATGTCAACTAGAACAATTTCTGGATGTTGCACAAATGGTGTCATAGAAAAATAACACCTACCACAAATTCTCCCCAGCTCAAATCAGAATCTGCTTCCAAAATGGCTTTTCTTTCTCAGCAGTGACTTAAAAAGGCTTCTATTAGTGGTTAAAAAAATGTGCAATATTATTTTTGGTGCTAAAAGTTAAATTTTAAAAGTGAAATAAGAAGTGGTAGATACCTTAAATCCTAAGATTATTTAATGTAGTTTTAATTTTTATGAGTGACATGCATAAGACAAAGTAGAACATACTGTAACTATTTCTAATACTAAAGCAGTAGCTATATACCTCCTGTTTGTTGAGTAAATTATCAAAGCAAAAGTCCTATCAGGCTATTTCTAAAGATTTAATGTGCTTTGGATTAGATAAAACAAGCCTGTTTACCTTAGGTCTTTGTTATGGACTGCTTATTAAACAGCTTTACAATTCTCTTTGATATAGCATAGCATATCTGATGTGGTAAGGACCACAAGCATTTCATGGAGTTATGCTTTGTCAAGCTCAAACCATGTTCCATGCTCATTAACAGAGCATGTTCATTTCTGTAGCATTAAAATGGTTTTTCATTGTTAAAGAGAAAAGACTATGAAATATGACAAAATATCTTCCTACCTTGTACTCATATATTCAGCTTTGTGACCTGCAAAAACCAAAAAATTTAAATAAGTAAGTTGAATGGAATCAGTGCAGTACATTTAGTAATCTTTTGTATCATGTTTCTTATTTTAGGATGCTGAGTTTATAATAACTTGCACATTTTATGGTGGTAAACATGAGAATAGTATATGAAGATACAGAAATAATTCAGTCAATATTTCATAAAATTTATTCATAAAATTTAATGAATTCTATAATTAGAGAAGCATGTTTCATGGGACAATTTGGGAAGGTAGTTTTTAAAAACAAACTAGACAGTTTCTTGATCGTCACTTAGTTCAAACACAAAATGCAAATGAAACAGATCCCAGATTTATATGTTAGTTATTCTTTCTGTCTTCACTGATGCTTCTCAGGGAGGAGCAGGAGGTCAAATAGGGTTGAGAGAATTCATTTTCCCTTAGACTAAATTGGTATTCTTCCTGTGATATGAAATCAGGGGACTGGGAGAGAAGCTGTATTCCATAATCAGAAATGACATTTGCAGATAATAACGTACAAGGACGTTAAATGATACTGTATGCCAGCAACTTGTAAGCTAAAAGCCTTTCATAGAATTCTGTCATTTAAAACATGGCTGCTTTTATACATTTGGGCTTCTTGAGTTGCTTTAAATAACAGGGCTGAATTTTTATAGCACTTTCACAATCTGCACTAATTTTAAGTTTGCATGTGTTGCTGGCTGCTGTCTGCTCTTTCTTACATTCAGGGTGGAGCAATGAGAAGAAGTGTGGGAGACTTGAACTATTCAGCTTCATTTGCAAAATGATGGTATAGTCTTGAAAGAGCTTGAAAATATAGCTGATAGTGGAATGTCACGTGGCAGCACAAATATGTGAGCCCAGCCAATGTATCAGAACAGAGAGATTCAGTCTTACAGGGCAAGACCAGCATAACAATCAAAGGGTAAACTGGCTTGTGGGGGAACAGTGAATGAATACTCCCAGGCTGCCTCAGAGGCTTTCATTTTATTTACTTTTGAAGAACAAGTAGCATAAGGTATTTGATTAGTATTATTAAAGCAGGGACAACAGGTAATATCAGAGAATACCTTTCTCAACCTAGTCCAGGCCACTGTACATGTTGACAGAATCAGTTCCTGGCCAGAGTTGGAGTGGGGATGTGGGGAAAGGGGAACCTGATTCCCTCTCTTCTATGCAGCCCTGCCTATCATTTAACTACAGGTCCCTTCCTTTTGATGTCCTTCTGCTACATAAAAAGTGTATACAGAACTCTAGACAATTATGTAGTTATTCATGAATGAGAAAAAAGTCTACTAGAAAGCAGAGGGACAGACAGTGAGCTCAGCATGGTGTGGGGGCCTTAAAGATATTCTAATGAAGTGCCCAGCAGGAAGCTGGCTAGACAGGGTTAAGGCACAGAGAAAAGACCACACTTGAGATAAAGATCTGAGCGTCTTTACCATTTAGGTTTTGTTGGGAGCTGGCAGAGGTCACTCAGGGAGACCTAGTAAAATGACCAGAGTTGGTAAAGAAACTGTCTTTGTATTGTATTGTCATGTTGCACATTTTATTAAGGCTCATCTAATATACACTAGTAACAACAATAAAAACAGCAATAATATTTAATACTTATTAGACAATATTCTAAGCTTTAATTAGGTAATAAGTGCTCTAAAGTGTTCTGAATGGTATGTTAAATATTTTACTCATAATTTTCATAATCACCTAATGAAGTAGCTTCTATTATTGTTTTTATTTTACAGAAGAGAATGAGAATACAGAAAAATGACTTGCCCAAGGCCATGATACTAGCTTGGGACAGGCACTAGGGTCCAGGTCTGTTATAATTCCAGACCTGTGTTCCCAAGCTCTACATTGTATTACCTTTAAAAATAGAAAGTCATTTTCCCCAGAAAATACTTTGAATGGTCCTAGAAGATAGATATATGGCTTAAACTTCTGTGTGCCTCATGTGACTAAAGCCAAATACAAAATACCAAAGACTTTAATAAGTCTAATAAATTACATGAATATGTAAATTATCAAATATCTGTACATTTAAATGAATAACAGGTTCATTGTTTTCAAGTGATTCAATGCTAATGATGCTAATAATTCTTAGGAATGAAATTTTATAAATTGGAAAATGTACTTTTTTGGGGGGGTACCTGGGATTGAACTTGGGTCCTTGTGCTTTCAAGGCAGGCAGTGGAACCACTGAGGTAAATCCCTGGCCCAGAAATTGCACTATTTTTGTTTTTTAAAAATCTCAACCAATTATTCCCTAGATTTAGAAAAAGATTCTTAAGTTGCTTTTAAATAATTTTATTCCATTCATGGTTAGTAGTATAAAAAAATTAAAAAACCTATAAAAGATACATTTTGAATAATGAATGGAGAGCAAGCTTTGCAAGTATTCTCACTCTCAGCACAACTACACTACCACACCCAGTATTTTTTCAGTTAACAGTCCTGTGTTTGTCTCAACTGACAAATGAGGCTTTATTTTTTAATCAGTATGATCATTAATAGATCAATAACACACAAGCTTAGATGACTCTCCTTCCCAGAGAAATGTAAAAGGTCTGAGGATTAGATTTGAATCACTTTCTTTGAGAGCCTACTTAATTATTAAAAATGACAGATCCTCCCTCATACACACATACATGTAAGCCATTTGGAGGAAAGTGACCCAAGATGAACTTACTCTTGGTACATCAGCCTCAACTACTTTATTTTACTTGAAAATTACGACGTGTTATTTTTTGCACCTAAATGTATTTTATCTCTATATAAAATAATCAAAATAAGTTTGGGGGCAACTTGAGAAAAAAAAAGCTAGTGAAAGTATTTAAAATACAAATATAGCTCCAACTAGACACTGATACTGTGGAGTTGTTCCCTAATGAATGACCTATGAGGCTCACTTTCCAGCCCTTTCTCTTCCTTAAGAATACAAACCACTGCGGTGCTTTTCTAAAAAGAAATAATTATTCACAATCAGCTTCTCTTTAGAAAGTATATTTGTACTCTACTCAAAGACAGACAAAGGGTTGTGTGAAGATAACCTATTTAATTCCTTTGTCAGAAA
The DNA here is from genome assembly GCF_012274545.1 of Fukomys damarensis. NCBI lineage: Eukaryota > Metazoa > Chordata > Mammalia > Rodentia > Bathyergidae > Fukomys > Fukomys damarensis. Next base: position 29,305,201 of record NW_022900927.1, on the reverse strand, counting down.
CTTCACGCCCAGGGCAAGAAATAATGTAATATGGAGCTCAGCTTCCACTGTCAGATTTTCTGTGTTTAGCAAAATTACACAGAAATTTACACCCTCTTAACTCCAAATGGTGCATACAAAGAAGCCAGTATGAACATTAGGCTCATTACTGAAAATGAAAAATACCTTACCATGCCCCAGGGTTACGGATATATCTCTCATTTACTGGGTTAGTTTAACCTCAATTTAAAAATAAGTGACACTGCACAAAAATATACGGCATTGGGGAGGGATGAAGATGACCATGATGAGTATGGTTTAACAGTTCATTCTGTGTTTGTTTTAATAATTTTCAAAGACTTAAAATTCCGAATTTTGACAGTGCCACTTTAAGAGCCTGATGTAGCTGCTTCACAATGCTGTAAATCAAAGAACTTACTGAGCCGCTGGTAGCCTGCCAAAAAGCGAGCAGTAAGACAGGCCAAACACATGTCTGTAGTTACAGTTTCAGCTGTGTACGATCAACTGCTAAATCCCTGGGTTAGGCTCTGTTTGTTTTACTGTGAAGGTAGTTTGTGCAGCAGTGAGTCTAATATTATTTAGTGAGGTGATTTCTACCTAAAAACTCACGACTGTCCCTAAACACGCCATTAAGTCCTGTACTACTAATCTTATTTAACTAAATAGGGGCTTGGATTCTTTCCTAAGGGCTCACCAGTGGATTACTTCACCATGGGCCAGGAGCCATTAACTCTCCTAGTCTCCTTTGGTGTAAGCCTATTAATGCAAATAGGGCTTGTGTGGAAAGCCAGCAGGCTCACAGTGATCAAACTAAAAGGTAGGGCATTGTCTCCCATGCTCAACTTCTCTCTGAGTATCAAACCCAGGCAGTGACCACCAACTGGTGTGCTGCCAAGCCTGCAAGAGGGCCAGGGCTGGGGAGCAGAGGGGTCTGTAACCAGGGGCCAGGGGCCAGTGTGCACTGCTGCCACCAGGTGAAAGCCATTCAGTTCCTGATGCAGAATAAACGTTGAGACCAGTGCAGGTCTTGAGCACCTGAACACAGCTGGGTCACTAGCACACTGGGAACTCAGTGAAAGAAATCACAAGATAAAGGAATCCAGGCTCAGGGTTTACAAGGTATAATATAGGGCAAGAGTGAAAGACAGAATCTGAAATTCAGCCAATTGGCCAAAATGTGGCACTATCCAAGAATAACATGTAACATAACATTAACTGGTGGGGCTTTCTAAGAGGCATAAGAGAATTTATGTTGTGCGAGTACCATAAAAGTCTCAGAACATGGCTCCAAGCCACACTTACACACATCTGCACACATCACCAAGACTGAATGCACCCCTTACTTAATCCTTGCAAACTCATAATTTCTAAAGTGGTATCCACTCTTGTAGGGAAAGATTTTGTGCCTGTAAGCATTCTTCTACACTTAGGGTAATTTATACTTTGAGGCTGGCAACTGACCTTGAGGGCACTATTTGAAACATGAGGCACTTGTGAAAAAAGGAGGGGGGAAGAATTTACATGATACTATGAGGGAAAAAGAAAAAAAGGGGAACCAATTTATCAAGTGAGAAAAATATTCAAAGATAAAAAGGCTTCTTTTGTTAAAACAAAACAAAACAAAACAAAAAACAAAACCTCAAATCTATAGAACATATGAAAGAATAGTACAAGGAACATCTTTATACTGTTCATTTAGATTTCTCAATTGTTAATACTTATGAAATTGGCTTTATTTCTCCATATGTGTCTTTTTCCCCCTCAGAATCATGTGAAAGTAAGCTACAGACATTATGACCTTTCAGGGAGCATTCTTTTTTTTTTTTTGGTACTGGGGACTGAACTCAGGTCCTTGCTCTTGCAAGGCAGGCAGCGGAACCGCTGAGCTAAATCCCCGGCCCTCAGGGAACATTCTTTATAACTGTAGTACTGTAATCATACATAGGAAAATTAACATTATGCAACTAATATCATTTAGTATAGTCTATATTTAACATTTTCTATTATGAAAAAGATATTTTTCATAATTTGTTTTTTGATTCAGAATTTAATGAAGATTCATACATTGCCTCTGGTTATTTTATTTGTTTACACAAGTTTTAGTAGTTTAACACATTCCGACTGGCTTGTACCATTGGATGAGACTGTCCCATGACACCTGATGAGACAGTCATGTACATACTACCGGTGGTTCAGAGCTACCCAGCAGTGAGAGACATGAATTATGGCCCTGTCATGAATATTTTTTCTTCTTAGGTAAAATTGGTCTTTTAGCTTGGTGTCTGCCATCTTAACTATGTAAGACATGGAGCCTTAAGTGATGCTAACTTTTTTCCATGTGGTCAAATTCTCCAAGGATGACAGATGCTTTACAGGAAAACCGTAAGACAGGTATTGGAAACTATGTCTTGTAGACAAGGAAGATTCCAGAATGACAGGAGGCCAAGAGTTTAGGTATGATAGTGGCAGTCTTTTTTTGACCTGAGTAACTCACACCTCATTTCCCACCTCTTTTGTATTTTCTTTCATTTATCTGTAACTTCCAGCAGGACTTAGTATGAATAAAGTACAATTAAAACTGTAGACTCAGAGGCACTTAAGACAGGGACTTTGCCTATATGTTTTCCCTTTTAAATTCATGAAGACTAAAAAAGAAACAATAGCATTTATATAATCCCTTTGCCTACAGTCCATTATCCCCTCAGTTTCCTCGTTTATAAAAATAAGGGAATAGTGCCCCCTTAAGAATATAGCTCAGAGCAATGCCTGGCATAGAGAAAATCTTACATAAGTATTATCTCTTGCTATTGTTTTTATTATTAGATGCTGCATTCTGTATATTATACTATTGGCTTATTTCTCAACTAACGTCTAATGAAAAGAAAAAAAAAAAAGAAAAAGAAAAAGAAAGAAAAAAGCATCCAAACTGGTTTAGTTGGTTTCTAGAGTTCAAAAAGGCAAAAGAGGAAACAACAAATACCAGCCCATTAAAACAAACAGGAGTGGTAAGGAAGGGTGAAGTGCAAGAAGAGAAGGAAAAAAATGTCTGGGTCCAAACATGGAAGCAGGGGCAGCTCCTCCAGATTCTCTTCCTCTTAGGAGTGCTACGCTCAAAAGATTCTTCATGGTGTTGTTCCTCAGCCCTCCCAAGATTTACTATGCTTCCTCAAGTTTACTACCATGTCTAAAAAGAAAATAGTTCCAGGGGGAAAACATCATTACTGCAGACACAGATAAAACCAAGTCTAGGGCTGGGGATTTAGCTCAGTGGCACCACACCTGCCTTGCAAGTTCAAGGTCCTGAGTTCAATCCCTGGTACCAAAAAACCCAAACAAACAAACATACAAAAACCCAAATCTAAACATGTAGTGCTTCTGCTTAAGTCACAAACATACGCCTCATACTCTTAACGGAGTGTGTTCATGACACACTGTACAATCCAGATCATCTTTTCATCTATTCCAAATGACTGACCTTCTCCAAGAGTCTTTTGCAGCAAGTCATGTTTGGCTTGAAGTTTTGTGATGAGATTACTGCCTTCCAAATATTCTCTGAGTTTCTGCAAAAGGCAAGATCAATTTATACTTTAAAAAAATTCAGTGTTCAAGAATTTCTCATACAAGATCTGAAGTCTCGCCACTTTTATCTTCTAGATCCTAGAATTTGGGTGCCCAAGCCGTATCTATAGTCCAGCAGCATCAGCCATCACTTGTGAGCCTCCGAGGTACAGTGCTGAGGATCCCTTTTCTCACCTGACCTATGGCAAACAGAACCTACATTTTTAACAAGCTCTCAGGTACTGATGTGTATGTACATTAAAAATTTAAAAGTCCTATTTTAGAGCATTTCTAACCCTCAACTAACTCCTAACTTTATCCAGACTGACTAAATCAGAAACTCCAAGGGGGCCAGGAGTCCACATTTCAACCAACCACTCTGCTCATGTCAAGGCAGCTGCACAAGCAGCATTGGGGAAGCTCAGATCTGATTTCTGTCAGGAGTGGCCTGGGGAGCAATGGCGCACCATGAAGTAGAACTGCTCGGTTTCCTGCTGGTTTGCTCTTCTCTTGGCGATGCTGGGCTTACTCAGGTAGGTCTCAGAGACGGTGGACTTCACAGATTCTGTGGAACGGCTGTGCTGGAAGCACTCAGACACATCATAGTCCTCGATGGTCACCATATCTTGTATTGTCTGCAAGGTGGCTTCTGTTGTTTTCTTGACCTAGGAAAAGGAATGCATTTTTCATGTTAGTACATAATTTCATCAATCCTTCACATACTCGGTTTCAGGCCGCTCGGTCAGGCAGGGATGAGAAAAATGGGCCCAGCTCCCAAGGAGTTCAGAATTTATCAGAGGAAAGAAACAGGTCACAGAGGCCCAGGATTGAAGGGGAGGGAAGGGAATGGTGACCCCCCCCAAAATGAATTATGTACAGGTACAATGATGAATTCAACCATTATGTATGTCAAAAGTATACTAATTAAGAGTTACTGCATATTCCCAGTAAAATAATTTCTTTAATCTTAAGGAGGACATCACTTTATATTTGAGCCCTTATAAATCTCATAGATCATTAGGGTCCCTCAGAATTACTTTTATGCTTTAAATAATTGTTTTAATTGAAGCAAAAGTATATACAGAAAAATACATAGACCAGAAGTGTACAGTTAGATGGATGATCAAAAGTTGAATATACCTTGGATGAAAATAGTTCCTTATGAGCACCCTTGTGCCTTCCCAACCACCCTTCTTCCCTCTCAAACTTATTTCCATTATTTTGATTTCTAATGTCATGTATTAGTTTTGTCCTATTTTATAATTTACATAAATGGAATCTTACAGCATGTATGATTTTTGTCTTGCTTCCTTTCCTCAGTGAAATTCATTCATGTTAAAAAGCATAGTAGGTCGCTGCTGAATATTCATTGTCAGAATACATCATAACTGATCTCTTTAACTACAGTGTATGATTTTTGTCTTGCTTCCTTTCCTCAGTGAAATTCATTCATGTTTTCTTAGCATAGTAGGTCGCTGCTGAATATTCATTGTCAGAATACATCATAACTGATCTCTTTAACTACTGATGTGACTTATTTTTACTTTTGGGCTATAGTTAACTATGTTTCTATAAGCACAATTTTGCTGGGCCACATATACATGAATGGAACTGCTGCTCACAGTATACACCTGACTTTTTCCCAAAATGACTAGCGTAGTTGTTATTCTACCAGGCGGTAGAATTCCTGTTACTCCACATCCTCATCATCAGTTGGTATTAGCCTTTCTAATTTAAACTATTGTGTAGGTGTGCAGTGGTGTCTCACCATGGTGTCAACATGCATTTCTCTGATGTATGAAATGGAATAAACTATCATAGGTTTGAGGCAATTTTGATCTCCTCCTTGGGAATACTTTGTTCAAATCTCTTGCTCAATTTCCTACTGGATTAAGAGTCTTTCTCACTGACTTGTAGATATGGATATGAGTCCTTTATTGGTTATACATGTTAAAAACATATTTTCTAACTCTGTACTGCACTTTTGCACTGTTTTATTATTATACAGGTGAAAATAGTTGCTACTTTTAGTGTAATCAATTCATCAATTCTTTCCTTTGTGATCAATGCTTTTTGTATCTGATTTAAAAATACTTTCCTAGACCATGGTCACAAAGATACTGCTCTATTTTCTAGGGCTTTGCTATTTATTTAGGCACTGGGGATTGAACTCGGGACCTTATGCTTGAGAGGCAGGCAGTGGAACCATGAGGCTAAATCCTGGTCCTCTAGGAGCTTTCTTATTTATCGTTTTTTTAAAAGTCGAGGGTTATATGCCATCTTTGCTTATAAAAGTCTAATGTAAATTAATAGCTTTCTTCCTCCTTCACATTGTAAAGAGTTTAGAATATTTTAAGTCCATTCACCCTCAACTGGTATGCAATTTTATAATGTACTACAACAGAATAAATGTAGATATTTACATATATTCAAATAAGACATTATTATTGTTTTATATAACCAGCATTCATTTAGATTTATTCATATATTATGCTCTTTGATCTCCATTCCTTGTATTTTAAGAGCAACCTTTAGAAATTCTCTTTGGTATGAACCTATTTTTGTTGACTTGAAAATATCTTTTACTTCACTTTCATTTACAGGAGGTATTTTTCCTGCTTGGCATTTTTGTACAGAATCTCTGCTCTTATTATGTGAGAAGTTTTCTCTCAGTCTATCACTACTCTGAATAAAATTTACTTTCTTGCTCTAGTTGCTTTATCTGTTTCTATACATTATTCTACAGTTTCACCATGATGTGTCTAGGTAAGGATTTTAAAAAATACTTCATTCCCAGAATTATTTAGGACCCTTAAATCTGAGTCATTTTTCATAAGCACTGGTAATTTCAACTATTGACTATTTTTTTATCATTTTTCTGGGAGTTCAATGACTATACTTCAATTATATTCTCTTTATCTCTTATTTTTCTCTTCTGTGTTTCCTATCTTTTCTATATTTTCTACATTGTGTTTTGATTATTTTCTTCTGATTTGTCTTTTACTTTGACAATTCACTGTTCAAGTGTGTCTAGTCTAAGGCTAAACCATTCAACAAATTCATAATTTTGGTTGTTATAAACCTTAGTTCTTGAATTCCAACATGGTTCAACTCCATATATGTTATTTCACTCCTTATTGCTCCCAGCTGAAATCAAAGCTTGACTTTTATATCTTTGAATACTATAGTTCCTTTATAGTTTGTTTCTGATAAGCCCAATGGTTGGAGCTCCTGTAGGTCTGTCTGTATTGTCTATTATTTCTTCTAGCTGTTATTCATAGTTTCTTGTCTCCTCACATGTCTAATTCTTTGTTGGACATTTGTAGAGTTATGTGAGGTCTAAAGTAAGGACAGCCTCCAAAGAGAATATTTACTTTCTTAAGTTGTTGAGAGCACCAGTAGATCAGAGCCCCTGGATTTTATTACTGCTTGAAATACTGGTAGCTCTTTATTGTGAGAAGATAAAATTTCCCTGTGCCTGTGCCTTAGGCTTCAGGCTTGGCCATGCATCTGTCTTGGACAAAGATTTGAAAAGAAGAATCAAATTTCTTGACTCTGAAGCATGGTGCTATACACTTGCAATCTCAACATTCAGGAGGCTGAGGTAGGAGGATCACTGTGAGTTCAGGGACAGCCGGCAATGCAAAGAGAGTTCAAGACCAGTTGAAATTACAACGGAAGATCCTATCTAAAACAAAAAAAAATATTTTTTGAGTGACTCAGTTCACCACTACAGGAAGTGGAAGTTAAAAAAAAATTTTTTTTGAACAATATTGTATTGTTTTGGAAAGAGAACAGTAGTTGAGTTTGGATACTTCAAAAGCTCATGTAACAGGATTACTAAAAAAAAAAAAAAAAAAAAGGGGGCAAATAAATTTAACAGACTTAGTCATTATTTCTGGGAGTCTGCAAAATGCAAAACATGGGTTTTCTTAGAAAAAAGCATATTAAAGATCACTTTAAAAACAATACTATGGTTGGGCGTGGTGGTGCACACCATAATCCCGGCACTCAGGAGGCTGAGGCAGAAGGATCACTGTGAAGACCAGCCTGGGCTACACAGTAAGTCCCAGGTCAGTCTCAACTACACAGTGAGACCCTGTCTCAAAAAACCAACCAACCAACGGACCAAAGAACCAACAAACCAACCAACCAACCAAACAAAAAAACCCACAAAAAACCCCTCAAAATCCCAATACTATGAATATTAGCTTTAAGGTGGTCATGATTATATTATCTATATACTGGATTAGAAGACTTGCTGTCTTAAGTCAACTAGGTTCTTAGTGCTTGTGAAAAATTTCGAATGACAGCATTATGCAAAAGTTTTAAAAATATTGTATCTAAAACAAATAGATGTGAAGATGGTGCACTCTGGTGTGCTTGATGCTCAAAACATGTTAATGAGAAACAATACCAACTCACATAAAGAGTCTCCATAAAATTGTGAGAATGGAAATAAAATGTTTGTAAATCGGGAGGGGAGGAGGGGGTGAAGGGAGGGCAGGGACAAGGGGAAAAAATGAGAACCAAGACCTGTCATGTAAAGGTACAAGATCCCAATAATGAATGTAACTGTACTGTATACCTAGATTGTACCAATAAACCCAATGAGGGGAAAAAATTCTAAGAATGAGAAATAATATTTCAAAATTAAAACATTATTTTGTATAATACATTATTTTAAGCATTTATGCATAATTAAGTTAATAAATATTTCAGTAAATATTTGACTACTTTATACATTTGTAAATTTTATATTTACATTAGAAAATAAAAGCCTTTACTTAAGCCTATATACAGTAACCATAATAGCATTAAACACTATTATTTCTTAACATAATCTCTTCAATTGTGTAAGAAAGCACTGGAAAGAGAGTATACTATGTTGTTTGAGGGGATCAGGGTGGTAGCATTGAGAAAGTAAGTTCTGGGCCACATGCTGGAGGATCACTTTATAGTCACTGGAAGATTTTCCAGGTAGCAGAAAGAGTGGAAAGACAGACTCTGGACTCTTAGAGATCCAAGTAATTTTATACATTATAGCAGAGAGGAGATGATGTGGTAATCATGGCCCTAATAAGCCACACTTAAACTTAAGAATCAACAGGGATATGCTGATATCTATAAGGAATGGGAGTGGCAATTCAGAATTATATTTTAAAAAGATCCCTGAGCTGATAAAATAAAAGGGAAGGAAACAAAAGGTAGGAAAGTTGAATCAGAAGGCCTTAGTTTAAAATGATGAGGGCTTGGGTATCTTCCCCCCAAAATTAAAAGAACCATACCACAGCATTATATGTGTACCCATGTTCATAGCAGCCCAGTTTGTAATAGCCAAAACCTAGAAACAGCCCACCTGCCCACTAACTGGAGACTGAATAAAGAAGATGTTGTAAAATAAATAAATAGGGCCAGGAATTTAGCTCAGTGGTTCTACCACCTGCCTTGCAAGTGCGAGGTCCTGAGTTCCAACCCTGGTACACCCCCCAAAAAGATAAATAAAATGGAGTACTGCTCAGCCAAAAAGAATAAGAAATTAGAGACATTTATAGCTAAATGCATGCACGTAGAGGCCATACTCTTAAGTGAAATAAATAGGAAAAAAATAATGAAATAAATAGGACATGTGTAAATACTGAAGTTTCTCTGGAGTGAAAAACTATAAGTGTAAATAAGAATCAAAATGTATACTAGATAAAGTGAAATAAATAAGTCACACAGGTGTAAATACCAAATAGTTTCTCTGGTGTGAAAAACTATAATAGTACAAAAGATCCTAATGATATAACTGACCATGTGAAATAGGAAGAAAAGTGCTAAAGGAGTAGAGAAAATGGGAAAGGTAATAAAGGAAAAGAAAAAAATATGACAATGAATAAAATGGAAATAAAGTGTTTGAAAATGGGGAGGGGAGGAGGGGGTGAAAGGAGGGGACAGACAAGGGGAAAAAAATGAGAACCAAGACCTGTCATGTAAAGGTACAAGGTCCCAAAAATGAACGTAATTGTACTGTATACCTTAAAATGTACCAACAGACTCAATAAAACAAAAAAAAAAAGTTTAAAAAATGTATACTAGATAATGTGAACTAGGAAGAAAAGATGCAAAGGGTAAGGGAAATTGGGAGGGGTAGGGGAAAGAAAAGAAGGAAAAGGAATAAATATGAGAAAAGGAAAAAATAGAGTCAGTCTTTGTAAATAGGGAGGGGTGGAGGGATTAAAGGGAGGGTAGGGGAATTGGGGGGAAAAAAGAACCAAGATATATCATGTAAATATACAAATTCCCAATAATGAATTTCAGCATATTGCATACCTAAAATGTATGAATAACATTAATGAATTAAAAAAAAAGATGATGAGAGCTTGATCTGAGAAGTAACACCAGGAATGAGAACAACAGGACACATTTGAAAAATATTACTAAGTGAGTAGGTAAGGCACAGCAAAAATTCAAGAGATTTAGAAGATCAAAAAGTATATGATGTTCTTAAGATATTGGTGGAGTGGAGTATGAATAAAATTATATAAGATGTGATAAGGTGCTTTGACATGTTTCTCATTAAAACAGAGTAACAAATTACAACAAAGACAAATGAGAAGGCTCCCAAAGCCAAAAATGGAAAGAAAATAAGACCCCCCCAACATCTTAGATTTGTTTTGAAAATCTAATAAAACAACAACCAAAAAAAAATCATCATGGGTAAAAAAGGAAAAATCTTTACATGTAGTTTGTCTTAAAATACTTCGCAAATTTGTTGGAAGTTGGCATCGAACGTATGTTCATTCAGTTTATGAAACAGATGGGCTCAGAGTGCCGTTTCGCTAGACCCAAGTTCCTGTGGGTTGGACAACCAGAGGCAGCAGCATTACTAAATATACATCTATGGAATGTGGACACGAAGAGACAAAATCAACAATGTTTTCCTTCATTTTTTCAACTTCCTTCTTAGAAGTAGTCAAGGTTAAATTTGGAATTGTCAGGAAGAATAAAGGATGTGACAGAAGCTACCGGCAACTACGGAGAGGATTATACATCATCCCATGAGATGCTCTCAATGAACACCAGCTCTGACATATGCAAGCCATGCTAATAAATCACAGGGGGATACGATGAGGCAAATATGAAACAACCAATACAACTCTCCTAATAGATCCTCAGCAGCAGCAGCAGAAAAATGCACTTATTTTTGGTAGAGTGAGGGGCCCAACTCTTAAGCAGGAACACACACACACACACACACACACACACACACAAAACAAGAAAACAAGCAATGTCCTACACTGAGGAGCTGTCCAGGTAGTCAAACTCTGAGGTGAGACCAAAAGAAATGATGGGGTCAGATAACTTCTGTAGACTAACTGTATTGCCATTTTGTTTCTAGGATGTTTGGGGAGAGCAAAAAGTTGTTTTGGTATTGTCCTTCCCCCAAAACATTGTAGTGCTAGGGCAAACCACAGACTTGGTGCCTCAAACAATAGAAATTTATTATCTCACTGTTCCTGAAGCTAGATGATCAAGATCAAGGTGTGAACCTACTAGGCTGATTCCTTCTGAGGAATGAAAGGGAAGGAGCTGTTCCCTCTCTAGGCTTGTAAATGGCTACCTTCTCCTTGGGTCTTTTCGCAGCATTCTCTGTGTGTGCGTCTGTGTTCAAATTCCTCCCTTCTTTAGAAGGTCAGTGATAACATTGGATTAGGGTCCACTCTCATAACCTCACTTTAATGTGATGACCTGTGTAAAGACCTTTCTCTTTCCATTTTCTCAGGGGTGCTCTATGCCTTTTACAACATTACTAGAAATCCTCTTCATGCCCTTTGGGTTCTTCCAGATCTAGTCCCTTCATTAAGTTAAAGTTTATTATTTGAAACTAAAAAATAAAGTATGTGTGCAGTGAAAGATAGGTGTGACAGTTAAACTGGATGTCAACTGAGTGGCTTAGGACACACCCAGGGGATTAGTAAAGCATACTTCATGCCGGGTGTGTCTGGGTAGGTCACGGAAAGGAGACCTTGTGGTCTACAGCTGGCTCCTGATTTTCTCTCTGGCACCAGCCCCCACGCCCCACCTGCTTCCCAACCACCATAAACTAAGCAGATTTGCTCTGCATGTCCTTCTGCCTTGGATTCCTCTGAAACTGGGAGGCAGATCAAATCTCTCTTCTGTTAATTTTTTTTTTTTTTTTTTTTTTTTTTTTTTTTTTTTGGTATGGGGATCGAGCTCTGGTGCTTGTGCTTGAAGAGCAGGCAGTGGAACCACTGAGCGCAATCCCTGCCCTCTCTTCCTTTGATTTTCGAGTATTGGGTATGTTGTTCTAGCAATAGAAAAGCTGACCAATACAACAACTGATCTTGTTTTCGGTTTTGGCCAGGACGAGGACATCACTTAAGGGATAATTGGCAGGTTTTCACTGTCACCCCATCAGGGAAGGTTATAAGCACACTATAGATGCTTAAATATATAAAATGGAGTTAAAGGCCACAGAGAAGACCTGAAGCAGCAATTATAATTCAGTACTTATCAAGTTGCACATTTTATACCAAGTCTTAAAAGAATTTGAGAATTCCCCATGAGGATTTGATCACTGATTTATAGGACCTGGGATTCTGCTGTAGTCATGGGGGAGCAGGGGGAAGGATGTGATTCTTTTCTACCTAGGTAGGGAGTATAACCGAAATATCTCTTGCTTTCCTCAGTTCCTATGCCATGAAAATTGTCTCATGGTTTGCTTAAAATCTTGCTCATCATTGTTAAAATATCTTGCGTAAGGACAATATTTTTGGAAAAGTCTGTGAATATTCCTAAGCAAGCTGCTGATGAAAGATTTTAAGTAGTGCTAGGAAAATTGGTATGAGGCTAACAGTTCATTAAATACTGTTGCAAATTGATTGAGGAATCATACGCTTCTTTTTTCATTCCCCTCAGGGTGGTAAATCTACTAGTGTAATTTAAGAGAGCCTAGTTGCTTCAGATTTGAGGTTTCTTCAGCATAGAAGAAACATGCTGAAGAATACTATGCTTTCCAGACCAAATATTGGGACAAATGGTCTGAAGATGGGCAAAGTACATAAAATCAACATTGTCCTAATTAATGTGAGGGGAACGATCTCTTGGTTTAAAATAAATCACTCTTTTTCTTTCTTCAGCTGTCTGTAGATAAGAGGGGTGACGAGGAACTCTAAGCAAAGGGGACTACAAGGTATGGGGTGAGCTTTGAAAGAAAGCAGCAAATAGAATAAACTCTAGGCGCTTTAATATGTACAGTTATACGGAGTCCATTTCATAGGTGTTGCCTGATCTCCCTTTTTCGTTTTAAGGAAAATGCTGCAAACTCAAATATCTTTCAGGGTAACCAAGTAATAAAAATGAGGCAAAGTGGGCTGAGTGCAGAGCATGGCAAAGAGGTAGCACATGCTGTGAGTCTTGGGAAGCACCTATCACTCACCTGCAACCTGCAGTCATCCTGCAGTAATGCCTATGGTTTAACTGCAATCAGATCATCTAATGTGTTTAGGATCAGGCTATTGATATTTTTATATAAAACTTCCAAATTTTAAATGAGAGCAACTTCTTTTTTTTTTTCTTTTTCTTTTGGAGACAGGGACTCATTTTGGTTCAGGCTGGCTGTGAACTCACTATGTAGCCCAGGCAAGCCTTGCACTCCTCCTGCCTCAGCCTCTAGAGTGCTGGGATTACAGGCTTGTGTCACCATGCCCAAAAGAGCAACTAATTTTTTTAAATGAAGCACTATGAAGGAAAGAAAATGTGCCTGTGGGCCAGAAATGATCTCTGGCTCTTAGCACAGAAATTCTGTTCTGAGGGAACTTCCTACTGTATTAGGTAGCGCCCACAATTTATAGCAGTCTAAGATTTGCTGAAAAGGTTCATTCTTTACTTAATTGCACTAGCCATGCTGTTGTAAACTTAGAGGAAGTTATCCCTCAAGACTGATCTTGTACTGGGCAGTGATAAACATTTTTTAGTTCACTGAAGTCTTTCCAGTGAATTTTGGACTTAATGGTTGTACAGAGGCAGAAAAATATGCACGTGTTTCTTTACTAGTATTTTTTGGTTTGATACCAATGAGTCAATTTTCTGCCCTTGCTCTTATCAGAGGAAGATAGAGGCAAATCTTTTATTTACAGTAAAGAAAAGAGCCACACAGGGACTCCAGACAAGCCATGGTAGCTATGCTGTTCTCAAGTAAATTACTTGTTATAATCTGTCTCTCATGCTAGTCAGATACTCTTCATCTCTGTATTATCCATACTTGGCAAAACACCAGAGGTGTCAAAGATTCTCAGAAAATATTTATGCACTGGAATAAGCTGAATTGCATGACAAAATTTAACTTGGCTCTCAAAGCCTGTTGGCCTATGAAGTCACTTGCATCATTAGCTCATGCCCAAAGAGTGCCAAGGTCAAGACCAAACTGCCCTATTTTCCCAAGGTATCTTGACAAATACTGCAATATCTTTTACTCCTTCAGTACCTCTGAAATCTACTGATTGTCAAATATCTAATTTAAATATTTCTTTTTTTGGAATTCCATTTCATTATGATGAATTTTGTTCTATATCTAACAAATCATAAACTACTAGTCATGCTTGCAAGAAATGTCAGGACAATCACTTCTACAGCTAAATTTTAAACATTAACCCTCAAAAAGCACCGCCTGTCTCTATCAATTTGTAAGGACAGTGAGCACTGACATTTTATGCCTAAAGTGGCATATACTAAGGGTCATAAATTCAAAGGCTGGTAGAAGCCAGACAGGTAACATAAGTAGCTTTGATATAAGAAAATGAGGAGTTGACTGACTGCCACAGACTAGAATTCAGCTGCTCCATCTCTTCACTTCATGGGCAACACAGAGCTAGAGTTGCAAGATTTTCTTTCTTTTTTTTTTAAGCCAAAAGTTTGGAAGTCAAAGAAAACAGTTCTGTAAGCTGCCAGTTTTGACCTGTGTATAGCACTTTATTTTCCTAGAGTTTAGAGAATATTTTCCAAACAAAACAGCAGGAGAATATGCCCGAAAAATATTGGCACCATAGATCTATCAAGATCCAATAAATCACCTCCAGCGAGTATTTCGGGGTGCTCAGCCAAACCCTACACTTTAAAACACTATCTCAAGGAGAACAATATCTTCCCTTTTGAAAAGGTTCATTTGTGGGACTCTGTTAAAAAGACATCATCATATCAGTTGTATCCTGATTTAGTTCCTCTAGTAAGAATGGAAGTGGAGAAAGCTACATTGGGTTTGGTCAAATTACAAAGGCCTAGAAGCACGATGTTCTAAAAATATTTACATGAAATTAAAATAAACAGGGCACTAAAGTGAATTTTGATAATTTACTTTGTCAATGTGAGTCTGTGCTTTGATTTCTGTTCCACATTTTTTCATTCTGGAAATTGTCACTAGGTATACTTTATCTCCATGGGGATTGTCAATCACAGGACTCTATGAATGGTGCAATATCTAGGCTGGCAAATTAGGAAATCTCATTTCTACTACAAGGGACCATGTAGGCATTGATCTATGCCTAAAATCTTACAACACACATGAAGACATTACTTCAATATCAATGATGTCTGGGTCTACCACAAATACTGACCAATAAGTTGACTTTTAAACTTAAGTTTGGTTCTTATAAATTACAACTGAAAGCCTTGATGAATATAAGAAACACCGTGATTCATATTTTTTAGGAGAATATGGATCCAATTAGAATATGGATCCAATTAAATTAATTTCAGAAATAGGCAAATGAACTGTAAAATTACTTTTTGGCTCAACATATATTTATAATTAACATTTCATATTCTGTTCTTTTAAATATATGAGTGTCACATAATAAACATTTTTCTATTCTCATTCAAGTACTATTTCAAAATATACTTTCTGAATTAATTTTATGAGTAATGCCATGTTCAGTAACAAAAATTCCGAGAATATAAAAAAGCACAAAGGGGGGAAACCCAAAACAAATGTTAACTTTCAAAGTGAGGATTAGATTAAATTGTTAGGCAGAGTTGCATTCTACACATTACTGTACAATTTTCGATGTATATGTTGAATTAAATAATCCATGAACTTTTAATAGGAAATAAAATTAAGAATTATACTGTAAATCTCTGTTAAAGCATTATTTGATAGAAGAATGTACAACCTTTGCTTTTATCTCCTACACAGAGAATATTGCAGGAAGCTGAAAGTGGATGACGGAGTGACTGCCTTCAGAACAGTCACGATGCTTAGGTTACTGAGACTGTCTCCAGTTTCCATCAGAATTTGGTTACCAGTGGGGCAGAAAGCATGCTCACCTCCTCGTTCTCAATTTTGAGTGTGGCCAATCGGGACTGCAGCTGCTGGTACCTGAGCATGAGCTCCGCCTGGACTGGCTGCTGGGCGCTGACCTGACACACCTGATGGAGAATCAGAAACTGCAGTTACAACAAGGCCAAGCCAACCAGCCTCCTGGGGGAAAGGTTTCCTCTGTCCATTCTGTAGGAGTCACACTGATCCTAAGATTCCAATACATCTTTGCTTACAGCAGTTGCCTCAAAAGTTGTTTTAAAGAGATGTGGTCATTAAGTGGCAAGCACAGAATGCAGCTGCTTGGCCTGGCTGATGAAGACAACAGCTTCAGGAAGCACTGCTCTGAGAACAGCCAGTTCTGAGATGAAGCATTGATGCTGAGGTCTTCCTCAAGAAATCTTTTTCATCCCCCCTGGTACTGGAGATGGAATTTAGGACCTTGTGCTCACCAGGTGTGGTGCCACTGAGCTACATCACCTGCCCTCCCTTGTGTAATCTTAATGGCCTTTGGCAGGGAGCAGAGTGCAAAGGATGGTCCAAGAGGACTATATAGGCAGAAGGAGAGAGGCAGCAGGGCTTGCTGGTTAGGGTGGGCTCTAAAGCTGCGCTTGAATTCCAGCTCTGCTACCTACTAGCCAAGTGACTAAAACTATAAAACCTTAGCTTCCTCATCTGTAAAATGGGGATAAGATTTTCTACAGTATAAGGTTGCTGTGAGAATGAAATGAAGCAATATATACCAAGCACTCAAAGTATGTCTGGCAAGTACTAAAAACTGAGAAAATGTGAATGACTACATTTAGCAATTTTCAACCATGGTTTACTAGCCAGTATCAGCCACGTTGTATGATTCACCATCTACTTACACAGGAACATGCACCAGCTCACTGTGAGGATGTGATCATTATGTACTACAAACATGTCTTCAGAAAGACTTTATTGGGTTATAAAAATGCTTTTTAAAAAAAATTCAAATTTCAATGTTTTGAGGTGGAAGATCATGCTAATTATTCTATAGTCATTAGGTAAATTAGCACCTTTATCTGTTTGCCATTCAAGCGATCCTTGCTTTAAAAGGTAGTAGCGGCTGGTTTTAGTATAGTACTATGCCGAGCTCCTTTACAAGGGTAGAAGAGAGAAAAGACCTGGGAATTCTTAAACAGCTATTGTGTTAGAACCAGTGAGGAGGAATGCAAATGAAGAGACAATTCATTCATTTTAAAATCATCAGTTACTGACCTCATCACCCATGTGAGACTGAAATTCAAATTTCATTGGTGGACAGAACGCGGCAGGATACATCTCCATGAATCTCTGCTTGTCACTCCTAGGTTCTAAATTATCAACGGCATTCTCAATAATATCTAAGCCTTCATGTCTGGAGGTTTCAAGGTTATACTCTGCAGAGAGATATGTCCTTAGGGCTCTGTTCAGGCTTGCATGGTAGCCAAGATCACAGCACTTAAAAAACAAAAGAATACAATATAAAAAGTTAGTGGAAATTTGATCAAAGATCTAAATGTGAGACCTATAAAACTCTTAGAAGAAAACAGGTAACCTTATGACACTGGATTATACACTGACTCCTCGGATGTGACATTTGAAGTACAGGCAACCAAAGAGTGAAAAAAAAAAACAAAACTGGACTTAATCAAAATTGTTAACTTTCATGTTGTAAAAGACACTGTCAAGAAGTTGAAGACAACCCACAAAATGAGAAACTGTCTTTTTCAAATAATGTATCTGATAAGGAACTTATAATCAGAGAATATGAAGAACTCTTAGTAAATCAATGATAAAAAGATAAATGGCCCAGTTAAAATGGGGGCAATGGCTCTGATTAGACATTTATCCAAAGAAGGTACAAGTGGTCAACAAGCACATGAAAAGATGCTCAACATCACTGGTCATCAGGGAAAAGCAAATCAGACTCACAATGAGATAGCATTTTAATTTGTTAGCATGGCTACAGTAAAAAATACAGATAATAACAAGTGATGGAGAGACTATGGATAAATTGGAACCCTCACCTACTGCTGCAGGGGGTGCAAAATGGTACAATCTCTTTGGAAAACAATCTGTAGTTCCCCAAAAAGTTAAATATACTGTTACCATGAGACTCAGGAAAACTACTTTTAGGTATATACCTGAGAGAAATTAAAACATTTCCTACATAAGAAGTTGTATATGAATGTTTATAGCAGCTTAATTTGTAATAGCACAAAAGCTAAAACAACCTAAATGTCCATCAATAAATGAATAGGTAAATAAAACGTAGCATAACCATACAATGGAATATTATTCAGCCACAAAAAGGAATGAAGTACTTTTACCGTAAAGACCTTATGTTATATGAGAGAAGCCCAACATAAATGATCATATGAGTTTATTTCTATGAAATGCACAGAATAGGAAAATCTGAAGCAGCAGAAAATAGATTAGTGGTTGCCAAGGGCTGGAGGAAGTGGAAGAATGGGGAGAAGGTTATGGAGAAGGTGTGCAAGATTTCTTTGTGGGGTCATGAAAATGTTCTCCAATTGATAATATTGATGTATAGACAACTCTGTGAATATACTTATTGCTAACTGTAGACTTTTTTTTGGAATCGGGGACTGAACTTGGGTCCTTGAGCTTGCGAGGCAGGGGGCTGCATCACTGAGCTAAATCCCTGGCCCGCTAACTGTAGACTTTTAATGAATGAACTATATGGTATGTGAATTATATCTGAAAAAACAGCTGTTAAAATTTAAAAAAGCAAAGCAAATATTGAAAAATAGCATTCAAGTTTCATTCATGCAATAATGTGATTATTACAATAATTTATTCAGATCCTCCAAGGCTCAAATACACAACTGAAATCTTTTGGATTTGTATATTTTATTGAGGACTCAAGAATAATCTGTACTCGCCCAAAAGTAAAACAGGTTTGAATCTGTCAAAATGGTCCTGGAATATTTTCCTTCTTGTTCCCAAAATAAAATCCTTAAATAAGAAATAATTACCAAACTCTTTTTATCATAAATACCATTTTGTTTAGCATTCCAAGAAAAATAAAATAGTTTTGAGATTCTTGAGTATCCATTACTTTTAATTTGTATTTATTTTTTTCATGTAGTATTTTAAGCAAATATGAGAAGTATGTAACTTTGGAAATTAGTTATAAACTACTGACAGAATTTTAAATTTAAGAGAAAATAAGTGGTTTTAAATAGACAAAACCAGGTCCTCTCCATGTTGCTCTAATGAAGTTCAATGAATTCAATTCAACTCATTAATTGGCTACGTGCCAGTGAATATGCTAAGCTTCAGACACATTAAGACTGGAACACAGTAAAACACTTTCATCCTCCAGGAAATTGAACATAAGCTGTTCATTAATTTGCCTCTAAAATACTAGTAGAGGGCGTACAAGGGATACATCCTCTGCTCACGGGGTGTAACCTCCAGGGTACGAACCATCAGGACTGTATGGAAGTACATGTTCAGTCAATGACTTGTCTTTAGATATACCAAATGACAACCTACACTTCACCCTCTGATTTCAAGTCATTAAATTTGCGAGTTTTATGTAAAGAGGTCTAGAATCTTGCTATTAAAATTTGGTCTGTAGTTCTATAGATAGCAGCAATAGCAGCACAGGTGATTTTAAGAAAAGCAGTGTCTTGGGTCTTTGCCCCTGACCTGTGAATTCAGAATCAGAAGTTTAAAAAGGATCCACAAGAGAATCTCATGTACATTAAAAGCCTGAGATGCACTGCCCTAATAATGAAACTGAAACTGTACTTCGGGGGTGCTACTTCCCTAAGCAGGCAAGAGGACTTGGTTAAAGATTACTTGATTTAAAAAATCAGAATGTAGCTATGACATCACAATGACAAATAGAAGCAAAATACAATTGTGAAATGCAGCAATCAGTCTCACCATTAACACACTTCCAGTGATATCAGCTGCACTGAAATATAGAGAATGATTCATTTTCAGTTAATTTAGAAATTCTAGTCACAAATGAACAAAGCCCTCTTTCATTCCCATTGATCCTCACAATCCATAATGGTTCTATGGAGCAGTTTTGCACACATCAGAGGGACTGAAAAATTATTGTATCTTTCAATAATATTGTATTTTATAAAACACAAATTGTAAAGGAAATAACCTCATTTCTTTGAGACACACCAGTGCTTAAAAAATCCTACTAGTCAAAAGACAGATTCTACTTGATTAGAAGGAAAAAGATGAGAAAAGCTGTTTTATTTCATGAGTATTGATTCCCAATGGGACTTGATAAAAATGTGAAATTGAGAAGAGAGAAAAGCTGATTTTCTTCCTACAAAACTCCAATCTCTTACAACTTGAAGACAAAAAGAAAAAGAGGAAGAATAAAAATAAGGAAATATAATAATTCAACTACCAATTGACTTGAAGTGCTGAAAAATGTCTACAAAATTTTCATTATTTCCAGATGTATACTTCACTCCACAATCATCTAAATGTGGCATCCTGGGGGAGAAAATGCCGAGCTGGAAAAAGCGACAGGGCCTGTTTCAATACCCTATGCACCAGGTGGGTGCTGTCAGTCTGCATCCAGTGAAAGACCCGATTTCTTAACAGGCTTGGGGGAGCCATACCTCTCTGAGCTCAGTAACCTATCCAGCATCCTGCCCAGGTATCTTTTGGACATGCACTGCTACACTTAGGAGTGCGATGAACTTTGGTGGGCAGTTTCTGTCTCTGACTCCTGTGGTGCTCATCAGTCTGTGAGGTCACTTATTTGGCATGTTTCTATTAATTCTGACACGCAGCACTTCCACACTCGAGGTTTTTCAAGCATCTTGAACTTTTTAGTAGCAATAAATAGAGAACATTTTTTTCTTTAACTTCTCTTGAGACAGCAAGGCTTAGCCACAGAATCATCTTTTTTCTCCCCTACACTAGAAGCTGAAATGATGCTGAATATACTAAGATTCAAGATATTTGGCTTAAAAGATCTACAGTAATTTTTTTTTTTGGGGTACTGGGGATCAAACTTGGGACTTTGCACTTGCAAAGCAGGCAGCGGCACAGATTTACAGTAATTTTATAGAGTTTATGAATTATTAATTATACGAAAGGGCGCTTGCGCACAAAGAGTTGTTATAACCCAAGTATATTTAATGATGAAAATGCATAAGAAACCAATAAAATATATCATGCAAACAAAGCAGCTTTATTCTGATGAGTGAAAAAGTCTGAGTGAATACATAAAATTATAGATCAAAACCAGAGGGGAACAGCTATAGAAAGGTTTTTTAAAAATATCCATATGTGTTTTTTTTTAAATATCCAAATGCTGCCAAGATAGATCTCACTAGACTAAATCATCACAGCAGGCTAATTTCCTTAGGCAAAAAACGTTGCAAGGAGTATCAAAATGAAGATTAAATCCAACTACTGAGGGCTGTGATAAATACTTCACCTTGTTCCAAACACTAAAAGATGCCTGAAGATTTCACGGTGAGTACCATGTTAGGTGTAAATGGACCACAGCTCTTCAGGGGGATATCTTTTCTTTTCTTCTCTCATTAACCCCATGACCAGATGTCCTAGTGAGGTATAAGTTTACTATCAAGATGGGAGTTACCACAATGGAACTGCACAGGAAGGACATTCAAGTTTGTGGAACAGTAATAATCAAGGTCATTTCCCGGGGCACTTGTAGAAGGGCCCAGAGGGTAGAGCAAGCTTCTGTGTGACTCCAGAATTAAGTAGCTGCTGCCATGAGAATGGAAAGAGGAGGGCAGGTTTCACTTGTTCTGCAGAAGTATTCTACATTTATTTCTGTACTCTAGTACAGAAAAATATCTGTGTGGTCTTTTTTCCAAGTTCTATCTCTAGGTTTTATAAGCTTGGCTTTGACCATTCCAAAACCATGAATAGTGGAGAAAGTCTCATATTTTTAGTCTTTATAGTGTAATCCAAGCAAGCTGGAAATTGTAAAAAAAAAGACAGCTTACACACAACCATGAGTGGCTTTCAAAGGTCCAGAAGAAAGTAAGTCTAGAGCTTTTTCATAGTGACGCAATGAAGAAAGTGGATTTCTTCTGCATAAGGAGGCTCTCTTTGTCCTTCACTGTTTTCTGCTTTAACCTAGAAGCTACAAACTCTAAAAACTACAAAAACATTTAGTGAGAGACAGGTCTGAACCAGTTGTTTAACTTCTACAGGCAACAGGCAGTTGTTTTCATGTCTGGGTTGCGGATGCCGAAGGTCCACAGAGAGCCGGTGATTCAATTTTTGCTGCTACTTTAACAGCTGCAGATAAGCATTAGCAGAAACTGTTTTGTGTCTTTTTCTGAGTAATGAAAAGGTCAAAATGGCACATCTGTGTGATAGGAATAGATACAAAGAAAGAAACAGGAGAAGTGACGACACATAAGTCTGAGTCAATGAATGTGCTGAATAGTCATTTATTGCCTGGTGCATCTCCCACACACCAGAATCACTTTTTTCAGCCTCAACAGGGAGTAAAGAGAACAAACAAACTCAAGTATATACAGACCATATCGTAAAGTTATGGAGAGATTAAAGGATCAGAGGAATAGAGTGATGAGGGAAAAGGGCATTGCTCTTTTACATAGAGCAGCTGAGGTGGAACATGACTGAGAAGATGGAATTAAGTCTTACAAAGCTCTAGAAAAAAAAGAGTGTTTTTGGCAAAAAGTATAAAGGCCCTAAACAACAAAAAGTTTGGTAGTTATGTGGAAAGAAGGTTGGTGTACCTGAAACATGGTGACTGAGGGGACAGCTGTAGGAGCTGGCAGTGAGGGGCAGGCTGGCACATGTTCATAGAGGGTGTTGAATAGTTTGGATTTAGTTCTAAGGACAGGGGGAGGCCTTTGGAGAATCTCAAATGGGATTGTCGTGTCTAATTTTGTTGTTGTTCTTGTTTTTTTTTTTTTAACTCTGGATGCTTGGGAAGAAAATGGATTTTTGGAAGGTATGAGCAAAAGAAATTGGGAGACATCTTAGGAAGGTATTGCAATGCAGGCAAGAGATGAAGAGGCTTTGTCTAGGAGACAGTGTAGGTGGTGAGAAGTGAAGGTTTGGGACATTAGGAGAGATATGGATCATAGGATTTCTGATGCATTCTTATATGGGGAGTGATAGAATTGGGGTTTTGGCTTGTGCAGCTGGGTAGAAAGTGATGTCATTTTCTGAGGTATGAAAAATGAGAAGATGAAAGTTGTCTGTGTGGTGGGTGATAACAGTAGGGGTAAATGGATGTACAAAGTTGTGTTTTAGGAGTCTGACACATAGAGGAGGCCTATTAGATATCTAGTAAGAGATGCCCAGTAGACAGCTGGATATAAAATCTGAAGCCATGAACATGACCAAGGGACAAAGCAAAAGACAGAAGGCCAAGGATCATCCTTTAGGAGACTTCCAACATCTTAAGAAAGACAATTACTGGGGAATGAAAGAACAGTTTGTGCTGCAAGAGGAAAACAGGCAGGCCTAATTTCCTTTAAGCAAAGGCCAAAGTAATTCCACTGGAATGAATTTTAAATGCCAATGACTTCAATCATGCAACTCACTTTGGTTTGTAAATACCCCTTCTATCGCAATGGGTAAAAACATACCTAAATTAGTTTACATGATCACTACAATATTGTAACCCATTTAACATGATCTCTCTATAATCTTCCTAATAATACTACAGGTCTAATGGGGAGTACAGTATTACAAGTTGGCATGTTTTCTTGAATAAATCTTAATACCATTTAATATAAGGAAAAGTCAAATTAATTAAGAAAATTCTGAACTCTGAATAAGTTGTTTTTTTAATTAAATGCATGTCCCAAGAGTAAAAAAAAAAAAACAGGCTAAAAGCTTTTAGCAAAGCTGACTAGTCAGAAATGATAAAATAAAGATGGCATGGGGTATATGATGCAATCTAATTCTGCATAAATGGTCAATAAAACACATATGACCGATATACCTATAAAGAAAATCAGCTACAGTAGGGGATTATGGCAACATTCCATAATAGTAACAAAGATTTATCCTTCAAGGAGAAATCTGAGACCATGAAACTGTACTGAAAGGATGACAAATACTTTATTATTACTCGGCAGGTGTTCTGCAACAAAGCACTAGTAGATTTTATTGCTGAGGACATTGTTTCTCTGAGTTCATATTGAAAATGCAGAACTGGACCAGATGAGGCTAAATTAACCAGGAATGCAATCTCAAGGTCAGTTGTTTTAATAATTCCAAGCTTAGACTGGTGAATTTGATTCTAGATTAGGACTTGTACTCTTTTCTAAGAACTTCTCTTAGCAAATCACAGTTATTGGAAATTCCCAATATTCAATTAAAAATATTTGTTGCCTGTGAGCTTTCTTTCAGTTGCAATTATCTGATTCTTACAAAATAAATTATAGACTCTTTTACACTTAATGTTGGGGATAATAATGATCATACATGTGACACCTGATGTTTACAAATTATAATGTATTTTCTTTTACAATTATATCTTTTTCTCTCCCATACCTTTGGCCAAAATATGCAACATTCATATTTATTCTTTAGAATGACATAATAAAACCCTTATTTATTATGAAATTAACTGTTCCACTTTCAACTTGATTCCAGAAGCTACTATCTACAAACTAAAATTTACTTAGGATTTGCTTTAGAGACAGGGAGGAAACGCTCTTAACAGTCTTTTGTCTAAATGACACTGTGGCTTCACACTTGGTTCATTCCCCAAAGAAGGGTCAACAACCTGGGACCATTGAGGTAAAGTCTGACTGCAACACAACCATCTTGTTTTCTTATAATCTATGCTGCTTTTGCACTAGAGTTGAATATTTGTGACAGACACTATATGGCTCACAAACCTTCAAATAGTTACTCTCTGGCTCCTTTCGGAAGTTTAGAGATACGTGCTACAAGTATAGGGACTGATATCAATAGCACTCTGAACATACTCAGCTAGGAGGTGCTAATATTCCTGTACATTTCTGCTTCAACGATTAATCTGTATGCCTCCAAGTGCTGGTTATGCAATATTTGTGACGCTTACATTTATTTTAATTCTTTTGTGGCACTGGAATTTCAATCCAGTGTCTTTGCACTGAGTTATATGCCTAACTCCTTACATTTTTCATTTTGAGACAAGGTCTCACTGAGTTACATAAATGGGACCTGAACTTGATATCCTCTGCCTTAGCCTCCCAAAGTGCTGGGATTACAAGTGTGTGCTACTACACCTAGCGCATTTATATTTATAATAATTACAGTTTAATCAAAGATTAAACAAACTGATAAAATAAGTATGAAGGGACAGATAAGAGTAAATAAAATTGCTACAAATGAAGCAAAGCAGTGACAACTGTGTAAGACTGTGAAAACATGGTAAATATTCAGAATATTGTCTTTTATATAAAATAGCACAAAACTAGATAATACGTAATAGAAGTGATCTGTGTGAAGGAAGACTACTCAAAACTCGGTATAAAAAGATAAATCATAATATTAAAAGACTGGTAAATACATAGGTAGGCTTAATTTAGGTTAAAATATTTAAGGTATTCTTTTGACATTTTTATAACTCCCTATTAAAATATAGTTTGCCATGCATACAGAAAAGAACAAAAAAATACATCCTCCTTTCAAACAGATAAAATATAACAAGAGACAGAAGAATCAGAGTCACATCAGGTTAAGTCAGAAATTTTAGTATTGTTATTGGTGAATTAAACAGATGTTGTTATATGCCTGTATAAGAAGTGGAAACATCATCTGGAATGTGTTCTATTTTACTGTGGTAAACTTGAATTCATCAAATCCTTATTTATAGAGTTCACTTTTTAGTAAATACAAAGAGGATAGAGAAACAGGAAAGATAAACGACACAACAAAGAGGTAATCAGACAGCTGAGCATAGTGGGCACCCGCCTGTAATCCCAGCACTGGGGAGGCTGAGACAGGAGGATCGCTGAGTTTGAGACCAGCCTGGGCTACATAGTGAGTTCCAGGTCAGTCTCAAACTACATAGTGAGACCTTGTATCAAAAAAAAAAAAGAAAGAGGCAATCACAAATCTAGAAGCTGGAGCATTCTGAGGAACAACCAGCTGTGACACATATTTTGGGGTCAGAAATGGCAATAGGCTATGATTATTAGACGAAAGGTTTATTGAGACAGCAAGATGGAGAGATTGTAGGTTGCAGAGCTGTCTGTAAAATGTGATTATATACTGTCATTCTTGTCAGTATGTGCGTGTGCGGAGCACAGAGAAAATCCAGGATTTGCCAGGGATGACCTCAGATGGTAAAAATGTGCTCATTTTATTTTGGCTGCTAATATTTTTAGTTTTCTACAACATACACATACTGTTTATATAATAATAAATAATAGTTTTAAAATATACATTCAATAGAATTTGTGACTTCTCTGTGATAGCAACAGATCCACTCATGATGGTCCATCACAGTAAGTGTTAGGCAAGAGAGAGCTACTGACATGAGCAGGAGAGTAGAAGGGGAGAGGTGGAGACTGGAGGTTGATGTAAGGAGATTCCAACTTAAATTCAGTGATTTTCATGATTCTTTATAATGCTTTGGTTTGGTCAAGATACATTTACTATCTTTTATGTCATTTCTCATACAAAAAAAAAATCTGCATTCAAAATGTCTTGACTTTTCTCACTGGAGGGTTACCAATTCTCATTATTATTTCATAGCTCAGGACAAAAGGCCTTGTGTGTCAAATAAATCCATGGAGCACAAGGGAGTCTAAAGTACCTTTGCATAATAATCAACCAGTTTATTTTCACTATGAAGGGTCAAGCTTAATGGTTTTTAGGATCAACACTATACATGCAAATTGGATTCCTACAAAATAAACAGCCATTTTAGAATGTATATATTTACATGCTGATTGCCTTAAAAGTGAATCAAGGGACAGATAAATTATTTTTACTAAAAGGATACTAAATTTCAGTTGATTATAACAGGAAACCAATTTTTCAAGTTATTTTTTTAAAGTTCATGTTTAAGGTATATTATTTGAGAATTATTCACATTTTAAATTTAAGTTTGATCTTTTAAAAGTACAACATTTTTTAAAAGATTGAAAATCAAGTGTTGCCTTTAACTGTTATTTAGATTAAAGTTTAGTAGAACTAGGAGTTAAAAACCATAGCTTGAAGCCTACCACTTATTGCTACCTTAGGAAAGTTATGTAGCTTGGTTAAGCCTCAATTTTTATTTTTTATTTTAGTGATTTTTAAATCTATAAGTTAGAGAAAAAAGTTTTATCTCTTAGGGTTATGATGATTAGATAACCTGCTAGTCACACAGTAAAAGATCAATAACTCTTCATGGCAGTGGTGGCAATTTTCATGGTCCTCATATACTATTCTTGTTCTGTACAAGAGAATGTTACAGATGCTCCTCTGAATCTCCCCACAGGTGTCCTGTACTTGTTTAAATCTTACTAGATGAAACGAACTACTGCCTCATCCTTCCACATCTCAGTCAATGGTACCATGGCTTCCCTCGAGTCCTTTGTCAGGACCTTAATCTTTGTTTTCACATCCTATATCGAATTTTTATTAGCTGTATCTTCAATATATTCTGAATTCTACTCCTTTTCACAGGTCTGTCACTGCCACACCAGTCCAAGCCAGAATCACCTTTGGGCTGAGAAACTGCAAAAACAATAAAACAACTTTCTTTTTTTTTTGGTACTGGGGATTAAACTCGGGTCCTTGTGCTTGCAAGGCAGGCCACCGAACGACTGAGCTAAATCGCCAGCCCAACAACCTTATTGATATATTTCTCTGTGCTCATGCCTAACTTCCACTCAGGGTCTTTCCAATGTCAATCAGGTGGTGCCACTTCCCTGCTCAAAACTCCTCAGAGGTTTCTTACCACGCCTAGACCAATCCAAACCCTCTCACTGTCCAAAAGACCCTAAGTGATCAGTGTTTTGCTGAGTTCGCCCAATATTTCCTTCCTTACTCACTCAGCTCCAGCCAGACTAGTCTTTAGTATCTGGTGAACGTACTGAGCTTACAGAACACACCCCTGGCC
The DNA here is from genome assembly GCF_012274545.1 of Fukomys damarensis. NCBI lineage: Eukaryota > Metazoa > Chordata > Mammalia > Rodentia > Bathyergidae > Fukomys > Fukomys damarensis. The sequence continues at coordinate 29,277,242 of NW_022900927.1, read as the reverse complement.
TGGCCAGTGCGCCTCTGCCTTTGGGAACATACCTCGTGTGTGGGGATAGCCCTCGCCCTGCACGGAGTACACCTTACACACCTCTGCCTACAGTGCACACCTCTGTTTCCACAGCTTTCACCCTGCTAGTTCCCCTGCATTTGGGTTCCTTCCCCAGTTGACCATGAAGCTTCCCTGCTAACTTCTCAAATATCAGGCTTTCTTGACCACCCATCAAAAGCACACCCCCATAGGTTTGTTATATTTTTTTTGTGCTATTGCCACTACTTATTTTACGTATGTGTATATATGTGAATTTGTTTATAGTCTGTTTCCCAACATATTCGTAAACTGCATGACAGTGAGAACTTTATTTTAGTCATTGCTGAATCCCCATTCTCAAGAAGAGTGCCTGGAGAAAACAGATATTAGGACCAGTAGGACAGAATAGAGGATTCAACAGAATAGAGGACACAGAAACAACTCCAGGCATGTTCAGCCATCTGATCATTGATAAAGGGGCCAAAAACATATGCTGGAGGAAAGACAGCTTCTTTAACAAATGGTGCTGGGAAAACTGCTTAACCAAATGTGGAACAATGAATATAGACTATATCTCTCAATATATACTAAAAAAATCAAAATAGATTGAAGATCTAGACTTTAAAACAGAAACAACGACTCTGTGGAAGATAAAATGGATAAAACTCTTGAAGAAATAGGCATCGACAAAGAACTTCTGAATACAACTCCAACTGCACAAGAAATAACATGAAAACAACACTGAGATTCCACTTCACTCCAGAAAGAATGTCTGCTATCAAGAAATTAACCAATAACAAATGTTTGTGGGGTTATGGGGAGAAAGGAACCTTTCTCCATTGTTGGTGGGAGTGCAGACTGGTACAACAACTGTGAGAATCAATATGGAGGTACCTCAAAAAAACTAGGATTAGAGGTCCTATTTATCCCAACTATCCCTCTGCTGGGAGACTTTCTAAAAGAATTAAAAGAATCATACCACAGTGATATATGTACACCCATGTTTATAGCGGCAGTTTGTAATAGCTAAAACTTGGAAACAGCCCAATTGCCCCTCATCTGGAGACTGGATAGAGAAGATGTGGGCTTTCTGTAAAATAGAGTACTACTCAGCCATAAAGAACAAGAAACTAGAGACATTTATAGCTAAATGGATGCACATTGAGGCCATACTCTTAAGTGAAATAAACAGGACACGTGTAAATACTGAATAGTTTCTCTGATGTGAAAAACTAAAAGTTCAAATTGCATAACTGATAATGCGAAATAGGAAGAAAAGGTCTAAACGAGTAGGGTAAGTAGCAAGAGTAGGGGAAAGGAAAAAATGGAAACAAAGTCTTTGTAAATAGGGAAGGGTGGAGGGGGTGGAGGGAGACAGGGGAATGGGGAAAAAAATAAGAACCAAGATATATCATGCAAAGGTACAAGACTGTATTGTATACTTAAATGAATGTAACTGTACTGTATACTTAAAATGTACCAATGAACTTACTGGAAAATAAATAAATAAATTCTGCAAGATTGCAGGAAAAAAAAAAGAAATAACATCACGAATGAACAAATGTGACTGTATCAAACTAAAAAGCTTTTACACAGTGAAGGAAACAACCAACAGAGTGAAGAGACAACCCAGAGAATGGGAAAAAATTTTTACCAGGTATTGTTTACATAGAGTAATATCTACAATATATAAAAAATTCAAAAAAATTATACTTCTCAAAATAAAAGACTCAATCACAAAATTGCCAAGTAATATGAATAAATGCTTTCAGAAAAAGTACACTTTTCCAATAAGTACATAAAAAATGTTTAGCATCTTTGGCAATGAGAAAAGTGCAAATCAAAATAGTGCTGAGATTCCATCCTACCCCAGATAGAATGGTTATCATCACAAACAAAAAACCAGAAATGCTGGTGAGGCTGTGGGTAAAAAGGAACTTGCTACATTGTTGAT
>NW_022900927.1:29255591-29274304 GCF_012274545.1 Fukomys damarensis | reverse complement strand
TATTGCCACTACTTATTTTACGTATGTGTATATATGTGAATTTGTTTATAGTCTGTTTCCCAACATATTCGTAAACTGCATGACAGTGAGAACTTTATTTTAGTCATTGCTGAATCCCCATTCTCAAGAAGAGTGCCTGGAGAAAACAGATATTAGGACCAGTAGGACAGAATAGAGGATTCAACAGAATAGAGGACACAGAAACAACTCCAGGCATGTTCAGCCATCTGATCATTGATAAAGGGGCCAAAAACATATGCTGGAGGAAAGACAGCTTCTTTAACAAATGGTGCTGGGAAAACTGCTTAACCAAATGTGGAACAATGAATATAGACTATATCTCTCAATATATACTAAAAAAATCAAAATAGATTGAAGATCTAGACTTTAAAACAGAAACAACGACTCTGTGGAAGATAAAATGGATAAAACTCTTGAGGAAATAGGCATAGACAAAGACCTTCTGAATACAACTCCAATTGCACAAGAAATAACATGAAAATAACACTGAGATTCCACTTCACTCCAGAAAGAATGTCTGCTATCAAGAAATTAACCAATAACAAATGTTTGTGGGGTTATGGGGAGAAAGGAACCTTTCTCCATTGTTGGTGGGAGTGCAGACTGGTACAACAACTGTGAGAATCAATATGGAGGTACCTCAAAAAAACTAGGATTAGAGGTCCTATTTATCCCAACTATCCCTCTGCTGGGAGACTTTCTAAAAGAATTAAAAGAATCATACCACAGTGATATATGTACACCCATGTTTATAGCGGCAGTTTGTAATAGCTAAAACTTGGAAACAGCCCAATTGCCCCTCATCTGGAGACTGGATAGAGAAGATGTGGGCTTTCTGTAAAATAGAGTACTACTCAGCCATAAAGAACAAGAAACTAGAGACATTTATAGCTAAATGGATGCACATTGAGGCCATACTCTTAAGTGAAATAAACAGGACACGTGTAAATACTGAATAGTTTCTCTGATGTGAAAAACTAAAAGTTCAAATTGCATAACTGATAATGCGAAATAGGAAGAAAAGGTCTAAACGAGTAGGGTAAGTAGCAAGAGTAGGGGAAAGGAAAAAATGGAAACAAAGTCTTTGTAAATAGGGAAGGGTGGAGGGAGACAGGGGAATGGGGAAAAAAATAAGAACCAAGATATATCATGCAAAGGTACAAGACTGTATTGTATACTTAAATGAATGTAACTGTACTGTATACTTAAAATGTACCAATGAACTTACTGGAAAATAAATAAATAAATTCTGCAAGATTGCAGGAAAAAAAAAAGAAATAACATCACGAATGAACAAATGTGACTGTATCAAACTAAAAAGCTTTTACACAGTGAAGGAAACAACCAACAGAGTGAAGAGACAACCCAGAGAATGGGAAAAAATTTTTACCAGGTATTGTTTACATAGAGTAATATCTACAATATATAAAAAATTCAAAAAAATTATACTTCTCAAAACAAAAGACTCAATCACAAAATTGCCAAGTAATATGAATAAATGCTTTCAGAAAAAGTACACTTTTCCAATAAGTACATAAAAAATGTTTAGCATCTTTGGCAATGAGAAAAGTGCAAATCAAAATAGTGCTGAGATTCCATCCTACCCCAGATAGAATGGTTATCATCACAAACAAAAAACCAGAAATGCTGGTGAGGCTGTGGGTAAAAAGGAACTTGCTACATTGTTGATAAGAATGAAAATTACTATAACCAATATGGAAATCAATGTAAAGCACCCTCAAAAAATTAAAAATAGAAATTCTATTTGACCCAGCTGTATCTCTTCTGGGTATCTTCTCAGATTTAAAGACAACACTGTATTGTATACTTAAATGAATGTAACTGTACTGTATACTTAAAATGTACCAATGAACTTAATGGAAAATAAATAAATAAATTCTGCAAGATTGCAGGAAAAAAAAAGAAATAACATCAAGAATGAACAAATGTGACTGTATCAAACTAAAAAGCTTTTACACAGTGAAGGAAACAACCAACAGAGTGAAGAGACAATCCAGAGAATGGGAAAAAATTTTTACCAGGTATTCTTTACATAGAGTAATATCTACAATATATAAAAAATTCAAAAAAATTATACTTCTCAAAACAAAAGACTCAATCACAAAATTGCCAAGTAATATGAATAAATACTTTCAGAAAAAGTACACTTTTCCAATAAGTACATAAAAAATGTTTAGCATCTTTGGCAATGAGAAAAGTGCAAATCAAAATAGTGCTGAGATTCCATCCTACCCCAGATAGAATGGTTATCATCACAAACAAAAAACCAGAAATGCTGGTGAGGCTGTGGGTAAAAAGGAACTTGCTACATTGTTGATAAGAATGAAAATTACTATAACCAATATGGAAATCAATGTAAAGCACCCTCAAAAAATTAAAAATAGAAATTCTATTTGACCCAGCTGTATCTCTTCTGGGTATCTTCTCAGATTTAAAGACACCACACTACAGTGACACATGCATACTGATATTTACAGTAGCACAATTCACAATCGCTAAATCTTAGAAGTAACATATATGACCATCAACAGATCAATGCATCAAGAAAATGTGATATTTATATGCAATAGAGTACTTCTCATTCATAAAGAATAAATAAATTTGAGTCATATGTAGGAAAAGGGATGCACCTTAAGGCCATAGTGTTAAAGGAAATAAATCAGACATAGTCACATATTGCACGGTTTCTCTTATAAGAGATAGGAAATAGGGAGGTGGACCTTTCACAGGTGGACCCCTGGGAGGGGAAGGTAAGTAAAAAAGACTGAGATGTGATAAATATATGTATCAACTTCCCCTTGTGAATGTATTCATTATGTATTGCAAATGTGAACTAATAAAAAACAGTGCTTGATACCTTGTAGGTAATTAAAGAAACACATGGAGTTTTCCTTGTGCAAACACTGGCTTAGCCAACTACTCTGACTAAAGTAAGTCCTAAATCAAAACAAGTATGTACAGAAGTTACATAGAAGTAATTTTTTTTCACATGGAGTTTTCCTTGTGCAAACACTGGCTTAGCCAACTACTCCGACTAAAGTAAGTCCTAAATCAAAACAAGTATGTACAGAAGTTACATAGAAGTAATTTTTTTTATATTCTATATGCTTTATAGAAGCATTATAGCTCTAAGTTTCAAAACAGCAGTCATAAAACTTTTTATTTTATTCAGGAAACAGAATATTTTATTCAGAAAATCAATGAGCAGTCCTACAGAAAAATTCCTTTACTTCACCACAGTGCTAGAAGAAATGAGTTATAAAACAATCTAGTGATAGTGACTTGGTTGAATAGTTGTAAAAAATGAAAATAGAAAACAAGTTTTTTCCCCTGGTTTTATTTATTACTGAATGATCTGTACAAATTATGCTATGAGATCAACTTGCTTTGAAGTTAAAATAAAAGGAAAAAACACACCAAGAGTGTCAGTGAGCTTAAAAATAATTCCCTCTCTCAATTCTTTTGTAGAAATAACAAACTGTAGCTCTAATTTAAACAGCTAAATATATGAGACTTAAATTCACCATAAAAATAAAGTTGCTTTAATGTACTGTATGTTCAAATTATTACAGCTACTTTGGGTCATAAAATGTAATTTAAAAATATCACAAAACTGTTGGATCCAATAATATAAAGCAGAATATATAAATAAAAAATTTAAACATAAATATATGAGACTTAAATTCACCATAAAAATAAAGTTGCTTTAATGTACTGTATGTTCAAATTATTACAGCTACTTTGGGTCATAAAATGTAATTTAAAAATATCACAAAACTGTTGGATCCAATAATATAAAGCAGAATATATAAATAAATTTCTAGTAGATAGCAATCAGAATTTGTATCCCTTTATCTGTGCTTTTCTTATGGTACTGGGGTTTTTAGTAAACTCTATGTAAATGTAATTGTGAATATATATTTGGAGAATTCTAAATGCACACAATTATTGCTTTTTATATCATATCCTAGGAAAAAAGGAGAAACTTAGATAAATCTATACAAGTGGTCAATGTGGATCCTATTTTGCTTCACTGTGTTTATCAGAACTATAATAAAGTGATCATCAGTACAACCATTGCTTATTGGTCTTTCTTCTTCACTTTAAATTCCAGAGGACAAGAATTGAATGTGGCTTCATAGAACCTCAGCATCTCCCAAGAGTGAGGCCCAATAAATATATTTGAATCAATGAACATAGGGCTATGCCACTCCAGATCAAGTCACCTTTCTGGATCAGTTTACAGGCATTCCCATCTGCACAGAATATAACAATTTGCAGTAATTTTACTGTACACACATTTTCACAGGCATCTTATAATTCATAGTGGGTGTCAATTTTCTGGCTTTCCTAGGATGTGCTGAGTCAGGAAGAACTGTCTTGGCTCACATATAAAATCTATAATATAGTTAAATTATGTAAGTAATGAAACTTCCTTTATTTTAAAATATATAAGGGGTGAGATGTAGCTCAGTGGCACCTGCCTGGCAAACGCAAGGTCCTGAGTTCAATCCCTGGTAAAACAATCTGTGGTACTGGGGTAGGGTGGGGGGATGTGTGTGTGTGTGTGTGTGTGTGTGTGTGTGTGTGTGTGTATTTTATTATAACATTTCTAGCACTAGTGTTATTGTTGTATATGTGATTATAATGATATGAACAAAAATACTTTGACATTTTTGTACTATTTTAACTTCTTAAATTATTTTACAAGATAATACAACAAGCCCGAGTTTAATAATTAAATAAGAAAACTTACATGCCTAATAACAATAAATACCCGTCTTCACAGGCACACACATCTGCAGGTAGGTTAAAATACTATTATGGGTAATTGCTGTGTTTTATTCGCCAAACTCATACAAGCATGTGTAATGACTGATGCATGCTGGTAGGTGGGTGTACAGGCTGAGTTAGCACTGATCTGTGCGGCCTATGCAGTCCATGAGTGAGCACAGGCAATCAAATCATGAAAAATACCGCTAAAAACCACATTAAGTTTAAAAAGTTTACAATCTTGTGGCACCGTAAAACTCATTGTCCAGAGTAGTAAGCAGCCCACAGGCTATGGACTGAAACTTTTATCTAAGTACCGTGCACATCTGAACTGAAAGTACTTTTTTTCCTGGGTATTACATTAAATAATAATATTTTAATAAATGATGGTGATTTCCAATTAGTGAACTATAGCTGTTAATTCTATCTTAATATAGGAAATACAAAAACTTCAAGTACTTACATCAATTAAATCTGAAAGATCATGAATATAATATTTGAAAACCGAGGCATTGGTTGCTTCAAGTGTTAGGAGATACTCATTCCGTGCCTTAATGGATTTTAGTTTATTTTCCGAATACTTAGCTTGTCTCTGGAAATGAAGGAAGATCCAGGCATTGGAAAAGACAGTAAAATCATTAAAAAACATACATGCATTTTTATTAATTTAAGCAATTTACTCCACATATACAAATGACCCTGAAGTCCTCTGTGAAAAGTACATTTTAAACTGATTTAAATAACAAACTAAAATTACCCCGCTATGGGGAATAATAACAATGTAGTTGGGCTTCAGGCCCATTTACAATGAGATCTCTTTGTTAATATTCAAGTTCTCCACATTTGTACTGAATACTTGGCATTCACCACGAAATGATGGCCAGCTGTTACTACATGATTTTTATGTGTCTTAAGCATTTTTCATTCCCATGGGAGGAAGTGCATATCTTTTCATAATAATTTACAATGTGTGTTGTCTATCGGCTGTTGCATATGGTCTTAGTACAGTACTCCTCAAATGAGGACTCTGCGATGTATTTTTACTTACTTTTTCTTTCATTTTTTCAATTTTCTTTACAGAGCTTCGTCGCTGATGTCTCTCTTCTAGTCTAATGTGGAAGACTGGGTCCCCACATCTTCCAATTTGCTTCTCCTCCTGTTTCTCAGCCTCTTTCAGCTTGCTCTCTGCACTGATGCTCTCTGCGTGATACATATGGTATGTTTTCATCACCTGTGAAAAAGTGACCCACATTGTTACAAGATGTCTGCCTGTAACTTATACAGTGAGTGGGAACTGTTATATGACACATGTGTTAAAAATATCACCTTCCAACTGGCTAAAGCAAAGTCAGATTGTTAGTAAAAACAGATGAATTATGACCTACTGCTTCCACTTAAACCAAACAAATATGCAAATTCACCTGACAGGAAAATGCACTTAGGGGACAGGTTTTGATGAAAAAATGATTTACTGAGTCCTGCACATACTTTTCAATGTACCTGAAAAGTTCTCTTAAGCTTAAAAGTGTCTTTCTAAAATCTCCTCTGCATTATTAATTTGCAGTCTAAACTATTTACTCATGGATAAGTGTTAGCCTAACCAAAATTCCAAACGAGTACAGTTCTAACAAAGGAAATTTATTGCACAAAAGCTACTTGTTAAAATACCAAGTGTAAATATTAAGGTTTATATATCTAGATTTAAAAAACTGCTCTTCTGAGCACAAATACTTTATATCCATGTAGAAAACATATGATACAGAAAGAAAAAAAAATAAGTAAACAGTACTATTAAGATTTGGTATATAGCCTTCTAGTCTTTTAAATATGAACATACACAACACAACACACATATTAACGCTTCATTTTATAAAATACCATATATCATTTCTCCCCTTTAAAAAACTGGTATCATCTTGTATACACAATTTTAATGACCTTTTCCACTTAGTATATTAGAACATTCTCCTGTATCACTAAATATTCCAATAAAACATAATTTGAATTTCTTAATATGATTTGCCATAATTACTTAGCCAACCCCATACTGTTAAACATTTTAGGGTTTTCCCATTGCTTTGCTTTACAATTAAACAGTGTTGAAGCTGTTCATGTATATCCTACCTTCTTTCTCTTTTTGGAAATGATGTATTTAATTGCTGTTTTGGAATTTAGGAATATATGGAATATAACGTTTTATAATAAATCTTTCCATGTATATTATAAACTTATATAATGAATTTTTAGTTTAAAGAAAGATTGGTTACAGTACTGTTACAAAAATGAGCACAAAATTGTGTCATGTTTCCTAGGATAAATTTCCAGAATTTTAATTTTAGGGTTAAGAATACAGCTTTTTTGAGGCTTTGAAATACACTACTAATTTTACACTCTGCTAATTAAAAACAAAATCAAATCAAATTGATCTGCAGTTATCTCTTAATGTACTCCTGATAACACACGTACTCAATATCTTCTCAAATAAGGAATAAAGATACTGAAAACTTACTTTCATAGTTATAGCTACATATAATTTTTGAGTTCTTATATACAGAAGAATAACAGTCACAGATTTTCAGAATTTTACCTGAGCATCACAGTTTTCCAATAAAATTCCAATGTGCTATTATCGACAGAGTCATCAGGGCAAATTCTAAAACTTGTGTATTTTGTGCACAATTATACTTTTTAAAAGAAATAACATATAAGCATGATACTTCAGTGTAACTGATGTATAAAGGAACACACTAGGACTTGGTGCCCAGTGCTCAACATCAGGGTGCCAGAGAAAGGGATTTAGCTCAGTGGTTCCACCGCCTGCTTCACAAACTTAAGATTCCAAGTTCAATCCCCAGCACCCCAAAACAAACAAACAAACAAACAAACATTGGGGTGCTGGCCTTTTCTTGTGTATGATGTCACACTCTTGTCACAGAAGATTTTTATTTCATTTGCAAATACCCCAAAATTATTCGGATTCATTTTTGTAACTAATGTGTAGCTGTTGAGAAGTTGAGATTATGGCAATGTTTTTATGTAATATAATTTATTTTTCTCATTTCAAAGGCAAAATTTTAAATAGTTTGGAAGCAACACCGGAATGAATGTATTATTAAGTTGAATTATATATGCTGTTGTTTCTGCAGATTACTAAAAAAGGTAGAAAACATACTTTCTTACAGTCCAATGACATTTCTAAGACAGCTATTTTTAAGGGCAAAACACAGGACTAGTGAAGATCCTTTACTTATTTTCATAAAATATGATAATGTTCTTTCTTAAAAATGCAAAGAAAGTACTGACCAAGAGCAAACTGAGGGCTAAACTACAAAGCAGTGGCAGCTTTCTCTGAGCTATGTGTCACTGGAAAGTTATCTGTTTTTAGTAATTACTGAACCTACGGGGGAAGTTTGGAGGTAAAACATGGGACTAGTGAAGATCCTTTACTTATTTTCATAAAATATGATAAATGTTCTTTCTTAAAAATGCAAAGAAAGTACTGACCAAGAGCAAACTGAGGGCTAAACTACAAAGCAGTGGCAGCTTTCTCTGAGCTATGTGTCACTGGAAAGTTATCTGTTTTTAGTAATTACTGAACCTACGGGGGAAGTTTGGTTGGCAACTCCAGTTTAAAAGAAAAATAAAATAGCACTAGGAAGCAGCTGGGCAGCTGGGGAATGAGAAAGGAGTCACCCTGCAGCTGGGCAAACAGCAAGGTCAATGAATCTACTATACAACTTGCATTGCTAGGCTTGGCTCTGTTATATTCCCTGCCTGAAGTAAACCACATACCATTTAGGTCCTGGTTCAGTTACATCTTAAAATGAGAGGTTGAAGAAACCCAAACATACACCCCACTCACAGAGGTGCTTAGCTTCTAGTATTCTTTTTGCCAATTGCCAGGAAGGCAGAAAGCTGACTTCCATCACACAGGGATGCAAAGAACATCCCACACAGCCCTGGATTTGTGAAAAATATTTCCTTTCGATACATCACAAAGAAAAGACCTGTCCTCCTGACTTGTTTTACTTGGATACGGAGGATTAGTGTAGGAAGGTAATATGTACAGACAAAGCTTTAGAACAAGAGAAGTATACCAAGCTGACTGCCAGCATGGTATTTCTTATTAAATAGTCTGTATTAAAAGGAAAACATTTGAGTCTGAACACTCACATGGAAAGGATTTAAATTTCTCACAACAAAGGAGTTCAGCAGAATAGTGGAAGATTTTCTATCTATCTTGGTAGTAATTTCCAGAGAATAAATTTCTTTGTTCAGTTTTCCAATTTGATTTAAGATTTCAATTATTCTTTCAAACGTTAACAGTTACAATAAATGAATTTTAAAACTTGGAGAAAAAATTCTGAAAGCTTTCTGAAAGTTCTAATTGAAGATACTGATCACAAGCACAAATTGCATTAAGATGTATGCTGCTGATGGAAGTCAAATGTCTTTTGTACTTAAAATAAAATAATAGTTCTCTTTTTATCAGAAGAAAAAACTTGTATTTATAAAGGTGCAATTTGATTATATACTACAAAATAAGAACTTCTCCCTCAGTGTAATGCAAATACAAGTCTTTATATACCAAATAGCATGATAGACAGAGCCATTTACGTGTGGTAAGTAGTGTATTTTCCTATTTTAATTCTTCTCTACTGAAATTTCATTTTCCACTTAAAAGATCCAAGTTAACTTTCCTCAATTGCAGGAAAAATATAGTCAAGTAGAAAGTGACTTGTATGGATTTCTTTGCAAGATCGGGAAATCCTATATAATCACTTCTGCACAGAAGCTGTTGATTTTTTTTTTTTCCTTACTGAAAGGCCCACATCATGTACCTGACACTACTCTTGTACTTTTAATCAAAATAATTAAAATACCTGCAGTGAATTCCAATACTTAGTACTTTAAAAAAGTATTATGAATCTAAGACATGTGTTGGAGAAACTCAGGGGAGTCAGCTCCTACTATATGACTTTTAGTTTCCAAATCAGAAGGCACAGATCATAGGAAATGGATCTACAATCACTAAGTGTGAAGAAGTTATTTAATGCCTCTGCTTACCTTACATGGTTACTGTATATACTAAATTGTGTGTCCATAGTTGTTTAACCTAAACTTTACTGAGTATTTACTTTGTGTGTATAAATCTATATATATCATATATAATCATCCACACAGATGCACACACATTATGCCTACTACACTGCACTATGCACTCACAGATAACTTACTTAATCTTTGTGAAGTAGGTGCCTTTATTTTACCATTACAGAGATGAGAAAACTGAAACATAAAGAAGTTAATAATTGGCTAAAGGACACACAGTTGTTAACTGGCAGAACAATGATTGGAATCCAGAGAGTCTGGCTCCACACCAGATGCTCTGGATTGTTGTGCTTCAATCTTTGGAAGGCCTTTTTACCTAGGGATTAGAATTACTCTTGGCTATGTAAGAAAAAGAGAAAGTAAAAGGTAATTATTTATTCAACATTTGCTTGGTGCTTATTGCCTATAAGGCACGGAGGAGCCACCTCCCCTGCTTTAAACAAAGACCTATTTTCCATCTTGTAACAGTTTCAAGTTTTGGAGACTGAAATACAGGCCTTACATATTCTGGTGGGCACAGAGGAAGGATGAAAGCATTTAAGCTGCAAAGATGGTATGAGCAATGGTACAGTGGGAATGGAGGATGGGGGCTCACACAGGCGAGATGGGTGTGAGCCGACCAAGAAGGCAGAGAAAGGGTCTAGACCAGAGCCTGGAAAGTGGACAGCATGGGTAACTGAGCTGAAGGACTAGACTGGCTATGTTGGCATAGGCCAGATCAGGAGAGCCCTGAAATGAAACTCCAGCTAGGAAGTAGAGAACTTATGGAGATCTGCGATTCCACAGAGGTGGAGACAGTATGGTCAGAGTAGTAACTTAGTAATATTCTGGTGAAGATATACAGAATGGCTTGGGGTGTGAAGTGGTCTCATTTAGTGTGGAAGAGGAAATGAAAAGAGAATCAAAATGGCAGTAATAAGGCCTTTTCTCAGTTATCATTCTCTTTGACCTTTTCTTAAACTTGATATGATTTCTTCCACCATGATGTACAACGATCTCACAGATTGGATTCAACACCTGTTCAAGCAGCACTTTGATAGTTCTCTTTTGGTATAATCACTTATGCCTACTTTATCAAAATTTGTACTTTTCCTTTCTCTGGTTGTCTACCAAGCCAGTGCCACTGCCTGGAATGTCCTTTCTCTGTACTTCCTTTTGTTTATATTTTGATTCATCCTCCAACACAAGCTCAAGGCTCCCAGAATGATCTTATTCTGCTAAGATTTACTTATTGATAGCACTTCAGACCCTCTGCCATGTGTTACAGATATCTCTGTGCCAACCAGTGCCATAACTATCCTGAGATCAATTAGCTATACCATAATCATAGGCATTTTCAGATCCTTAATATTGCACATAACATTGTATTATAATTATACATATTAATAGCATGTACAATATTGGTGAAATAGACATTTGGTGAGAAACAAATGAAGGCTGAGAATTCATTTTACTCACTTTATAGTTAGCTTGTCCATACATTTAACAAATATTTATTAAATACCTACGTTCATGACATTGTTCTCCTCCATTCTCAACATCCAAAAAGACACTGCTATTAAACACCTGAGATTTGTCTAATGGAATGACAATTTTAAAACATTTATAAAACATAGGAAGAAAAGGGCTAAAGGTGTAGGGAGAGTAGGAAGGGTAAGGGAAAGGTAATAAGGGAAAAGAAAAAAATATGAGAAAATGAAAAAATGGAAATAAAGTGTTTGTAAATGGGGAGGGGAGGAGGGGGTGAAGGGAGGGCAGGGACAAGGGGAAAAAATGAGAACCAAGACCTGTCATGTAGAGGTACAAGATCCCAACAATGAATATAACTGTACTGTATCCCTAAAATGTACCAATGAACTAAAAAAAAAAGAAAACAAACAAACAAAACAAAACATAGTGTTCTAGTTTATAGCCCCTCAAAATAAAAAAGTTATGGTAGTTTGGCAACATGAAAAGCAACATGTTTATGACAGTATCTCTTAACTCCATGGCCTAAATCCATCACTAAAATATCTTCTGAGATATGTTCTTTGATTTTTTCTATATTGTCAACAACCTAAGATAAATATTTGTTTTCTACTCTTAATACACAGAGGGCTCTAAACTGAGTTTCTGCATGTGCCAATCTAACAATACCATTGGCTTGGAGTTCATTCCCACTGTTTCCTGGGAACTGCTCAGGTTCATGGGAAAGGAAAGGCCACCCAGATACCCTCAACCGAGGCCTTGGAGCTGTAAGAAGCCTGGTTCCTCCAGGGGCTGCCTCAGTCCCTCCCCGCAGAATGTAGCCTCTGTTCAAAAATACTGACTCTGGAGGCTCTTTTATCAGAATGAAGCAACAGCAAGAATTCTTTTTAGATGAGCACTCAGGACACTGCTTGCTAGAGTGTCTATTCTTTGATACACCAAGCCAATCCTAGTGAGGAATAGAGCTTCTGAAGTCTAGCAGACCTAGGTTTGAGTTCCAGCACTGCAACTGCCAGATGGAGCACATTTCTCAACTTCCTTGAGCCTGTTTCTCCCAGTCAAATGGGGATTAAATGACAGAATACACAGAAGCACATAGTAGGGTGGATTGGTCTCATTCTTGGATATTTCTAAGGTCTGATGTAAAAGTAAGAGTGTAGGCTTTGGGAGTCAGACTACCTGACTTCACATCCAGGCTCTAAGCAGACAGGTGAAGGTCACTGTCTCCCAATGGCGGATGGGAAATCTGAGGCACAACAAAAGCAGACCCAGGAAGGCTATTTCAGGTTGAGACACAAGCTAGCAAAAACCATTTATAAGCTGGTAAAACACGCCAGCGAGGAGGGCTAGGAGTTTACTGCAAAGGCATGTTCATAAAACATATTACCCGAATTCATATTTAGAAAAATCTTCCAGACTATCTGAAATATAAAACTAGGTGGACATTAGCCCACGTTTCAGGGGGTATTGTATGCTGATTTGCATTTATCCATCCAACAATCACCTACCGAGTATCCAAATGCCAGGCACTGTGATAGGCTTTGGGCAAGAGATGAAAGTTGCAATCCCTACTCCATGGAGAAGACACAGAAGCAAGCCTATTCTGTGGTAAAACAAAGAGGGGTCAACATGTGTGGAGATGGGAGTGGGGCACTGGTGAACTTTACTGAAGGCTGAATGGGAGTTAAGTGGAGGATTACCAAGCTTCTTCATCCTCTTATATTTAAGTCTAGGTGCATCCTTAAGAAGAACTGTATGGGGAATATATTTTATTTATATAAAGAATGTAAAGGCACAAGAAACCAACCCTTACCATTAATGCTATTCAGCCAATATCTATAAAGGATCTCTCTCTCTCCAAACCCACACCTCTCACTAAGGCCTGGGAGTGACACTAGACAGAGTTCTTTATTTTCAATCATGGAATCAGGGGCAAAAATGTTCCTGATCATTGTAGTCAGTAGGAATGTCAGAATGATGAACTTTCATAAATCCACCTCCTCTCCTTGGGCTTGTATGGCTCTTCCCAAGTCAATGAAAGCAGAGTTTATAAAATTTAAATTTGCAAAGTAACATTTATAGAAGTCCTTTGGAGAGGCGGCGCGCTGATGTTTAAGACCTCAGACTTGTACAACAGAATGTCTTGGGTCAAATCCTGTCTCTGCATTTACATGCTATATGATCTTGCGCAGGTAGCTTTTGGGGCTCAGAAAAATGTCCCCCCAAAATATCCTGCTTTAGATTTCAAACTGAGAGCAGCTGAGTAGTAGCACATGGAGAAAAGTCCCTTTCTTGCGAGTTTCATTATCTCTCTAAAGTGGATCCCACAAAGGGAACACACTTGCCTTCTAGCTCTTCATTATTCCCACAAAGCAAGAAAGATTAAATGCAGACCACATAAGGGACTGAGAATCCAACATCATGCTCAGAATCCATATGAACTTGGTTCCAGGCCAGAATCTTTTCTTTGGGCCCATTCATCTCTTCTAGAAGAAAGATTTACTCCTAAAATTTCCTACAACCTCCCGTTCTCTTTTTTCCTATAAAGAGGGGTTTTAAGCTTCAATCATCTAGACCTATTTTAAGTGTTCATATTTTGTGTGACTCCTGGTATAGTTATACATTAATAAGTTTATATGCCCTCTCTCTCATTTAATTCATCTGTTGTAGGTTTCTTTTATAGACTCAAGTTATTAGAACTCCATGGTGTAGGAATAAAGTTCTTTCTGCCCTTACATAAGTTAACCTTTCTGTGTCTCAATTTCCTTGCTAGTAAATTAAAACTACACTATTTCTTATTATGCAGGGTAGTTAGGAAGATTAAATGTTAACACATACAGCATAGAAAAAAGAGGATGACATATACTAACTGCACAGTAAATGTCAGCTACTGATATTTGAAAAAAAAATACCATAAAATAACTCATTTTAATAGATAATGACTTCTCTAAGGTTGGAAGGATTAACATTTCTAAAAGGTAAAAGAAGAGAAATCAGCATATTTCCATTTATGTATATATTAAGAATTTACCAAAGCCTTTTAGATTGAGCGAATAGATCAAGACATATAATCAAATAGCATTCTATAGCCAGCTTAGCAAAGAAAACTGAGGTACATTGTGACTGCACTGAAATGAAATCAGAGTTAACAGTCTGAATTTATCATCAAATTATATTTATAATCCAAACAAATGCTTTGAACAAAAGGAATTGTCTGGGACTCTGTACCCCGCTGAACAGGGATGGCCAACCAACCAAAAGACAGAGCATTGGAGATGTGGAGAATAAACAAAACACGGGAAAAATACAGAACACATGTACAAAGGGAGGAAATAAGGCTAATAAAAATGAAAACAATTACATTCTATTCAGTGTAGTGTTAAGGATTTTGTTTCAGGAGCAATTATACAGAGAAGTATTTTTAATGGAAAGAGCTTTGGTCTCTGAAACAACAGACCTGGTTGTGCTGCGAAATAGCTCTTGTAACCTCAGCCTTTCTGACCCTCAGCATGGTCTCATCTATTAGCAATGACAAGATGACATGAGGTCTCCCTACAGGACCAAAATTAGTGGTATAATCAAATTAAACTACACACCTCAGACCTTTTGAGAAGTGTGGAATGGAAGACTAAAGGACAAAACAGATGCACAATCACAGAAGGAAAAAGTAATGACATAATGACTGGATGCAGAAGGCTTTTTTCTCAAGAGAAATTTAATAAATCAGCCAAAAAAAAGAGTACTTGCTAAAGCTCAGAGTAACTAGAGCAGGATGGCATTTAGAAGTAGGGTAGATGCTCCTTGAGTTACACTATAGTTACATCCCAATAAATTCATTGTATATTGAAGATATCGTAATTCAAAAATTCATTTAATACACCTAATCTACTAATGTCATAGTGTAGGCTAGACTGCCTTAAACATGCTCAGAAGGGCTGGGGATTTAGTTCAGTGGTGTCGCACCTGCCTTGAAAGTGCAAGGTCCTGAGTTCGATCCCCGGTACCAGGAAAAAAAAAAAAAAGAACAAAAACGCGCTCAGAACACTTGCTTTAGTCCATGGTTAGGCAAAATCATCTAACATGGAGCCTCTTTCATAATAAAGTGGTGAAGATCTCATGTACAGAGAAAGATGGATGCTCGTAGACATGATGGGATATGAAAACAAAACACTATATCCAAAAAGTGCTGGCAACACAACTACACAGAAGAGAACTAGCTCTGGTCCACTGCTGCTGCCCATTAGCACATGAGAAGATCGCAGTGCACATTGCTAGCTCAGGAAAACACTGAAATTCAAAATTCCAAGTATGATTTCTACTATATGTCTATTTTTTCTGCATCATGGTAAAGTTGAAAATATCCTAAGTTGAACCACTGTAAGTCAGGGACGGTCTGTACAAGAAAATAGTATCCACACTGTCACTCCTGTTTTTATTTTCTGCTAAAGACTGATTGTCTTCTCTCCCATCCCGAGGGGCCAGTGTTCCTGGAAGGATATTCCTCCCTTAGATAGCTGAGGATCTGAGCCCGCCCCACGGTGCTGTGCTGTGCAGGGCCATGTGACCCCTAGACAAGCTTTCCTGAACTCTGCTGGCCCACAGCTTTCTCACCATACAGGTGTGAATTTTTAAAAAAATACAGTGAATTCATACTTTTAAGAAACATTTATTATAGTAAAAGGCACACTGTCATTAATCCCCTTCAAAATACTCCCCTTCGAACACACTTGTCCCATCTTTCCTGCCACTTTCTGAAGCAGATCTGGAGTTCTCTTTGATGTCTTCACTTGCACTGGTGTGGTTGCCTCAATATCCCAAATGGACTCAAGACATTTATTTTTTATGCTCATTAGGATTTTGGGGAAGAACCAGGAGTCACATGGTTCCAGATGGGGTGAATAAGGTGGATGAGGACACACTGTAATGTAATGCAGGCTCTTTACAAGCCTGCCTTTCTGTTGGATGGCAATCAGCAGCAACATTCATTGTACTTTTTTTCCCTCATACCTTGTAAAGATATTTCAAAAAAAGAGGACTTTGAGAAGTGCTTCAGAAAGTGGCAAGAATGATAAGTTTGAAGCGAGGGGGAGTATTTTGAGGATTTAATGGCAATGTTTTTTACTGAAATAATTTTTAAAAATTTAAACATTTACTGTATATTGTGATCACACTCCCTACAGAGAAGAAAGTCGGCCCATGTAATCTCTCAGGCCCTTTCCAATTCTAAGATTCTATTGGTATTCAGTCCAGGATTTCAGATATTAATCTGAAGTGCAACAACTACATTGCAACTCTAAGAATTTGTTACTTGGGGGACTAGTATATGGGGTTATATTTTTTCAGTGTTGGGGTAGATGTTAGATAAGTTTTAACCAAAAGGAAAAACTAGTGTAATAACAAATTAAACTAATTATCTCCTGCTTCTGTTAACTTGAAACAGCAAGCAGTAAGTGCGCCATGCTATGCCAGGAGTGTAAGATCCCTCTCGAATTCTTCATGGGCTTTGAGGCCATAACTCACCAGCTTTACCTCATGAAAAATATCCAGAAATGAACAATGGTCCTGTAAGCTGTCTAGCAAACTGCTATACTGATGAAACTAACATAGGGTTATCTATCACTCTAGTAACTTTTATTAGCTCCATAACTGATCATTAATCAAACATCAAGTGCTCATTAAGGAGGAAAACCCAGGAATTCATTGGTAGATACCTTCTATTTTTGACTATTATATTTTAGTTTAAGCGGGGCGTTAGAGATTTTCAAAATGTTAAACTGAACAGTAATTTCTAAATGTTAGTATAAATTACAATTAGTTAAGGTTTTACTATTTTAATAAAACAATTAAAATGATTAATAAATCTTTAAAAGGATGAATTATTTTATGCCTCATTAAAAAGAAAATGTTTGTATTTGTAACAACAGCAAACTGTATTTATCTTAATCGGAGTTTACTCTATTTCCAACTGTTACTAGAGGCAGTTTCTAATTCAAGGCTTCCAGCCATGGACAGGGATTATTGGTTTTGCCTGTCTACTGACAAACACTCACATTCAGCAAAAATTTCTTAAGCTCCCCCACTATGTACCACAAATAGGCCTTTTCTTAAATGACTTTGTTAATATCACTAGAAATCCAGTTATGTTTTATTCTTTACTAGCTTATGCTAGCTCCTTAGTTCACAGGATAATTCTTCATAAGCACAATTAACAATTTGGTGCAACAGAATATGTACCCACTGTATAATTATCAGAGATTTCTAACAAGAAATAAATGTCATTTTGTCCAATAAATTCTATTTTTGCCAAAGACTTATTTTGCTTTCTTATCTCTCAAGTATTTCATTGTAGTAGAGCATGGAAAAAATGGGAAAGGCAGGGGGATCTTATGAAAGCCCAGTGTAAAAGTCACTCATTTAGCACCTGCCTCACAAGTGTAAGGTCTTGAGTTCTATTCCCGGTACCAAAACAAAACAAAGAAACAAACAAACAAAAAAATAGTCCACTCATTATACATCAAAGATTTGTGATATCAAGATATATGGAACTCCACATCTGTGTTTTTCCTAACAATACCTTACACACCCTTTTCTGGTCCATTATCAGTAAATTCAGAAATCCTCCAGAGAGAAGCCCTCTATGTCTACCCTAGCACCCAAAACCATACATGGGAATATCTCACTAGCCTGGCTCCACAAGGGCAGGACTGTGTGTTGGTCATCCTCTATTTCCAGAACTCTCAGTGTTTATGAGCTGGATGCAATAGAGATGATCCTTAGCGCAGAAGCAGCAATGTTTTGAGTGCTTTCCATTTAAATGACTTAGAGATGGGTACAAATTCTGAGATTTGGGACAATAACAGAAAATTGCATTCCATACATGCTAGAAACTTAAAGTTGCAACCCCTCTCCACATAATGCTGGGCAATTATCCTCCAAAGAATACGTAAAAGATAGTTCATTTTATGGCCAGGGATTTAGCTCGGTGGCACTGTACCAGCCTCACAAGCACAAGGTCCTGAGTTCAATCCCCGGTACCCCCCGCCAACAAAAGACAGTCCATTTTATTTATGAATAATCCTAATAATTAAACTCAGGTCACCTGGCATAAAATCCTTGTCTTTCCTGTACCATGTTCCTTAGTTTTCTCACCTCTAAATTACAAATAATAGTACCTATAAAAGGTCAGAAGTGGTGGCGCATGCCTGTAATCCCAGCACTCGGGAGGCTAAGGCAGGAGGATCACTGTGAGTTCCAGACCAGCCTGGGCTACATAGTCCCAGGTCAGTCTCAACTACATAGTGAGACCCTGTCTCAAAAAA
>NW_022900927.1:29251240-29255556 GCF_012274545.1 Fukomys damarensis | reverse complement strand
AAAAAAAAAAAAAAAAAAAAAAGTATACCTATAAGGTTGTTGTGGAGATAAAATAAACTAACACACATCAAGCATTTGCCATGGTAACTGGCACATTTTGCACGCTTAGTGAATACTATTGTAACGAATAAGATACCCTTCCCTTCTATCATATCCAAATAGTCTGAGTGTTTGTGTCTTCCCAAATTAGAATCCTAATTCCAAGGTGACAGTATTAGTAAAATATAATGAGAGAGATTGGGTAATTGGGCAGAGCCCTCATGACTGGGATTAGTGCCTTAAAAAAGAGACCTGAGACAGACCTCTTTCACCTTCTACTATGTGAGGACACATAAGTAGATGCTGCCTGTGAGACCAGAAGCAGACTCTCCCTAGACACTGAACCTGCTAATGTCTTGATCTGGAACTTCTCATCCTCCAGAACTAAAAGAAATAAATTTCTGATCTTTCTAAGTCTATGGTCTTTTGTTGCAGCAGCCCAAACAGACTCAGGCAATATCTTTTAAGCCTGTAATAGCCCTATACAGCTAATGCTCACTTATTTTTACACACCTGGGGAGCAAAGGGATAGTTTTTGCTTCATGGATCAAAGAAACTGAGCCACAAAGAGATTTAATCCTTACCCAACAAGTCAATAGAGAGAATCCGTGAAAGGTCTTATATCAAAAAAGATTTTCATATTAAATCTTCAGAAGCACTGAAATACTAGTTTAATCTACTGAACGAAAATGCCCAAGAGTTTGTACATGGAATACACGCTCACCAGGGCCACACTGAACACAGTGGCAGCAGAAGCTAAACAAGGGCCTTTGATAGAGTTCAAAGAAGTTGGTAATGTTGAAGGGGAAAGCACATACATAATGAAAGGCCAAATGTACTACTAGAATTTCAGTCACCTGTAACTTTTAAATATTCAGTTATTCTCAGGGAAATGTTTCACACTTCTTTAATGTTGCATGTGTGTATTAGACATCTAACTTACAAAGTTTAGTATGTGAAACATTTAAGCAGAGGACATAAGGCACTTGGAATCTTAAAATCACAAAAGCCCCATACTCTTAGAATTGCAGCTTCAACTAAAATTAAAACTCTAGTGTGAGATTCTTTTTTCTTGATGAAAAAATACTTTGGAATTTGACACATATCCTCTATGCTTCAAATTGAATACTTCTTCCAGTTATTAAATAGAAAATAGCGAGGCACCTTTGTTAATCTGTTCACAGAAGCTTTTTGAGTTTTCAAACTGTTTTTGACTGTCTGCCCAGACATTACTTTTGTGCCTATATTTTTTTACAACCTCATTTTAGTAAAGGTCTTGAAATCACTCAACTCCTGATTTTCTTCCTAGACGGATGTGACTCCAGAGGGAAATTCTATGAATGTACCCTGTGCCTCTTCCAACTCTTATGCCGTGAATCATGCCGCTCCTTTGCCTCAATACCTTTACCTCTCTTTCATCTCTCCCATTACTGAAAGCCTGACTGTCCTTTCAAGTCTATTTTCAGACCCTTTCTTCTGAAATTCTTCTCAGTCCTCGGCGTAGCCTTTCTCTCTGGATTGCCAAAGCCTTGTGCTTAATCTATGTTGGTGTAGGCCAGTTGTCCCTTAGTATCCACAGGAGACTGGTTCCAGGATACCTCAGCGATATCAAAATCTGTGTGCAAATGCTCAAGCCCTTATACGAAAGTAAGTATCGTATGTGCACGTAACTGACACATATCCTCCCATATACCTCAGATCATCTCTAGATTACTTATACTACCAAATCAAATGTAAATACTACATAAATAAGTGTTATACCATATTGCTTAGGGGATAATAACAAGAACAAAAAAGTCAGTATGTGTTCAGTACAGATGCTATTTTTTCAAATATTTTCAGTACATGGTTGGTTGTATTCACAAAGGCAGAAGATATGGGAATACAGCGCCAACTGTAATAGTCTGCTTTTTGTTATAATTGCCAGTTAAAAAAAAAGGAGTCCTGTATGTAGGCTAAGGAGACACCTTCTGAGGCTGCCTGGCTGTGTAACCTTGGGCCAGAAACTTCACATCTCTGTGCCTCACCTGCCTCATTACATAACATGCTTACAATAGTACCTAGAAGGAAAGTTAGCTATTAGTCTACCCTTGCTTTAGCACTTATGCTGTGAAGGCCTCCTGAACTGGTGCCACCTCACCTAAGCTCCTGGCCCAGCAGCAAGTACCTCACAGAAACATACTTGCTATTCTGAGTTCACATAAAACCCAAGTTTCAGTTTCAACGTGGCCTTGAATTGGCTCTGAGATTTTAGTGAATCACTTAATCTCTCAGGATTTCATGATATCCTTCCAAAATGAGCTTAACTTGATCATTCCTTTTCAAATTTTTTGATCATTCATTTCTAAAGGTGCATTTAGTGCTAAAATATTAATCAGCCTATGACAGTCTTAAATTCAGATAATTAGGTGAGTTAGGAAATCATGTGCATTAGATCTTGATTTCCTTCATGTGATTTTTTACATTTTTATTCTTTAACATTTCCGGTTTACTTTGAGATAGTAAATTCAAAATAAATTGGCAAATACCATCTGTATTTAATACTACAAGTGCAACATATATTTATATACACATATAGGTTTGATAAGTATTGGTAACAAAGCTACATGCTTTAACTACCAAATATAAACAAATCATTCTAATCAAGATGCTTGCCATTAAAGCATTCGAATCATTTAAAAGTCACAATACTGTATTTCAGAATGTAGTAATTTGACAGAATATTTTGTTGACAAGGATTATTATATGAAACATTCTATAGTATTTTTTAGTTTTAGAATACTAACATTTTCTTTTTCATTTCCTAGTCAAATAATTTTGGAAGAGGGAGTTCTTATTGCTTACTTATAAAGGACAGCCATGTGATATATGCACACCTCCCTTCCCTCCCCTCCCCTCCCTTCCCCTCATACCCGGGATGGAACTCAGGACCTTGTGCTGGTGAAGCAGGCAGTGGAACCACTGAGCTAAATCCCCAGCCCTGCACACCCATCTTTACAGCAGCACAATTCATAATAGCTCAATCTTGGAAGCAGTCTAAAGAAAATGTGATATCTACACTCAATGGAGTACTACTCCACTGTAAAGAAAGATAAACTTGAGTCATTTGTAGGAAAATGGATGCACCTTGAGACCATAATGTTAGGTGAAAGAAATCAGACACACAAGCTTAAATATCACATGGTTCCTCTTACATGAGAAACTCAAGTTATAAAGAGCTATAAATGAAGAACAAAATAAAAGATAATAGGATGTAGGAAGACAGAATTTTCTCAGATGGGAGGGGGATCAAGAGATGGAGGAGGGAGAGGGAAATGAGGAAAGGCAATGAAAAAAGAATTAAGATTGTTACGTACATGTACCAACTCCACACTAGGAACATAAACAGTTTGTACTGTGAACATCACTAATAAAAAAAGGTGTTCAACATCAAATGGATGGTTAAATAAAGTCTGATCCATCTGTGAATGGATATCATAGAATAATTTGTCTATTTTAGAAAAATAAAAGAAATATCAAAATGCTAATAACATGGTAAGTCAAAAACTGGGCACAGAATAGTAAAAACTTTTAACATTGAATTCCTTCAAAAATCATACAGAATAAATATGTGTATTTAACCATTGGCAGGAAGAAAAAAAAAGCACCAACCATAACCAATTCTCAAATCTTATTAAGAAAATGAAATGGCCAAGCAAGGGCTAGGGAGCAGTTGGCATTATTAATTAGCAGGACGTCCTAAAAGATATCTACATACAAAGATTTATCAAACAGCTGTCATCATGGATCCTTGAAATGGTAATTATACAAATCCCAATCACTTGGGAAGGAAAAAGGAGAAGGTTAAATTTGCTAATTAATCTCCAAAGTCAGTCTGTGTCAAAGCCAAGATTAGAATTCAGAGGTTTTGGCAGTGAGTCAGATGATCCCAACACCTCTTTCTTTCCATCCAAGTGTATAGCAATCAGGCCAGGGAAGGATACACAGAAGCACTTCATCAGCCCGAGATCTCTAAATAGACAGCTTTTTAAAAGAAAGTTTTCCAGGTGGCATCCTGGAGAATGTGGTATTCCAACAAGGTTTTCAAGTGGGGAGCTTTTCATATATCCTTTATTCCTTATTTCCCTTTGTTCAGTGTTTGGTTCTAAGTCAGGCCTTTTCGTACTCCATTTCCAAGGAATGAATTTTCTTTCTCATTATAGAAATACATATTTCAAAAACTCAAAATGCCCTTGAGCTAAAATAAACACTCAGCCAAAAAAAAAAAAAAAAAAAAC
>NW_022900927.1:29213060-29250667 GCF_012274545.1 Fukomys damarensis | reverse complement strand
AAAAAAAAAAAAAAAAAAAAAAAACCCTCTTTGAAGCTCACTTAGAGAAAAATCTTCTGATATGAAGTGGCAAGCCTGTGGGACTCTTTCAGAATGACTCTTCAACCTTGCCTGGGGTGAGTTTCTTCTTTAGAGAAGAGAGTGTTAGCTCTTGGTTTGTAGGAGGCTCAGAGAGTAAGCTTCAGCTGTTCTTTGAGGCTGAATTTTCAAAGGACTCAAAATAATAAACAGCATCTTCCTTCTCAGTCCTTCTAAAAAATAATGAGCTCTTTGTATTTTAAGATTTTTAAGAGATATGTAAAGGCTAAAAGATATGTAAAGGCTAGAGTGGATTATGGGTTCATTGGCAAGTCCATTTTTCAAATGTCTCCTTGTACAAGCTGCTGAGCAGCTGGCTGTTTATATTTGCTAGGCAAATCAGAGTTAGCTTTGGAAAGAAGAAAACAAAGGTGAGTGGAGCAAGACAATGAATCTTTGCAGAGCCCCTGTTTATGAACACACACCTGACAGGCAGTGCTGACACATATAACGTTAAAGCTGAATGACAAAATATCTTTTTCAGAGGCACCTCAAATGAGCATATCCTACATTAAAGCTGAATATGGGAAGCCATTTGGGTTTATCCACTCTGTAATCCACATGGACGTGTCAAAAGCTGAATCAAGTTTTTACAAGTAAAAAGTGCTTCACCTGTGAATTCCATCTATTCTTTGGCTCTGCCCTTCCTCTTCTTTCCTGTGCACAGCCTTCCCTCAGGCAGCTGTCCAGTGGGGGACTGATGGGTGTTGAGAACACAACTGGGTTTAGAATTTAGATGAGTCATTTATTGTATGTGGGATTCTGAGCTATTTATTCAGAGTCCCAGTTCCTACTTGTAAAACTGGAATTAGGAATATTACCTGCCTCATAGGGCTGCTGTGAGAAATGAACAGGATAATGGGCTTGCCCGATGGCAAGGGTTAGATAAATCTTCATTTCCCCAGTTCTTTACCTCATGATTTCATGGAGTTTAAGGATGGACAGTCATGTGTGATAATCAATTACACATAATTAACAATCAATGCCATGTATATTTATCATGGCGTCTGTTAATCTCTGTTAAAACCAGTTTGCTGAGGACAGCAAACTGTTTTGTAAAATGCTGCTAAGCCCAGACAAGGTAAAGAAACATTAATTGACAGCAAATAATGGCATATGGCATGCAGCTAAAATACAGCGTCATTTTTTGAGATTTTGATATTGCGACAAGCTTGACACTTTAAATCATTGTTTCACCATGAGTCATTCCGGTTGACTAAAGACAAATTTTACTTTGAGCGTTTACTCTAAACTTCTGTGTCATCATTTTTCTCTGTTTCTGTCTTTCATTCTCCCAACCTGCCCAGCATAGCAGTCCTGATGATGTTTACTACGGATTCAGTATTCTTAAGGAAGTTATCATCCTTGTTCTTTTCATACAAATATTTCTTGTAGCAAAAACAAAACAAAACAAAAACACACACACAAATATTCCTTGTAGCAATATCCTTTCCTCTACCTTCATTCTGTGAGGAAAACAGTGGTTACCATCCTCATTCTACTGATTATGAAGAAGATGCCAATGAAGATAATACTAACTACTAACATTTATTAAACATTTACTATGCACTAGACGCTATTCTGAGTGCTTTATCTGTATTAATGCAGGTTTATTTTTCCTCTTAGCACTTATACCTGCCACATTATAGTTATTTGTTCACCAACTATCTCTTCTAACTAGAATATAAAAGCCTTGAGAGGAAATACATTGTCTGTTTTTACTCATAGTCCTATCTGTGGTACATCTAACAGTGCCTGGCACAGGAGACATTCAAAAGTACCCGCTGAATAAATAAATTTGGTCTTCACAACATTTATTCTTTATTTTAAGAGTCAAGTGTTGTTATGATCTCCACTTTACACGTGAAAACCTGAGGTAAAGGGTTATACATAGCCAGAAAGTAACAGGGCTGTGATTTAAGCACTGACTCTTCCAAGGTTGCTAATTTTATGTGTTATCGTGATTGGGTCTAGAACATTGCTGTGGGTCTCTCTATGCAAGTGATTCTAGGTTAGATTAATAACTCGGTAGACTGAGTAAAGCAGACTGCCTTCCCTAATGTACCTGGACCTTACACAACACACTCATGGTCTGCATGGAACACAAAGCTGGGTAAGAGAGAATTCTCTGTATGATGGAATTGTGGCTTAAATATGAAGTATCAAAAGAAATCTATCTATCTATCTATCTATCGATCTATCTATCTATCGTCTCCTAAAGATTCATATATTAAAGGCTTGATCCTCAATGCCACAATATTCAGAGGTAGGGCCTACAGAGGTGATGTGATCATGAAAGCTTCCATTCCTGCAATGGACTAATCCACTGGATTTTATAATTTGTGGCATTACTGAGGGGTGAAAGAAATATAGGTGAGGCCTAGCTGAAGGGAATGGGTCACGGGGATGTGACCTGAGGACTATATCTGGTCCCCAGCCCTTTCCTCTCTGGATCATACTTTCTGCTTCTTGGCTGCCATAAGTGAACAGCTGTGTTCTACTATGCTCTTTTGCTATGATGAACTGCTTCACCAGACTCAGAAGTAATGGAGCCAGCTGACCATGAACTGAAACCTCTGAAACTATGAGCCAAATAACTTTTTTTCTACTTTAGGTTGATTATGTCAGGTAACTTGTCACAATAATGAAAAGCTGATGAACACAGATGGTCTTTGAAGTGGGACACTCAAAGTCAATGAGTCTTCTGATTTCAGACCTGGAGTTAGGGGTGGAACTTTATACCATTATCTCACTGGGTTCTAAGGCTTTCAAATTAGTGTTATACCATTAGGTCTTCTGAGTCTCAAGTTTCCCAACCAAACAGAGAACTTGGGACTTTTAACCCTCTATAACAATGAGGGCTAACTCCTTATAATAAATTACTACAAACACACACACACACACACACACACACACACACACACACACACACACAGTTTCTGTTGCTATGGTGAACTCAGACAAATACAGAGGCTAAATAATTTTCCAGGGCCACACAACTAGCAATTACTGAAATTGAGATTCAAATACAAGTTCTCTGACTGCCAGTCTAGTCATTTTTGTTTCAATACAGCATAATACTTTCCCTGGTTTCCTAACCCTATTCTCAAACTTGCTAATTCTACCCTTTAGCTCTCTTTCAAATGTTCAATTCAAAAGGAAATGAATGAGCAGATTAGACTCAGAAAGGGAGTCTGTGGATCTTGGTTTACCCTTTCACTTTCTAGCCCAACAAGCCCATCTGCTACATATTTAAATTAACATTTCTACGAAGTACAGGTTGCCATCAAGCCACATGCTCAATTTTCCACTTATATTTTTGTTAAAGCAACATTAATGCCATTGATTCTAGAAAATACAAATGAGCAGGTGATAAGATGCTTTATTTCTCTGTGTTGTAGGGGCAGCATTAGCATTTAGAGGTCTTACTTGGGAAATGGCTCCCCAAAACTAGAGAGAGAGAGAGAGAGAGATAAGATGAGAGTAAAGGAAATGGGCTTGGAGCCAGAACCAGCTCTGAGATCTCACTTTTCTACAAGCTGTGTGGCCTTGGGTTAGCCCCTCTGAGCCTTAGGTTCTGTGGCTGTAGGATGAGGATAATGACAGCAACCACTCATGGTGATGCTGTATTACTTGAGATAATGTAAGAAGTATGCTGAGTGACTAGCACAGACACAATAAGCATGCAATAAAAGTTAGCTCCTCCAGCAACCATTGCTAGTTATATATAAGTAACTCTTCTTTCAAATTAATAGACTCTACATTTTAAAAATTGGTTAGCAATGAGACTAACTATGACTCATTTCCAGACCGTTTTGCAGCCTTCTGGGGTCACGGTGTATGTTTGGGCCAATGAATTTTCCTTGCAAGTCTCTTTGAAAGGCAAGGAGCTTGCCCTTCTTCCCTTTATCCATTCCATTTTTTAGGAATGCAGAGGTAATGGCTGAAACTTTACTATTAACTGGAACTATAAAGACAAATCTTGCAAGTAGGTTTCTCTGAACAGTGGCTAGGGAGAAGCCACATTCTTGAAGGGATTTATGTAATCTACATACCAGCACTGGGTTGCCATTTTTTGGACTTCTCTTATGTGTGAGAGAATATAAACTTTTATCTTATTCATGGAATTATTTCAAGTACCGCTGTAATTCATGATTGAACTCTCTTAACTGCAAGCTGTCCGTTGCGGTGTTAAAAATATTTAAATGGAGGCTTGAAACCATTCTGAGGCCTTGTTTTTGCAAACAAAGTCAAAACTGGGCAAAAAGACAGAAGAGGAGCTTTAAAGCCTTCCTTCACCTTTTCAGATGCCCACTCTGATGTCACCATTCTCTCCTGCTTACAAGTCCAGGGCTTCGTGCTCTAACAATTTATATCTTGTACTCTATCATAGCACCCACCTGTCAATTCATCACATCATGGCTATCACATCATCCACACAACCTGGATGGTCAGATTCAGTTCCCTCTGAGGATACGCAAACACAAGGCGTTTCTTTCTTTTCATCTTCCTGGGCATTTGTATCTTATTGGGACAAAGCCCTCTGACGGAATGTTAGGAATATCAACAATTTCTGTGCAAACTACATTTAGGATGACCTACTTTGGAGGTCTATCCATCAGACTCTCACCTATTGTAAGGACTGTAACTTAACAAAATATGTCACTGGTATAAAGAAGTTAATATACTTCTGAAATGTTCACTTTCAACTCCCAAGGAATTTCCAGGATCAAGACTGAATGAAGGGGTGGGGATTCAGCTCAGTGGCATCACACCTGCCTTGCAAGTGCAAGGTCCTGAGTTCAAACCCCATATCTACCCCCTAAAAAAGAATGAATGAATCTGAGAAAGCAGTTAAGTAGCATTTTCAATTATCTAAGGTTATCTAATTTATGTCTGCTACTTTAGCAAACGTTACTCATAATCAGACTATTTATTATATTGTATGTATTATACAAAATTCTATGCACAATGCAACCAGAAGATTTTATTTTTATAACCAAGATACCAGTCAATGGTTGCATAAGAAACATAAACCATTCTCCTAAGCCAGGGAAGTAAACGTATGGTATGCATGCCGCAGTGGGCTGTTTATATCAATGAAAGCTCTAAAAGGTTCACCATCATTGTCCTAAGACATAGTTCCTCAACTCTTGGTGCACTGTTCAAACACATTTCATCTTGACTTTTTCCTGGAGTAAACTGGACATGGTCTGGTTTGTTCTTGGTGCTGGGGATTGAACCCATGATCTCACACATGCTAGACAAGTGCTCTGCCATTGAGCTACACTCCCAGCTATATATAAACTGTGTATGTACTGATCTCATCTGAACAAGACACAATATGAAGTGTAAGAAGACACCAAATGCAATCTCCTTTCAGAGCAACAAGAGTGTATTTGCATTCATGAGAGAGGGGGCAGGAGTAGGAAGTGGGGTCAGAAGTCCTTTCCCTATAGATTATGACCTCTGGGCTGAGCATGCTTTCTAGTTAAAGTAAAAAAAATTTTTTTCCTCAGGAGCTCAAAGAGATCTACACATGACATAATTAAAACCCCATTGCCTGTCTCCTTTATTCCTTAATTCCTCCAGTGATTCTGAGAGGTTAAAAGACTCTGACAGGGTCACTCAAACTCTGGTAGCCTTTTCCAGATTCCAGCTCCTTTAGGCTTTCAGACTGAAGTTGATGAGCATTTTGAGAATGTGTCAGATGACTTGATCCAACTGTACAGAATCTGCTAAATGTCTAAATACATTAATAAGATGTATCTAGGAGAAATTTCTCTATACACAGCCTTCACCAAGATACAAATCTAGTGCCATTCTCCTGACTTCTCTTGTATCTGAAGATCACGTTTACCTTGGCAGCTGCTAAGCTGATAGCACACCTCGTTTCAGACCTTAATCAATAGGTTTCTGTCCACAATGCTCTAACAGCCAAAAGACTTGTTTTTTAAAGCATTAGGGATAGGTTTATACTGTAAGCAAGACAATGCCCAAGTCAAGGGAACCACAAGGAAAGTATCAAGAGTCTTCATTTAAAACAGTTCAATAAAAGAGGACACAATTTCTGCCTGATCTTGTTTTGAAGTCTCAGAGGACAATGCTCAATTAACTTTTAAATTACCAGGCTTCTAAAAATGGTTGATGTCTTGGGTTATCAGAAATTAACAAATCACATGAAGCACAGGCAAGTAATGGGCCCTTATAAAAATCAACTCATTAAAATATTTGGTATATTTGTACACCTAATAACATGTAGGTTGTGTGTAAAATGAAAAGTTTCTGAAGGTGAAATTAACACATAGAAACTGTCAATTCAATTCATAAGTACAGCTATAGCAAATATATATGAAAAATGCAGATTTAACATATACATACAAAAAATCAGAAAGCTCATTTTATAGAAATGTCACTCAATTTATAAAAGTTTAATTTACAGGTTATTTTAACTAACAAGTATCAATGAAGCAATAAAAATATAATTCACCAAATTATATTGTACACATATGGCTTTTTAAGGAACAAATGGAATTTATAAATCATCAATCACATTTTAACAGTAAGTTCTGGGTTTCATTTTCCTGTAAAAAAATTCAAATAACCTTCCATAATGAAAATGCAATTATTTATCATTAGTACAACTTAATAATAATCATTTCTCATACTTATTTTATTCTCTTTTGAAATAAAAACTGCTCAAAAATATCAAAAACTAATTATTTAAAATATGATCATTAAATATAAAAAACTACATGGCACATTAGTAATTCCAACTTGTAACATCACTGGTATTGGCTGTTTAAATAAAGAAGTTTAAAAGTATTTAATTTCTCATGATCATAAGCAATACCCTAAATAAAATGTAAGTTACAAAAAAATTATTGCAAGGAAGAAAAGATAGATCACAAAAATGTAATTTTAATGTAGCACATCATTAGCCAAGCAACTGAACTACAATGGCAAGTGAGAGAAAGAGGAAAAGAAATGAAAATATCCAAAATGAAGGAACTCCAAATTGTCAAGTCCTAGAATGGCAACAGCTTAAAACAAAGTATTTTGGAATTGAATATAAAGATCCTATATGATCTAACCAGTTAAAAACATGTTTTATTGAGATATCTTTTATTAGGAAAAGTATGTTTATATTACCCCCCCACACTTCAAAAAGGTCTCTCTAGTCAGCCAAGGTGGCGCACACACTCCTGTAATCCCAGCAGTTGGGAGGCAGAGGCAGGAGGATTCTGTACATTCAAGGCTAGCCTGTGCTACTTAATGAGTCCAGGGCCAGCCTGAACTATGACGCGAGACCCTGTCTTAAAAAAAAAAAAAGGTCTTGGCTAGGGGTTTAGCTCACAAGCACAAGGTCCAGAGTTTGATCCCCAGTACCCCCACCAAAATTCTCCCAAAATGGGGGGTGGCAAGAAAATACAGTAGTATACATTCATCTAATTGGTTGTATATTTCAACCAGATAAACCAGATATTTCATCCATTTATGCTCTGGTTTGGAGGCAAATTCTAAACTGAGGAGTATTAATGTTTGGTTTTTAAATATTCCCCAAAAGCTCAGGTGTAGAACGCTTGGTCCCCAGTGTATGAGGTTCAGAAGTGGGGCATGTGAGAGGTGAGTGGATTATGAGGGTGCTATCCTCATGACTGGATCAATCTATTATGGATTCCTCATATAATTTGCTTCAGGAGAGGAGCTCTGTATAAAATCCAGCTTTCCCTTTCCTGTTTCCTGACCATTGGGAAGGGTGCAGCTCAGGTGCATTATGTGCTCCTGGCCATGGCAGGAGGTCAACTGGAACCAAAACCCAAATAGACTTCTCCTTCAAATTGATTTTCTCAGGTGTTTGCTGACAGTGATGGAAAGCTAAAGACAAGCAGTGTTTCCACAAACGTGAGATATAAACTGAAAATTCATGCAAGAGAAGAAAGATTATGGGCTTACCGTGTAAAGTTCATTAAGAACCTTCATTAAATCCTCATGAAGTTGGAATGCAATTTCTTTGCTCTGTAATTAAGAAGAAATTAAGAATATTTAAAAACATAAGAGTAACTTGGTTCTAAATTATTTATATCTCAAAAGCCTGTTGACTAGAAATGGAAAGGTATAGACAGCAGAAGCTGGTGTGCTTCTGAAGTAATATACATCTTCACGTGAGTGGCCCTTTCTAATACCAGGAAATGGGGACTAGTGGTTTCCACAGGCTAGGGGCACCTCTATAATCAATAACAGACTTTATCAGAGAGACCAAAAGTAAGCAGGAAGTAAGCAGGGCAAAGCATTATGTTAGTTTAGAAGTCAGTCTGATCTGCAGGACTAAAGTTATTAAGCATACGACCTTCACAAAGGAATTATACACAGTGACTCCCCAAATGCTAAGCTAGAAACTGCAGGAGAAATTAGCTACCCCTGATTAAAATAACAACTTGACTGACTACAATTTTAAGAAAGCACTTTCAAAGTAGTAAGGTAATAAGTCTAGTTATGATGTACATATTTCTAATTCTGCATTTTTCATTTTATGAAAAAAACATTTTCATAACCAAATAATGACAATAAATAACAATAGTTACTATATTGTGTATCATTATCATCAAAGTAGTTGCTCAGTACAAGAAAGAAACCCAAAATGTTCTTATGGAAAAAAAAAATCAACAAATAATACCAACTTTCTTTTCAATGAACTTAGATAAGTATTTAGGCAAATGAAGCAAATTAGCATATTTATTGAAATGTTTTTAAAACAACAGAATCTGGGGCCAGGGATTTAGCTTAGTGGTTCTGCCCCCTGCTTTGCAAGCACAAGCCCAAGGTCCTGAGTTCGATCACTGGTACCAAAGAAACAAAAAAAAACCCCAATAGAATCTGTCATTTGGAAAGTATTTGAACTTCTATTTTCTATTTTGCTCTTTGTGTGTAAATATATGTATGTATATATTTGTGTGATACATATGTTTATTTATTTATTTTTTTTTTGGGGGGGGGTAACCAGAGATCAAACTCACGTCCTTGCTCTTGCAAGGCAGGCCAGTGAACCGCTGAGCTAAATCCCTGGCCCCATGTTTATTAATATATGAAAAATCATGCAATATTTGAGCTTGTGTGACTTGTTTCACACATTATGTTCTCAAGTTTCATGCACTTACCTATGAATGCCTCTAGTTTTTCTTGGGGCAGTGTAGTGCTCCACTGTGTATAAATACCACATTTCCTTAGCCATCTGTTGATGGACACACACACTGTTTCCAAGATCTAGCTATTATAACTCATGCTGCTATAAACACGGGTATGTATGTATCCCTGTAATATGATTTTAATGCTTTTGGGAAGATACCTAGGAGGGGGATTGCTGGTCCAAATGAAATTTCAGTTTTAGTTTTTTGAGTAATATTCACGATGATTTCCATTGTGGTTGTACTAGTTTACAATGTAGTAGAGTTTCTTTTACCCACATCCTCACAGCATTTGTTACTTTTAGATTTTTTGATGATAACCAATGTTTCTAAGGTAAGAAGTTATCTTAGTGTAGTTTAATTTTCATGTCCCTAATGGCCAGCAATGATAAGCATTTTTTCATGTACTTGTCCTTCTTTTCAGACTTTTTTATTCATTTTGTTGCCCAGTTTTTTATTGGGTCTTTTATTTTGGGGATCTAATCTTTTTTCTTTCTTTATATATTATTATTATCATTATCATTATCATTATTTTGGGGGTGGTACCAGAGATCAAACTCAAAACCTTGTGCTTGCGAGGCAGGTGGCAGAACCACTGAGCTAAATCCCTAGCCCTCTTTATATATTTTTGATGTTAAGTCTTCTATGTCAGGAATATCTGACAAATTTTTTGTCCCATTCTGTAGATTCCTTCTTCATTCTATTGTTTCCTTTGCTGTGCAGAAGCTTTTAAATTTGATATGATCCCACATGTTGATTTTTGGTATTATTCCTTACACTACTGGGGGTCTGGTCAGAAAGGACATGCCTACACCTATGTTTTCAAGAGTTTGCCTATTTTACCTTCCAGCAGATTGTTTCTGTTTTTATAGTTAGTTATTTGATCCATTTTGATTTTAGCTTAGTACATGGTGGGATATATGGATCTAGATTCAATCTTCTACACATAGATATCCAATTTTCCCAGCACCATTCATTAAAGAAGCTATCTTTCCTTCAGCGTATCCTTTGAGGTCCTTTGTCAAACATCAAATAGCTGTATCTGCCTAGGGTTGTTTCTGCTTCTGCTCTTCTGTTCCATCGATCCACATGCTTTTTTTGTGTGCCAGTACCATGCTGTTTTAATCACTATAGCTTTATAGTATAACTTCAAGTCTGGGACTGTGATTCCACCTGCTTTGCTTTTGTTACCTGGGATTGCTTTCGCTCTTCTAGAACTCTTCTGATTTCATTTAAATTTTAGGATTGTTGTGAGAAATGAAAACTGGTTTTTTTATTGGGATTCCACTAATTTTGTGTATCAGTTTGGAAGTATAACCATTTTGATTATGTTGGGGATAAACAGGAACAAGGGGGTATTTTTCCATTTTATGATGTCTTCCTAGATTTTCTTTTTCAGTTTGTGTAATTTTCATTGAGATATCTTTCATTATCTTAATTAGATTACTACCTAAGTATTTAATTTTTTTGAAGCTACTGTGAATTGCATTATTTTCCTAATTGTGTTTTCATTGAGTTCATTATTAGTGTATGGAATGCTACAAATTATTGTGTACTTATGTTGTATTGTGGTATTCTACTGAACTTGATTATCAATTCTAGGGTCTTTTGGTGGAATTTTTTTGGTCTTCTAAGTAAAGAATAATGTCATCTGCAAATAATGATATTTTAATTTCATCTTTTCCTATATGCACCCCTTTTACTTCTTTCTCTTCTCTGATTTTTCTGGCTAGAGTTTCAAGGACTTTGTTGAACAGTAGTGGTGATAATGGACATCCTTATGTTGCTCCTGATTTTAGGGGGAATGTTTTCAGCTTTTCCCCATTTAATATGGTGTCGGCACTAGGTTAGTCAAAAATGGCTTTTGTCATGTTGATATAGACCTTCTATGCCTATTTTCTTGAGGGTTTTTATCATAATGGATAAAGGATTTTGTCAAAGGTTTTTTCTGCAGCTATGGAGATGATCATGTGATTTTTGTTCTTGCTTCTTTTCATGTCTTGGTTACTTTTCAATGCACCCACAAGTTAAAGGAGGAAAGGTTTATTTCAGCTCACAGTTGGAGAGGTTTCAGTCCATAGTTGGCTAGCTCTAAGGCAGGGTGGCATCTGCAGAGGGGGAATGGCTGAGGAGAAACAGTCCATGGAAGAGAAAGCAGCAGGTGGTGGTGGTGGTGGCAGCAGTGGCATCAGCAGCAGCAGGGGCATCAGCAGCAGCAAGCCTTCCTTTCCCTTTTATTACATCCAGGCTGCTAGACTTTTGAGTGGTGCTACCCACACATGGTGGGGCTTCCATCTTCAGTAAATCTACTCAACCACCCTAAGAACTATGTTAATTATAATCAATGCAGTAATTTAGTAGCACTCACCCTTAATCCTAGTATTGCATGCCGTAGATCAAGCTCTCAAAAGCCCCATCTATGAGTGCATGAGGCTTTGGAGGATACAAGCCCTAATAGTACTGAATTACATTTATTGATTTGTATGTGTTGGACCATCCCTGCATCCCTGGGATGAAGTGTCTGATCTTATCGATGATATGTCACATTCTGTTTGCCAGTATCTTGTTAAGGACTTTTGCATCTATGTTCATTAGAGAAATTGCCTTAGTTTTCTTTTTTGCTTGGATCCTTGTCTAGTTTTGGGATCAAGACAATGTTAGCTTCTAAGAATAATTTTGGAAGTACTCCTTACCTCTCAATTTCATTAAACAGTTTGAGGAATGTTGCTATTACATCTTTGCTGAAGTTCTTGTAGAATGTGGCTGTGAATCTGTTAGGTCCTGGGCTTTTCTTGGTAGGCTTTTTTATTACTGCTTCAATTTCACTGCCTGTTACTAGATTGTTCAAATTTTTTAAGTCTTCGTGCTTCAGTTTTAGCAACTCATATGTATCTAGAAATCTCTCCACTACTTTTGAGTTCTCCAATTGTTTAGCATATGTGCTTGTGAAGAACTTGCTAATAATTTTTTAGATTTCAGTGGTATCCATTGTGATGTCACCATTTTTGTTTCTAATTGCATAAAAATTTGTGTCTTTTCTTTCCTTTTTATGGGGGGGGTAAGACTGTCTAAGAATTTGTCTATTTTATTTATTCTCTCAAAGAACTAACTCTTCAATTCATTGATTTTTTAAAAATCTCCATTTCATTAATTTATGTTTTAATATTTATAATCTCTTTCCACGTACAAGATCAGGTTTGGATTGTCCTTATTTTTCTAAGATCTTGTGGTACATTATTAGATCACTTTTGGGCTGTTTTTCTGATGTAGGCATTTTCCCCTATAAACTTCTCTCATAGGACTGCTTTCAGTGTGTTCTATAAGTTGTACTACGTTGTACTGGTATTTCTTCCTATTGATTATTCAAGAGTATGTTGTTTAATTACCACATGTTTGCATAATTTCTGTGGTTTCATTGATATCAAATTCTAGTTTAATTGTACTGTGATCTGATAATATGCATGGTAAAAATTTTGATTCTTTTCCATTTGCCAAGGCTTGCTTTATTTACTGTATGTGGTCTGTTTTGGAAAAAGAATTCCGTTTTTGAGTGGAACACTTTGTCTATATCTATTAAGTCCATTTGTTCAAAGTTTTGGTTCAACTCTGATATTTCTTTGTTGATTTTTTTCTGTTTATATTAAGACAAAAAAGTTGAATTCTCCTACTTTGTGAGTATAAAATAGTATTTAAAAAAATACTCTTCCCTAGGCATATTCTGAAAATATCTGAATATTGTTTTCAATAGTATATAAGTTATCTTAAAGGAAATCCTACACAAACATTGCTTTTTCCATGTTTTGAGCTCATCATGTAATCAGGTATAAGGAAAGCAAAAAATGTATAGCATGGCTTCATCTGCAGTATGATAGACTGATTCATGTAGTAGGTGTCTCCCACTGGACTGTCAGTCCTGAGGGAAAGGGCTACATCTTTATCTTTACATGCGCTGCCTAAGCAAGTGCACAACTAGGACACAAAACTGAAGAAGGCACTTAATCTCACCTATCTCTGGTCTTAGATTGGCCCATAAGAAGCTTCAAACAAACATTTGTCAGGTAAATTCAAGAACAAGCTGAGATAGTGTATGTTTAAGAACTGTAGTCAGTGCACTGCTGAAAGAGTCTGCTGGCCACTGCTGAAAGGGCAGAAGGGAAAAGCCACAGTCTGCCTTTAAGAAAACGCTGGAACTCAGATGAAACTGGAGAACACATGCGAACACAGTCACTGGGGCAAAAGCCAAATGAAATACAGTGAATATTTAGGGAAGATTAAAACACTGTAGGAAGACAGTCTCAGGGCAATACTTGTACTCTGAAAAATTCAAATTCATTAGCAGCATTTATAAATGTTTTTTTGGGTGGTGATAGTGGTATTGAAGACAGTGTTGCAATACTAACTAAGCTCTGACAGTGTCTAAAATCCCTAAATTAGAGTTAGGTATTTAAAGTCTTGCTATGTCTCTGATATATGATCACATGAGCCAAGAATCACTCCCAAGGGAAAGGAAAGTCACAAGTGGGCGAATGAAGCTAAATGAAACTCATTTTATTTCCCCAAGTCTTGGTTGGTCTGAATATATACATTACACTACAATCTCCTATGACTTCAGCTTTGTGTTATTTTAGTATCAGGTTTCATACAAGGATTCAGGCCACCAATTTAGAACTCTAATGGGATCAAAGGCCACCTAGTAATTCTGCTCAGCTACCCACATTTCAGGTAGCAAGTCCAAAAAGAAAGTATTTTTTGGCTAAGATTTCCAAACAATAACAACAGCAACAACAACAAAAAAATCCCTTAGGTTCAATTAACCTTCAATCAAGAATATCTGGGGTCACATTAAAAACCTACATTCTCTAGGCTGAATATCACAGAACAAATAAGACAATTCTTTCACTGTTCCATATTTTACAAGACTTCAGTTAATGAGGTAGAAGAAACATGGCCTAATAGACAGACTGTTCTATATCAAGCATATATTTTCATTTTTCTTTGACCTTTCTCCAGAGGCCCTGAAATACATAAAGTCTACCTGGGAAGCACTATAATATAATGGAGAAAGACTAGTCTGAAGTCTTTGGATTTATCTTTCAGTTTCCTGATGTGTAAAATGAATATTGTCATTGAACCTATCTGATAGGGTTGCTGTAAGCATTGATGAAACGATATATACATAACAACTGATGGAACCTAACACACACTGCATATAAATGTTTAGTTAATTCTTTCTCAGACATTGTTTTCAGTGACAACTCTCTTAAGTGAAAGGGCTACATCCTCATTCTCTCTCTCTCTCCCTGTCCCTCTCCTCCCTCCCTTCCTTCCTGTCTCTTCTGGCACTTATTCCACTGACTACCATGTAGGAGGCACTTGGCAGATACTGCTTGATTTGATGTTCCTCCCCACGCCTTGGGCCTTCAGGTTCCTCCAGGTATCCCCTGACTTTGAAAGACTCCCAAATATTGTGTTTTAGTCCTTGAGCTTTTCTTATATCCCTTGCCCTCTCTAATGTACACACTCCAAACTTCCTATGCTCCATTTTATTAGGGGTCCTAAAATGAGTGATAGTGCATGAATAAATGAAACATCATTAGGAAATGGATAATTACTCAGCCAACATAAGACATAAATGACTCAGGAAAAAGGCCAAGAAACTGGGCTCTAAAGGGGATTTTAGATTTTGTAGAGTTGGTAGTGAGTTCCTTTCCTTAGCTAGCCTCATGACAAAGCACCAAAATTCTGCCTATTCACTTCCAGACATAATCTAAACACACCACTGTCTAAATAAGCAACCTAGAAAATCAACCAGGTGAGTTTTCTTCCTACTAAATTCTCTTAGTTTGCAAAGATTATTAAGGAACTGGATTGTACTCAGAAACACTAGCTTATGTGACTAGTGTGTGAAACATGAATTCACACAACACTGTATTCACAGATACTTGGGCTGGACACAATATTAAGTGCTAGTCTGAATGGTGGGGGCACCATCCCTGTCCTCATGACATAGGAACAATAAAAGGAACACATCATGTTACCTCCAGCCCCAATTTAAATACCATCAAATTATTGCTATAACAATGAGAAACATAATTCTTTTAAATACTACTCTGGACCTCAAGATTAGCAATCATTAAACCAAAAAACAGTAGTGATAACACAATTACTATAGTTAGCATACTAATGAACTGAAATCTTCTAATTAGAAAATATCTGGACTGTCAAAATCCATCAAAATTCCACAGTGTGCAGATGCGTCTAGATCCTATTTCATTAAAAACTTGAAAACAGTTTCAGCAGATCCTTAACCCCTGAACAAGAACTGCTACTTAAGAAAACTTATATTGACTTGGAAAGTATTGAATGCTCCCTTTGTGTAAGAAAAAAAAATGATGAAAAATATTTGAAACAAAGTATTTTCTATGTTATTTGAGATTAGATGGTTAAAATTACTTTTACAAGGAGAAAAAAAAGGAGAGTCCCTCAATTGTGTTAGGGAAAAGAGCTGGAAAAGAAAAAAGTTTTTTTTTTTTAATTCCTCTTTCCAAAAGAGGTTGAAATGATGGTAAAACTTCGAATCTGTTTCATTAGGATTAAGGAATGCTGATGCATGGAAAAGGAACATGTTAGACTTCAGTTTAACATTTATTGAATGTTTCCAGTACGTAAGCCCAGCATTAAATTTCAAATATTTCCAATTATTTACTATTTATTGCCACTTTGATCTTTTAGATATCAAATATAAGTTCCAAATTAACAGTTCTAAAGATTTTTTTAAATTATGAAAACAAATTAAGTATATAGAAGAATGTTAGAAAATTGATAACAGAGGAACAAAATAACCATGATTATAATTTGACACATTTCTTTCAAGTTTGTTTATCTAAACATAGGTCTGAGTTGAAGTCATCCTATTATAATCAAGTATATTTTTTATTTTTTTCTAAAAATTTTCACATTATTTATATAATTTTCAGAACCACAATTTGATTTACAGTAACTAAAATCCTGTGGAAATATTCAGTTCTGTGGTAAATCTGTGCTCCAACAGAGTCTGATGTGCAGGATGGCTGCAGAGACCTGGATCACTCAATGAATACAAAAAGTAAATAGCCACAAATGAAACAGTACTTTCAAAGTTGTTCAGGTGTGCTCTTGGTACACACATCTGCTGTCTGTCCAAAGATATTTCTTAGCACTTTCCCCTTTGTCAAAGCTTATACAATCTTCTGGGGTAATTAAAATCTTTCTTGTTATTGTATAGAGTGCAGCTGCAGTATTCAGTAAGCATCATGCTTGAATGAATAATTGTTGCATGGGCAGCAAAGGCCATGAATTCTTCATTTCCATTAGT
Organism: Fukomys damarensis; assembly: GCF_012274545.1. Lineage (NCBI taxonomy): Eukaryota > Metazoa > Chordata > Mammalia > Rodentia > Bathyergidae > Fukomys > Fukomys damarensis. Next base: position 29,234,050 of record NW_022900927.1, on the reverse strand, counting down.
TGAATGAGGTCTCATTTCTCCACTAGCATGGTGAATCCCAGGAGGACATTAGTCCAGCTGGCAGGCTATGAGGCACCTCAACTTCACCAACATGCTTTAAGCACTCTGAACTCTCATCATAAATGCTGACCTAGAGATGTATCATTGCATTTTGTGTGAAGCCACTTTTTGAACACAAAATTACTAAGAAAGAGTGTAAACATTTTAAAGATTATGGACACATTTTAAAGATTACTGACACATGTTAAAGTTTTTTTGTTTTGTTTTTTTGGTACTGGGGATTGAACTCAGGACCTTGCCCTTGTGAGGCAGGCGCAGTGCCACTGAGCTAAATCCCCAGCCCTGGAAGACTATTTCTAAAATGTTTATTATGAAGTTATACTGCTTCCACAACAATGTCACTCAAATCAGAAACCTGGGGTCCATTCAAAACTTGATGCTCTTCCTTGAAGGAAAGTCACCAATCCTATCTATTCTGGCTGATCTATATTACTGTGTGTCATTAGAATATTAAAAAAAAATCTAAGTGGCATTTTGATTAAAATCATTTAAAGGCTTGTCCTATTTTGTTAGTTTAAATTTCTTAACTCATTCATAATGTCCCCTTCTAACTCACCTACTTCATTTTCCACAAATCTCAAACCTTGTCCTTCAGCCTGGATATCATTGTTAACCTTTAGTTCCAGTTCTCACAGCCCTGTGGTTTTCCATGCTCTATAGTTAAATAGTTTTCTGAGACTAAACACGCAAGTAGTCTCTATATCACGGGCTCTTATTATGATGATCCTTATTAAACACAATGTAAGATATTACCATTGTAAGCACATTTGTTTTTCTTCCTCATAAACAGTTTCTTTGACACCAGGGATGACATCCTAATCCTCTTTATATTTCCAGGGTCTTCTCTGGTACTTGGCATACTTTAAGTGCTGGGTGTATCTTTGTGGAAGGAAAGGGACCCAAAGTTGATTCAGGCCTGGCTTCTGCCCTCTAGAGTTCATAATCTCACAGAGGAACCAGATGGGCTGTATTAACCTATTTTTGTTGTTGCAGTGAAACAAAAAAATTGCTGGGGCTCAGAAGCTTTATGAAAAAGGTTTACTTAGCTCACAGTTCTGAAGATTCAAGGATGTGACAGCAGCATTGGCTAGGCTTTAGAAAGGACCTCAAGGTAGATGGGGTCACAGTAATGGGAGGAAGAAGTCACATCATCAAACAGGAAGCCAGTTAGTGATTTAGGAGTTGGGCTCACTCTTGTAACAAATCGATCTCATGAGAACTCAGGGATCCTGTGAGAGCTACCTTAATACCCCTTCCAAGGGCTGCCACCCAATACTTAAGAACCTCCCAATAGGCCCCACTTCTTAACCCCCCCCGCCACTGCCACACAGGGCCAAAGCTTCCAACACATGAACCCTTGGGTAACAAACTCAAACCACAGCACAGGCCAGAACAGCTCTGTCTAACTTGCTGTTCCACTTGCTGTAGTAAGTGATACATTGGGTGGGCCCTGACAAGATCCCTGTTGTTGCAGGCTGCCGGCTTCTCTGCAGATCTCCCTGAAGGGAGAGAGAATAGAGCAAGGAGTACAATTAATACCAGCACATGTGACCATGCTGAGCAATCAATCAAGTCACCTATGTGGTTGGATTAAGGGATCAATTCAGAAAGCCTGTGGCCTCTCAGAGGGATTTTTTAAAAAGCAAATCTAATGTGACAACCAGTCATAGAAGGAATCCTGCCCCCATGCTGATCAGAGTGGGAATTAATAGAGAGAGGAAAAGCAGATTAAGTATTTAATGACAGCATTTCAAAAAATCACAGTATCTCACACTCGGTCAGTTTTGGATATAAGTTCTGATTAAAGGGGTCAGGCATAAGTCTACAGTGTGTTTGTAAGTTTTCAAAGCTCATGTTCATGTGGCTTTACTATAGCAGATTCCTTCAGATCATATAAACTCTGAAGACAGAGGCAACAATTCTTTTTAAAACTTCTAATGATGAAAGTTGGGTTGGGTGTAATGGCCTGAACTAAGTTTTTGGGAAAGATGTATCCAGTAGGACATGGACTCATTAAAATTAAAACTAAATATGAAAGCACAAAATTAGCCTAACAATCTGCTTTATCCCAAGGAAAAAGAGTAATAGGTACTCTTGTAGATAAACTCTAGTAAATGTAAGAAAATTAGCACCACTGATAGAGTGGAACTAGAGCTTTCTTTCTGCAACACACTTAACCCTGAAGGGAAACATGTGCAGCACTTCCTAGAATACTAAGGTCTGCTTCTACTGTGTTCAGTCTGCGGGTGACCATGTGAATGGCACAGTCAACCTGAAAGTCACTTGTAACCTCTGAACAGACCAGACAGATTTAATAACCGAAGAATGAAATTTAAAGTCCTATTTCCATCTTTCATTTCCTTAATTCTTCAAGAAACAATTTTCCATACTAGGGTTATTTATTCAAAATGGAAATAAATTGGAATTGCTGTTTTGGTGTCACTAAATGAATAATCAGTTAAGTACAAAGTCAGGGGCTTATGTAAATAAGCCTACTTAATAAAAAGCAGAGTGAATTATAATATTCTTGTTCAGTCTGATATAACTGAGTAAAAAAAAATCAGGAATATATTTTCCCTCAGATTTTTCAATATGCTGAACTTTATAAAAATTTTTAATAACTCAGCTTTTTAGTAATTTATCATTTCCATATGATGTTTTCCTATCTATCTATCTATCTATCTATCTATCTATCTATCTATCTATCTATCTATGCTAGGGATTGTACCCAGGGCCTTATACATGCTAGGCAAGTACTCTACCACTGAGCAACATCCCCTGCTCCATTATATGAATGTGAGTCTACTACATTATCATTAAAAGCCAAATGGCTTTCTCTCCTAGAACAGTAGTGATCATGCAAAGACCCTAAGCCATGCTGTTTCCCAGTGTGACTAAAAGCTCACATCTATGCCCAGCAGGCTGGGGTTGTGAGTAAAGTCTGTTTTAAGGAAACTATATCATACAATCTAGGAAACCCAGGACCTTACCTTTCCTAGCACTGTGGTAAGAAAAATCCAAGGACTACCTATAAAAATAAATCAGTAAGATTTGCTCAACTAAAAGTTATCAATTGAACTGGCAAGCAAAAGGTGGAGACTCTGAGATATTTATATAAATTTATTCATTCATATACTCATGCATTTGCACATTCTTACCACTTCTTAGCATGCCTTCCATGCGCCACATAGAAAACTGCTCTGTAATCTAATGTGAGAGGTCAACAAAACAATTTCAACCACTCTGGATTATGCTTATTCAGCTAACTTAAACAAAGCAAAATCTTTACCTAAGTCTTAATCAAACCCCATTTTTTTTTAAAAGAACTAATTCATCTTCAAAAATTTAACTTATGTCAGAAACATCCTTTAAAGATTGATATTTATCTTGATTAGATCATTTCAGAAATACAGCTAGTTAATCAGCCTATTAAACTAACAATGGATGTAACTAAAGGTAGATAAGCAATAGAAAAAGAAATTCCTAAGGAATAGATGTCTTTTCCACCAATATCTTGGCTCACTGAATACAGCCAGGAAAGTTAAAACAAAAACACATGAGGCCAGAGGACAATTGCACACTGACTGTTAGCCTAGGGGAAAACTCACAATCTTTAAGATATGCCCAACATTGCACTATTTAAAAATCTTTAACTCCCTGAGCTGTTTCCTCATCTGTAAAACAGAGATTATACTAGTGTATTCTATTGTGTTGTTACATTGATTAATGAAATGCACGCTGTATATAAATGTTAATCTTTCTGTCATTTTGATGTTATTATCAACTCGGCTCTTGTCATATGCTTGTTTTAGTTTGTGAAATCCTTTGGTTTTTTTTAAGTACTGATAAAACAGTCTATTCATATCAATTTTTAAATCTGAATGTCTTAGCTAGTCAATTCAGTGTGCAAACATACTTTGGTACTCTAATGCTTCAAAATTCACCAAATTTGGTGATTTTGTCCCAGTATTCATCATTTGTTTGGTACTCTAACACATAAACTAGAACTGCCCATCCATGTGGATAGCCTTGTGACTCACTACCCTTTCAGCCAAAACAATTTGACAATACTCATTGTTTGGAACTTGTCATGTCCCCTGAAACCAGTTAACAAGTACCAAGGCAGCCCTGTAAGTAAAAACTTATATTTTGGAACAATTAACAGAACAGTGGTCTCTATCAAGGAGGGTAAAACCCATTCCAGGAAATATTACAAAGTTATAGCAAAGTAGAACTCTTATTCTTGAGACCCCTTGCTTACATCACACTACACAGTTGTTAGAAGGCCAGCATGAGGACAGTAAAAAGCTGCCTGTGTTAGATCCTTCCAATTGTTAACTCCTGTATCCTTACAGAGTTAGCATGCCAATGTTATCAGCTAAGTATCCTAGCTAAGACTATTTTCTCTGTACTAAAGAGTCCCAAAGTCTTTACTGTCTCCACAAAGATACAGTTTAAAGAAATCAGAGCGAATTCTCCTTGCCTCCTAGATAACTAACTGTTCCTTGTGTTGCACCAGTGGTATTAAGTACATCTTCTTTATACTTCAAAGGGTGGAAGTTAATACCTTGAAAGGATTAGAAGGCGACATACACTTCTTAGTGACTTTCAGTTAATTGCATTTGTCCTGTTTTGTGAAGTCAGTCCAAACCCGTGTCTGTGTAGTTATTGTAAGCCCAAGAATCTTGGAATCATGATTAGATTTTTTCCTTCAATAGGTTAAAGAGCCATTAGCTAAAAGAGGAGATTTAAGAAAATTTGATTTGGATGAACTAAATAGCCATATTCAAGCATTTTATAAAACAATAAAAATCTAATTCACTCCATTCATTCTTAATCTGCATGGATGAGAACTTTTTAAAAAGATCAATATCATTTCAAGTATGGAACTAATAAGGTTTGGCCATAACTCACATGACAGAGTAAATAGCACTACATAGATTACTAATTCAACAGCTTCTTCAGTAGGTTCCCCAAGGCAAATTTCTTCCCATTTTAATTTACTCCTAACAGTGCTTTTAAAGAACAAAACCAAAGCCAGGTTTGGTGGTGCATGCCTGTAATCCCAGCACTAGACAGGCCAAGGCAGGAGTATCGCTGTGAATTTGAGACCAGCCTGGGCTACATAGTGAGTTCCAGGTTAGTCTCGACTACAAAGTGAGACCGTGTCTCAAAAAACCAAAAAAACAAAACAAAACAAAAAATCAAAGAACAAAACCAGTTATGTCATTCCCATCTCTGCTTATACAACTTTTTTGGCACTCTTAGTTACTCACATGTCACAAAACAATTCCTCAAAGATTCTTGTTATTTCCACAACCTTCCTTTCCAGAACTCAGACAGCTCTTCCTTACAACAAATCCTTCACTATGTTACAGGTTACATGCCTAACCCTAGCTAGCTGTTTAGCAGATGTGAGTATGTGGTCCAGCCAAAGTGGTTTAATACATCTTTATAACTCCACTTCTTGGGGCCACGGGAGTCCTATCTACCATCCTGTTCCCCTACAATCATTTCCTACATATGTACTAGGGTTGATCAGAAGTCTAGAGCCTTGTGCTTGCTTCTCCTTATAAGAGACTTTGCCTAATTCCCCTGTAAAACTACACCAACTTTGAAACAAATGTCACTCGGAACATTTCCCTAAGCAGAATGCCTTGCTCAGTCCTGTGCTTTCATGATCTTGGGGTTCCATTGTGTAAGAGTGGTTTCCAATTTATAATGTAATTCTCATGCCTACACTTCCTTCACTAAATAGATTCTAAGCTCCTTTAGGCTATTAGTTAAAGATTTGTGTCTTACTTTTGTGACCCTGGAACCCACCACTGTGCCTGTTACAAAATGTAATTTACAAGTTTGTTGAATGAAAAATAAAATAGAATGCCTATGCTATTTTGGAAAAGAAAGATTTCGATAAGACATCAGAAAGAATGAGAAGAGAAATAAAAGTCCAATAAATTTGTCATGACTATTCAGCAGAATTAGACCTTGTTGAGTAATAAATTCAATTATTTTATGAGACACTTGCAATCTCCATCTTTAAAGATAAAGAAAAAAATGCATGGATGCATTTATTAAAAGCCAGTTGGGCCAGAGATTTAGCTCATTGGTTCCACCATCTGCCTCCCAAGTGCAAGGACTTGAGTTTGATCCCTAGTAGAAAAAAAAGAAAGAAAGAAAGAAAGAAAAGCCAATGACTAGCCAAGTACAGTTCTACATCTTCACTTAAAACCAATAAAATTTAAACAGTAAATATGATACATATATTTCATTATCAATTATCAGACATTACTAGGTTTCCTTATCTAAATAGTTCATATATTCAGTTCTTCAAAATCTTTTATTTTTATAGGTTTCTAGGTTGATCTCATAAAGTAATTAGCTGATAAAATTTCCCACTTTTACTTCTCTTCTAATAATAATAATAATATTTTCCCCTTGATTGAAACATAAAAAGTATTAAAATAAACCTGACAGCCATATTCAGTATATGTTCTGATCCTCGCCTTCAAAAGAGGATTACTAGTAGAGCCACTTCTGAGCTCTTTTTTGGAAAATAGTTTGCACATTACAGTGTTGCTTAATTCTGGCTCTGCTAATATTGGATCTTGTTGAAATACCCTGAAATTTCTATTATGTAAATGCCACTCATCTCTGGTTTCTAAACAGATGGATTTATTCATATTCTTTATTCACTACTTATTTAATAAATACTTGCTGAGACCTACTATGTGGCAGTCACTGTGTCAATGAAGCACAAGATCTCTCCCATCAGGAACTTACATTGGAACTGAGGGGAGTCAGAAAATGAACAAATAAGTAAATATATAGGTGTTGTAGAGAAAAAGTTGTGCATAGTACACAGACGGGTGCAGACTGTCCTCTGAGTAAGGTGGGAGCCATTAGATGGTTTCAACAAGGAACAAAGAGAACTACCCGAAGTTAAAAGGATTGTTTTAGTTTTTCCCATTTATGTATCTAGTCATTTCACAGGTAATTTGGGAGGTAAAGCAGGAGGAGCCTGTGTAGAGGCTACTATTGTGTTCAGAAGTCCTGTTTTATATCTTCTCGTGTTAATCATACTACTAAAACTTCAAAGTGTAATTTTCAACTGGACCTGGTAAATAGGCCAATTCTCTATTAATATCAATATTTGAGAATGGATTATTTAATTGAAGTTAATTTATAATAAATGTTCTACTGTGTCCTTTTTTTTTTTTTTAATTTTAAGTCAGATTCTCACTAAGTTGCTAAGTTGCACAGACTGGACTTGAACTTGAGATCCTGCCTCAGTCTTCCACAGCACTGGAATTACACACATGTATCACCACGTCCAACTTGTCTGTCTTCTTGCAAAATATGTTCATATACAAAACTCAGAAGTTACAGATAAATAGAAAAAATATAAATGACTTAGAGCTATCCATTTATAATGATTTATATTTTTAGATGCCTTTACCAAAAAATAAGTTTTCAGGTGCTTTTTGATAAATATTCTAAATGTAATTACAGGTTCAACTATGAACATCAGGGGGTTGCTGCCAAAGAATCATGCTACATTGAGTTGAATCTAAGATTCAACTTAGCAGATATCAGTTGGCTTTATTATTGTGGTAGGAAGTTGGCAGGGAGAGAGACATATATTATATACTTAATATCCTGTTTAGGAGACTTTGATAAAACTTCTGAACAGGTGGTGAAAGCTCTTATGTAGTAACTCACCTGCTAAATTAACAGCCAGGCCAATCATACATATTGTATTGTTACTGAGTGATAAAGGCAATAATGTAAATCTAAGAAGAGGAGTACCAACTACTGCTACTGACTGTCTACTTACTATGGGCCTGTCATCATGATAGGCAATTTCGACAAACAAAAATATTTTCTCAATTTCTTAAAAAATGAATTATATCATTATAAGAAATGGTAGTTTGGTTTGATTTATTAAAAAAACAACAACAACCAAAAAACAAGCTAGCCATAATATTGGCAAAGCTGAAGAGAACCAGCTAGTAGTGTTAGCCTGAACTACTCTTACTTATTTATCCAAGCATATCAATAATTAAGCTATTCCTCAAGGCCTCCAGAACACCATTTAATTCTTCTGCTACACTGCACTAAAATGCTTTGAAAAAGTTTTTCTTGTTATATTATTTACCACTGTTGCATAAGTATTCAAACTCATATCTGGCAGTACTCTGCTTGCTATAGCCCATTATTCCTCAGGAAATATATTAGTCATTGGCAATTCACAGCCATGATTATCATTACTCCTGAAAGGTAAAAGACCAGAATTTCATCCATGACATGAAATTCCAAGGTCATCCTTTGACTCAAAAATTCTACTTCAAGAAAAATAGCATAAGAAATCTATCATTGATGTGTGAAAGATTTAAATGCAGTAACAGAAATAACATGTGGCCACAACAGACAGTAAAGCACTATGCAGGCACGAAGTATCCTATTCTAAAAGTATAGGCATGAGGTGTTTATAATATTTTACATTAAAAGGACATGTGTCCATGATGTATGTGATGATATTGCAATTTTTATAAAGCACATATATATGTGTGTTTATACCATACATATATGTTTATACAAATAATTATTGAAAAGAATCCAACACCCTAAGAGTAAATAGTGTTATCATGGAGAATCATTATTTTTTTTATATTTTTCATGCTTTCTAAATTTCTACCATGAATATATATTTTATGTTTTATAGTGAAAAACATACTTTTATACTAAAAAAAAACCTCTTCCTATGTATATACAGATTGGTAATTTTCAATGTTTTAAAATTTATGGGCTTTTTTTTTCAAAACAGGATTAGAGTTTTAGAGATGAGAAGTTGATAGGTATCTTTTATTAACTTTGGTTGAAGCATCTGTTTGTGTACTAACTTATTTTAAAAGGTCTATTTGAAACCAAACTTTATCCCCCATAAAGTATCTTTCTTTTTTGCCTATGGAGGTATTTAAATAGAATACAGCTGTTTGATAAAAATGACTATGAATCTCACTAATAATCTCTGCTTCCTTTCAATTTTAAGACACACAATCAGCAATATCAAAAGTGGGCTAATTTAATTCCTTTGAATTTGTATCTGATAATCTATGCATTTATGTCAAAAAAAGGTTATTCTCAGTGGCCTGGGATGAGTCTCCATTGCTTTGAGTCCCTATCTACCATGTGGATAATTGACAGTTTGCTGTCTCATCCCAGGCATACATTTTCTTAAGAAATAATAAGACCAAGGGGCCAGAGGTTTAGCTAAGCGGTTCTGCCGCCTGCCTTGTAAGCACAAGGTCCCAAGTTCAATCCCTGGTACCACAAAAAAAAAGAAAGAATAGGACCAAGAATGACAGTCCTATTTCTCAGAAGTTTCTGACCCAAGGCACTGAGTGACATCTCCAATTATGAACAAAAAATACCAAGTGTCCAGGGTAGATATGAACTGCTTAAAACATATGAGCAAAGACAAGAATAAATATTAGCCAGCCTAGCACTGCCACTTATATCCCTGAGCATTTTCTTTCCTCATCTTCCAAAGATGAATTATAATCCTTGTTCATTCACAGCTGTGGGGATGTGCAAGCTAAGGGAGAGATGCAGAGCCCAGTGTTGCATGCAGAGTTAAAAGTCCAAAAATGGCAGATAACATACATGGTTGCTATTGGTTAAGAAACAAAATAATCAGGCACATATATTTATGCACAACAGGGAAAGATAAAAATATATCAATCATTTGAGAACAATTCATGGAGAAATGACAGCTTTCAAAATAATTTAAAACAAGAATAATTTAATATATTCAAATGCCACCATATTGTGGTACTCCCATGGATTACTAACCAACACAGGCTTTCACTTGGTTCAAAGCCAGCTTATAAATATGATTTTGAAGTAAAAATAAGTGATAAATAAAATATGATGATCTGAATGTATTTACCACAAAGTTGTACATATATTCACCTTAGAATGAGGACACATTATTTAACATGTGATTAATGCATAAACCAACATTATGTAATTATCATAGGTGTATGAAATAAATGATTACATTATAGATAAGAAAGATACTAGCTAAAAGTTTACTTGGAATTTAAGTCCAGACATAGGCTCAGTTGCTTTCCACACATGATTCATAAATCTCTCATATAACTATGTGCAATAAGTTACTATACATACTTTATAGATGTCAAAACTGAGTCATCAGAGGTTCAAAAATACTCCTAAGTCCATAAAGTTACTAAAGTGGATAAAATAAACAAGAAGACACTTATAGGAATACTTAACTTCATGCATAATGTTAGGAAACAGCTATAAGACCATAGCTTTAATCACTTCAGAACCCATTACAGTTGCCTCAGCAAAGCCAAAATTTATACCTAAAACAGCTGATTTCATACTCTAAAAGCTGAATCACTATTATTCTCATAGGCTACATTTTAACACTTTAAAAATCTAGATCTGAAATAATCAATATTTCAACAATTGAATATTGTTATTTTATTATGAGTAGTACTAGTCATAGTACCAGGGATGGAACTCGGGTCCTTGCACTTGCAAGGCAGGTGGTGGAACCACTGAGCTAAATCCCTGGCCCTGAACATTGTTTTTAAAAAGGTTCACTTTTTCTGCCTGTTAAGAACTTTCTTTTTCTTTTTTTTTTCCCCCCTTTTTTGTCTTTTTGAGGCAGAATCTCTTTATTTAGTTTAGGCTGGCCTTGACTTCACTATGTAGCCCAGGCTAGCCTCAAACTCACGGCCATCCTCCTTCCTTGGTCCCCCCAATGCTGGGATTAGAGAGGTACACGATACTTCACCAGGCCTACCTGTTAAAAACTTTTTGACATGCCAAGGCAATCATAACCAATGCAATTAAGACTATAGTCTTGAAGCTGTTTCCTAACACTATGTATGAAATTACTGTTCAGGAAGCATGGAATATTTCCCCCCACTAAATGCCAAAGTAGACAGGAATTCACTGTAAATTCTTTGAATCTCAGAAAAGCTGGTTAAGCACAGAACGCTAGGTAATAAACAAGCAGATGTATCTATCTGTGTATTTACTGTGCATTTCCCAGATCTCTATTCAAGAGCCAGGAACACATTCCCTCAACTACTGGGAATACTTGCTGCTGGCTGCTAAAACTCAGAGATGATCCCACTCTGGGAATTACCCTTGGGAACTAGCCTCCACCAAGGGAGCTGCCTTATCTCAGGATTACTTATCCTTCTCCCAGAGCAGCCTAAATCCCATGACTGAAAAGAACCCGGCACATCTCCTAGTCAGGATATGAGAAACTCCAAAGACCATCCCAGCCCGAGTTTCCACATGTTTAGTTCCCCCTTCTGTCCAATCTTGCTTGGCTCACTCCCTTCAAGAGTACAGAGCATATGTGTGAAATCTCCCATCTCCCACAATCCCAAAGCAAGTAAGCAGAAAAGCTGGAATTCAAATCCAAATTCATTTGACTCTGAGTCCTAGATTTCTATCAACTTTGCTAAGCCCTTGACTTATACAAATCTTTACATGTCCTCGAGATATACAAAGTCCCTTCTTATTTGACCACCCCCCACATGCCATCATTCACTCCCGCATAATCCCTGGTGCCATCACATGGCATTCTCTTGGAGAGCTCCTTGTCCTTGTCTACCTGATGAATGCCTCCTTCTCCTAAAAGCCTCACGTCAAGGGCTCCCTCTTGTGTGAAGCATTTCCTGACCCCTAGGGGAAGTGAAGCTCCCCAGCCTGCAGGCTCCCACAGCGCCTTGTGCATCTCGTTAGCATGGCAAATCTTAATTATTGTAATGAGCTCCTCTCAAGCAGGGACATGTCCTTTAACTCTGCTTTGCCAGACAGACATTTAAGGATGTTTTGTTAAATGGATAAATACATGATCTCTACTGAGGTGCTGGTCCTAGAGGGCGAGGCTGGATCACTGCCAGGATCCGCAGACTAGGAAGCATCATTCAGTGCCAAATTTGGATTGCCTGCAACCTTCTTACGCACAAGGACTGGTTTTTCTTCATCTTTGTGGCCTTGCAGATACCTAACATTACCATCTTCTGCTCATGGGAGATGCCTGGAAACAGTGGCTAAAACAAGCAAGGTCACTGCTGAAAGGGCTGATGTGCAAGTAAGTTACTTCACCTTCACAGCTCTATTTGAATTATTATTAAAATAATACTACTGTCTTAAGAGAAATGGGCATTTCCCTACTTATTTTCTTCTTAATTAATATACTCTTTGGTTCCAGTTTTAAAATTATCCTTTGTCCAAAATATTTTTTTTCTTTCTATTTTAACTGAGTATAAGATCACTTAGAGCTTGTTAAATTCCATTTCTAGGTCAGAAATCAAATCTAATGTGGATACATCAAACACAACTAAGAAGTTTTCCAGCTGGCCTGCTTAACACTATGTCTTTGTTTTAAGGGGCCCTTTGAAATATAAATATATCATTAATCTACAGGGTGGGTCCCCACCCCTTTCTAAAACAAATCGTTACTTACTGAAGAGAGGCACAGGTATAATGTAGACACTAAACACTATCAGCACAAAGCTGAAAGAGTCAAAGGAGATTCTTGTCCTATAAACACAAAAACTGAAAGCCAGACTCACCAGGCAAATAGCTGCATTCTCTACACAGGAAATAGCCCAATTTTGTTATTATTCTCAACAAAAATGTCCAAACAACAAAAATTTGCTGAGAGTTGGCTACAGCTATTATTGATGATAAGACACCTTAAAAACCCAGTTCTTTTTTGTTTTGCTCTGATTTGTTCTGTTCTGCTCCCCACCCCCAGTTCTTTTTTAATGGGTTTGAGAAGGAGGGAACTCTCCGGTGTATAAGAAACTGAATTTTCTGTGCCCTGTGGGTTTTTTCCCCCCTTCACATCATTCTCTCACAGCCTCTGCTGCTGGTCTGAAGGGATTAAGAAAAACTTTGATAACATTTTCCTGAGAGAGTAGCAGCGCATGTGGTAATCTTGTTCTTCACAAGCCTGGTCATGTGTGAACCCAAAAGGCAGAATCTGCAGCTTTTCTTCTTCCCTGGCATGTTTCATCAGTTCCTAGGGACCAAGGCACAACTTGCCGAACGTCTTTTTCAAAACTTTGCACACATTATTCAGGTCACAGATTCAGTAATTAACTGAATACAAGTCCTTCTGGCATGCAATAGTAGATCATATTATGTATACATTTTACATGCATCTTTGTACCCACACTTGCATACATAGGATAAATAAAAGTTTGAGCCTAACATTTTATGCTGTATCTTTAAAATACTCACTCCTTTTAAGTTTTTCAGGCACTGTTCTCAGTCTTAGTGATAGGCAAAGAGGTTATCAGATAGTCCAGGCTGTCAGGGTTTACAGAGTGTACCTTTTTAAACATCCTGGTGGAATCCTCGCTTATCTGCATGAAGCGCATGATCACATTGTTCAGATAGATGTCACTTAAGGTGGCGTGGTCTTTGCTCTCTCGCCTCACTTGGTTCAGAAGCAAATACCAGCAGTTAACTGGAGACAACAGGTTCTGGTCTTTCCTGAGAAGTGAAGAAGGGCAGAATTACATCCAGTTCAAAGATGCCCAAAACAGCTGAGTGAAGTCACTCAAGCAAGCTGAGAGCCACAACAGATGGGCTTTGTCACTATTTTTTCTTCCCCGAGGGTTCCTTAGACCAGGACACTTGACAGCCAATGCAACAGTCTCTCAGTCTACAAACAGCACTCAGCAAACAATTTGCCAGTGGAAGGAAATACATGGAGCAGAACACCAGTGTTAACCTGCACCCCTGGCAAGGGCCCAGGACTCTAACACACATAGTGGTCAGGGAGCCTTTCAGCTCTAAACTCCTCATTGAGGAAAGCAATTTATGTTTACATAAAAATCTATTGATTCCCATCTCAGACAGACTTTGGTTTGTCACTGCACACAACGTCTGCTTTGAATGTTCAGTCTACTGCTGGAAAAGAAATGTAGCTAGTTTTGCTCTCCACAGAAAATAAACTTGATGGTTATTTATTAATCCCCTGATACATAACTTCCAGCCTCTCAAAAAGTGTTTCTGGGAACCAGAACTTTATAGTATTGTGTCAAGGCTCATGAATAGAACCAAGAAGTTTGCTGGCTTGTGACTTGTCTTTTTCTCTACGGAAACCCACTGAAATATGTCAGATTTGTAACTGGTTCTTTATTTTATTCTAGAGAATAAAGTTAATAATGACTATGAACTACACAAAAAAGATGGTTTAAAAATTTCAGAGAAAAATTGCAAGTGAAAATAGTGAGCAATTGGGATGTTACTGTTTTACAAAAAAAAAAAGCACAATTTTATTTGTTTAAAAGCACACTGTAAAATTGCAAAATGACACAAATGCTTATCTTAACTCAAGGGCAAATACCATTTAATTAGATGTGTTATTTTACTATGATCCTAATCATTAATTCAGTTAGTAAAAAATGAGTAAGTCATGCTTTTTTATTAAGTCTCTCAGATTTTGGATCCAATCAAAACCCTCTGGAAGAAACAGGAAGCAGAAGACAGAAGCAGAAATGGGCCTTGGGAAAAATATCCATCAAGGGTCCTGGCACTGTACCCCTAGGGCAGCCCTTCACTTCCCATGACACAGGGAAAATTATATACCCTCCTCTAAGGAGCTCCCCTTTTTCCTCAAAACCATCAGGAAAGGAGTAATGGTTCTATAGCAGGTAAATGGAGCTTTACTACTTATGTTCTTTATCCAGCCTCAGGGTAAAGGTTGCCTGATTTATAAAAAACTTTTATATATATCTTTTATATTGAAGCAGCTTATAAATTCTTTGAGAATTTTTAAATTTTTCTTTATATTGACAGTGTCCTGTCCCATTGTAAGAATGAGTGTTATTCGTTCAATACATGTATTACTTCCATGTTAGTACTAGTATTAGTAATCATAATAACTTCAATAATAATGATACTAGCAGTTACCATACTCAAAGTAAGAAGTAGTATACAGGCCAAGATCACAGACTCTGGAGCTATTCCAAGTTCCTGCCCCAGCTACCTCTTACTAGCTATGCAGTCTTGGACAAGTGATTGTAACTTTTCTATACTTCTGTGTTACTTTGAAGAGGGGGAAAATAATAGGACTTATAAGATTATTATGAGAATAATTTGAGTTAATATATATTTTAAAAGCTTACAATACAATAACACTACAGGCATACAGTCTGTGCTATATAAAGTTAGTTATTTTTAATTCAGAAGCTGCTCTAAGAAGTTGACATTAATTCTACTTAATCCTTACCACTACCATGTAAAGCAGAGATTCTTTGTGTTCCTTTCATGAACGAGAGAACTAAAGCTTAGCAAGGCATGGGGATTTGATAAAGACCAAAGCCACTGTCAAAGTGAGTCTTTGTGTTCAGGGAGGCTGATCTAAGCCTTGGTCTTTCCACTATGCAGTGGCAACTTTACGCCAAAGATTGTTTCGCACAATAGGCAAACACTGCATAAGAGCAGACTCCAGAGTCCAGCCTGCATGACTGGTTACACTGCCATGCTGAAGGCTGAGAACTTAGGGGGAGGGGTGGTTGTACCCAACACCAGCTATCAAGTATAGCAAGGACTTTGTGATGTTCCTCACTTGATGGTCATAAAATCTCATTTTACTTGTTATGAAACCAAGCCTCAGACAGGGTATGAAATTTAACCAAAGATACAGAGGAGCAATTATTAAATGGCTGACTCCTTGATAAAATCTGTTTTTTGATTTTTTGTTTCACTCCTGGCTTATCTTTTCCACAAACTTACTCATTTAACCTTCAGTCTCATATTCAATAATACACTTATTCAAATAAAAGAAAATGTTAAGCTGTTCATCTTTTGAAGAAAAGTATCACATAAAACTGGAGGTCCCCTCACAGCAGTTACAGATACTTCTTCAGAGTGGGGGAATATTGCAGATAGGCAAGTTAATTAGATATCTTGTAGGCAGTTAGACAGGGCCACCCTCAAGGAGCCAACACAGCAATGAGCCAACATGGGGGACAATAAGACATAATCACTAAAGGCTAGAATTGTAAAAGGAGAAACTACTATACCTTTGTGCATCCCCTGGGGATAAATAGCAGTGACTGATATTCTAATAGGTTTCAGACACTTGGGTTGGGAGGCCAAGGTCTTAACCCAGCCTTTCCAGGAAATTATCCCTGACCCCCAACCTTACTGAAAATCCTTATATACTCTTGTTATGTGACTTGCTCCCCATTTGATTCCCATTTAATCAATATTAACTGGTGATTGTACTTGTAATCTTATTGGTTGGTTATGGTTTTGCCCAACCTCTTGCCCACCTTGTAATTTTCCACTGGGTCTTATAGTTTTGTCCTTCTTTCTACCCGCCTCATCACATGGCTTTGCTGTATAAAAATCTTGGAGAAGTGGGGTGAGCAGGCAACCCACTTTCTGGTTCCCCTTCTGTCTCTCTTAGAAGTTTCCTTCCCTCAATAAATTTTTCCTACTCTGAAAAAAATAAAACTGTAGAAACAGAAAGTTGCATCTAATTCATTAAGGAACCATTACAGAGCAAGGGTCCACCCATATTTTCAGTTCCAAACTAATTACTAATTACACATATAGAAGAAAACGCTCAAGTATATTTGTTGAATAGATGAGTGGGTTGTCTTCTTATTTGCAACTGTTCTTTAAAAAGGACAGTTACTATAAATGTGAATATAATACTGGCTCCAGTCTCCTTTTTCCAGCCTAGGTCTCGGCAGGTACATTAGACTTTTGGTCACCCTGGGAATCATCACTAAGATTTCTATACTGGACAAAACCAGAGGTCAAACTTATCCACAAAAGAAGAAAGAGAAGAAAAGGGGAAAAAGGAGCGGTGGGGGAGAGAGGAAAATGTGTTCCTTATCTAGAATAGTTTTGCCCTTGTTTCTGCCAAAGAACTCCACCCTATTTTTTTATGTAGGATTCAGATGATGGAAGGGTATAAAATGGAACTATAAAACCAGTGGTGGAGAAAAAGGCACGGTTCTCAGCAGCCCCCTCCTGGCTGAACAGATGGCTGTTCTTGCTGGGCCCTTATGCAGGTGGGGAGGTGGTTCTGTGTTTTACCGTTTCACTGGGTTAGCAGCTCTGCTGGTCCTGGGATGTAATATAGAAAGACTGGTGGTAGGGGAGTTCTTAGTACCAAAATTTCACCTTGCACAGACCTCATCTTCCATCTCCACATGGATTGAAGTGTGGGGGCACTGCCACCTGGATCTTCACTTCCCTCTTCCCTTTCTGTCCCTGGAAATTTCCTGTACTTTTCTTTGAGTCTGGCTGTACATTTAAAAGCATGGCTATTATATTTTAAACAGCATTTCTAACAGTTTTGGGGCAGAAGTGCTTTCCAGATTATCTGGGGTGCTGTTATTATCAGAAAGGAAAATCTACACTGCCATTTTACTGTCTCCCAGTAGGTCCATTTCTCTCTTGCCTCTGGGACAGTAGGTTCCATCACTCCTTATTCGTTTATTGCTCTCCTTACTCCAAAATCCAATCCACTTTCCTAACTCTGGTCTCTTTCATTGTTTTAAAATGGATTTTTTTCTACTTTAAATTCTCCAAAGGCTTCTCATGCCCTCAGAATCAAAACTGCACAGAACGATGAATAAGAATTCTGTGATCAACTCCAATGTAGCCCAGCCACTTACTACTCACCCCCAGTGGACAACTGGCTGTTCTGCAAACCTGCCCCTGGGTCCCTTATCCATGAAGTTTGCCTTGCCAGAGTAGCCTCCTTGACTCCCCAAGTGGTCCTTTAGGGCTGTGCTAAGATATCACTGAATGAAATCTAGCCATATATGCCCATTCTCCCCTGCTCAGCCCATTCTGCCATATCTGCAATGCTATCGTGTTGTCTATTTACCTGTCTGTCCCCAGGATTTAAATTATAAAGTATATTTCATTAACAGAATAACCTGTATTTTTTAAACGAATGAAGTAAAATTAATGCTATGTTCGCACATAAGCATTTTTCTAGAGGTCCTTGTTTGAAATCAGTCTTGAATGTAACAGCAACCAACCTACTGAACAGAGCAGGGATGGGAAGCATTAAACTCAATCAACTCATATTGCTTATTTTAATTTTACAGAAATCTGCAGGTCTTTTAAACAGCTTTCTAAAACCTTCCTTTTTCAAATATCTACCTGTAGCCATTAATAACTCCCAGTTTTTTGTAATCTAGAATTTTACAACATACCTTCTCATATATAAACTTATCCATAAATAATATTTGTACAAGAAACTGAAAAATTTCAAGAGACTATCATTAGTTCAAATATCATAAATGGATGTCCCTAAACTATAAAGGCAGAGAGTTGCTTTTGCTTATGGGAATATGCCCACCAACAGCTCCTCACAGAAAAATGGAAAAGACTAGAACAATATGATTTGGTAAAAATGTAAGAGGTATCATTATGGAAAGGTGCATTTGAGTTAACTCTCTCTTACTTGTACTGCTGATGATCCTTAGTGCTTCTTGTTTTTGCCATGAACCTTTCTGCCAACTTCTCTAGGTTCCGAGAATATTCTGTCTCAATTTCTGCTTTTTTCCGGAAGAAATCTTGAAGGTCCTGGAGAAGCTGAACTCGCATCTCTGTTTGCTGCTCCAGGCATTTTTGTTGTTCTACCAGTTGAGCTCGAATTTCTAAGGAATGAAGAGAATCCATTTGATGACTGTGTGAAAATGACTGATGTGAGCAAGATATAAAACAGGAACCCTGAGATTACATAGACTGTATAGTATACTGGATCTTTATTAGAGTGCTGTGTCCTGGTAAGTTCTTTAAAGTATCTGCTGATCCTTTAAAAGAATGTAATGAGGCTTAGGAAATTCAAATACAATAAATTACAGTAAACACATGAGCCACATTTATAATGTCACAACACATCATGAACAACAAAAAATTAAAGCCTTTCAGACAACAATTTTATAACATGGGATATCTATGGTAGGTGAATGTATTGTAATTTTTTCAACAGCATTTACTTCAACTATCCTTTTTGAGTTTGAATAGCAAGAAATGGGCATCATTTCTCCCAGATTTGAGCCACTACACATTCGCCAGTTGGCACACACAGAGACTGACATCTGGTGATTTTTATTTAGCACATAAATTTCTTGTTTGTAAAACACATAGCTTCAGGGCTTATAAGAATGCCATGCCTAAATATAACTTCTTTCTATATCCAAATAACCCATTCATAACAGGGCAACCTCAGATTCTACTTAATTATTCTCTTCACAACATTAAGGCCTGTTCACTTGGTCTTTACTTTTTATACACTGTTCAAATTAAAACCCTTATGGAGACATATAATCCTGAAAGAATCCTTTGACAATTTTAATACAGCAGGAACACGAAGGTTAGTTATTTCACAATTTAGTAAAAGCCTAACAGCAAAAATGTAGCATGTGAAAACATCTGTGAATGACTATTACAAAGAAACTGGTGTTTTGGAAAATGAGATAAAGTAACTAATAACTACCGATATTTTCTTTTTCTAAGCTCCAAGGCTAACCTTCAAAGACAAGAATATTCATACTGGAATACTACTTTATTTCATCTTTCCCCCTATCAACACATATTCCATAAATGAGGGCACTGAATGTACTCTGGTGGAATTACTAGAAATCAATGTTAAAATAACACTTCTTCCGTTTCTTCCTGTTAACCCTTTTCATTGGGCAAGGACTGAGCTGATGATCTATATGTATGAACTTGACCCTGTTTAATCAAGCAGGGAGTCAAGTTCCAAGTGGAGGAGATAGTCAGGAAATTTGCTGAATTTAGTAACAACTAATTATAGCATTTACTACTATCATTAGTTACTAGAATCATAGGTACTAATATTACCCTTCATTTTACAAAGAGTAAATAGAAGTCTAAGGATATTAAATACTTTACTTAAGGACTTTAGTTCGTAAGTAGTAATGTGACCTCCACCTCCAACCCTGACCTGTTAGTCTGACTAAGCAAACACTTAATTTATTGTCCTTCTAACTGACACCCTCGAGTAGCTGTACTCTGCCTGATCTATACATGGCAAGGGCAATGCCAAGATTGTGGCTTCAATGAGGTTATACTCCAGGCAGAGCTGCTTTGGGGGTGGGGGATGTCCTGGAGGAAGAAAAAGAATTTCATGTGTTGTGTCCTGGTTTTACACCTCTGAATTGTGGGGATCTGCTTCCTCCTCTTCTTTTTTGAGACCAGGTCTCACTAGGTTGCCACGCTGTCCTCAAACTTGCAATTCTCCTGCGTTAGCCTCCCGAGTACCTGGATGTGGATGACAGGTTTGCACCACCACACCTGGCTCAGAGAGATCCTCTTATTAACCTCACAGAAGTGAAGTGGACACCAGAGTGAACACATTATCACAAGCTTTTAACTACCAGGAGTGGCATTTGTTTTTTAGTCAATCAAAGTTAAGTGTTTTCCAATAGATTATTACAATCAGCATGTATGCCAAACTCTTTTTCTCCCAAAAACACAGAGCTAATTTTGTTTCATAAAGAAAAAAAAATTAAGGGTGGGGAAATTTCTCATTCAGAAATTCCAGTAAGTCTTTTGAGATGAAGTAATTTTTAACAGACTGCTATGCTAAGCAAAAATAAAGCATCTTTAGCTATCAACTAGTTCTCCCTCACTCCACTGTGTGTGTCGGAGCGTACAATAGTACACAAATTATCTGGTCTTTCTTAAGTCTCATTTTTATATCTTCTTTTGCTTGCTTCTATTGGATTTGAAATTAAGTACTAAGGAGTTCTGGCCTGGGGATTTAGCTCAGTGGGTCTGCCGCCTGCCTAGAAAGCACAAGGTCCCAAGTTTGAACGCTGGTCCAAAAAAAAAAAAAAAAAAAAAAAAAAAAAAAA
>NW_022900927.1:29197923-29213015 GCF_012274545.1 Fukomys damarensis | reverse complement strand
ACTGAGCAAAAAAAAAAAAAAAAAAAAAAATAGAATTAAGGGGTTCTGAGAAGGACTACGTTTAAACAATTAAATCTGTATCTTCATTCTAGAGGGAGTAATTGCTACTTCATGTTATGCCATTTTTCTCATCAAAATATGACACTGCAACATTTTCAACAACAGTGACATGCAGAGAGACAGAATGTACAGAATCTTTGTGAGAAAATAAAATATCCTTCAAAAATGGAGGAGAATCATCCAATTACCTCTTCAATTTAGAAAGGTTTAGGGCAAACAGGGAAAAGATCATTACAAAGATCCATTTTTTAAAAATCAATGGAAAACTACTACCATAGGAAATACTGTTAGGAGGAGAAAAGTTGGGATCTCTTAGACCACACCAAGAGGCAGCATTGTACACCAAGTCACCTTCTTGTACAAATGATAAAGCTCTATTCATATATTCATATGACTTCACTCGATTTAACAGATGAAAGCAGCCTGTAATGGGCTCCATGCTAGGAATCCTGCAGGGAGAACACAAGTGGCTGAAGCTAGACAGTCTATTAAGGGCCTTCCTGTCAACTTCCTTAGGTCAGTCCTGACCTAGATCTTTTCTCTTTTTCACATTCAAGGTTCAATTTACTCTAATGACTATTGAACCCTCATTTTTTTGTTATGCACCAGAGTTCTGTGCACTGCATATACAAAATTTTGTAAGATACAACTGCTTTTGATAGGGCAGATAAATCCTAAACTTATATCAATACACTGTGACAGTTACTGTTGTAGTGGGCAGCTAAGGAAAGAGGAGCAGAAACTAATTCAGGGTGGAAGAGTTTAAAGCACACAATGTCCTACAGGATAAGAACATTGAGACATATAGCTATAGCCACCAAGAGAGTGATGATGTCCCACAGGATTGGAGAAAATGTTTGTAAGTCATATATTTGGTTAAGGGCTTGAATAAAGAGTACACAAAGAATTCTTACAACTTAGTAATAAATACAAAAATCCAACTTAAAATATGGCCAGAAGATTGCAACAGATGTTTCCCCCAAGAAGATATACAGATGGCCAACAGCATATAAAAAGTCACTCCATGGCATTAGTCATCAGGCAGATGCAAATTAAAAGCACAATGAGACACCACTTCATACGCAAATATAGTAATGGACACAGGCAAGGAGGTAAAAAAATTGGAACCCTCACACACTGCTGGTAGGAATGTAAAATGGTGCAGATGTACTGGAAAATATTTTGATGGTTCCTTAACATAAATCATGAGATGATTCAGCATTTGTACTCCTGGGTATATGTTTAAAAGAAATGAAAATGTATTTTGACACCATAGCTTGTATATGAAGACATATAACTGCATTTTTCAAAGTAGCTGAAAAATAAAACCCATATGTCTACCTAATGAATGGCTAAACAAAATGTAGTATAGCTATGCAATGGAGTACTGTTTAAACATAAAAGGGAATGAAGTACTGTTTTCTGTTATAACATGGTCGAACCTTGAAAACATAAACTTAGTTACTGAAAGTACTCTTAATGGAGGCTATGACTCGATTCATTTGAAATATCCAAATTAGTCTAATCCACAGAGACAGAAAATAGATTAGTAGTTGCCAAGAGTTGGGAGATTTGGGAGAGAAATAGGAAATTAGTGTTAATGAGTTCAGGGTTTCTTTTGGGGATGATGGAAATTATCTAAAATCAATTGTGATAATGGTTATAAAGCTCTCTAAATATACCACAAACCACTGAGTTGGTAAACTGTATGGTATGTGAATTATACCTCAAAATAACTGCTACATTTTAAGAGTAATTATATAACAATTCCATGAAATTTCAGTTGTTGGTACATGTCTGACGACAATGAAAATAGTAATAATAACCTCAAATTTCCATGCTTAGTATTTTGGGGTTCTTTTTGTTGTTGTTGTTGTTTTCCAAATTAGATACTATAGCTAGTGTCTTTAAAAGGCTATCTGCCTAAAACGACTCTTGCCTAAATGTTTTTGGTTTTTGTCCTAATCTTATCTATGAGCCAGGGCATAAATTTATTCATGGGCTAGCATCATTGGCATGTTAACTATTACAATTTCTAATGGTACAAGAAGAGATTTTCTTAATAGAATACAAGGAAGAACTTATCCATCATGACTCCTACATAAATGCATAGAATAGGGCAATATCTTTTAGGCAGAAAAATGTGATCTCTGAGGAGCCATTATTTAATTTAAGTCAGGACCTACTAAATAATCTAAATGGCTGTTTTTTTTAATTGAATTTTTTATTTTTGGGGGTACCAGGGATCAAACTCTGGTCCTTGTGCTTGCGAGGCAGGCAGTGGAACCACTGAGCTAAATCCCCAACCCTAAATGGCTGTTTTAATGAGGGTAAAAGTTACTGGTTTTAAAAGCATGACTATGTTTCATTTTTATTCTACCAGAGCACCATACAGAATAAATCAACATCAACAATTGAATAAGAATAATACACAAGAGTGTGCTTTCAAACTACTGCAATTAATTTGTTAAATGAAACTGAAATGGTTCCTTTAAGCTATAAAAATCTGCTGACTAACACTGAATAAATGAGATGGAAGAAATGGAGGAATTTCTTGCTATTGCTCTTGTAAGGGGAAGTCCTAACTCTTAAAATAAATTTGTGTGAGACCACAGTCTGTTATGTATTGCACGGAAAGATTGATGCAGATGGATTATTTGTCTTATGTTACTAAGTGACTAGAACTGGGACACTGGTGTGATACTCGTGATCTTCTAACAAATAATAATATAACAATAGCTCTAAACCATCACAAACTGCCTCAGTTACTTCATTTTCTCATTTGGTGACTTTCCTTTTATTAAATGAGTCTATATTTTCTTATGATGTATTGAGTATGTAAAGAATTTTCCCAAATGATAGGGGAGAGTCACTGGAATATAACAAAGAGAATAACAACCCCATCAGACTCTAACTGGTTTCATTGATTATTCACATACTCATTGCTCATGTGAATATTTATACAACCTGATGTCTGATAGCTAACTATATACCAGGTGCAAATTTTGTGAAATATGTTCTTTAGGCTAGAAATTTGAAGAAGAAAATATCCATAAAAGTGAGCTTTTATTTTTTTTCACGTGAATGAACAATAAGCAAAGGTCATTTCTCTTCTTCATTAGAAACCTGAAATATTTATGCTTCTTGTGCTCTGCACAGAAATTAAGTAACATCAGGTTGGAGCCAGCCTGGAGTTACAGTGTCCCTATTATAAGTCATGGGTCAAGCTACTTAACCTCTCAAAGTTTCATCTTGCAAAATAATCATTCCCACCTCATAAGGCTGTGGTGAGAATGAAATGAGATGATATAAGTGAAAAGTGTATTGCATTCATAAACCACTATAAAACAGATGGACACATTGTTATTAGCACCAGTTACAGTTACCAGTTACTAGTACTATTTTCATCAGAACAGTACTTATTTAGTAATTCCTTGGGTCAGATTTCATACCAGTGGCTCTAACTAACAGTGAAACCTGTGAGACCTATTCTCAGGGAGGAGTTGCTGACAATGTAAACAGATTTATCATCTACCGACCTTCACTGTCTCAACATGAGACTGTCAAGTAGCAATGTGGAGATGAAACAGCCATGGCTGGGCAAGGAGGCATGGCAGAGGAGGTGATCCTGAGTCTTAACAGAAGTTTGCTGGCAGACACAGACAGAAGAGCATTCTAGGCTGAAGGAGGTTGGAGGGAAGGAGGAGTTACAAGTAGGTCTATGTTGCTGAAGTCTAAGGCTGGAGATGTGACAGGTCTGATCAGGGGCTAGGTCAGAAAGGATCCCATATGACAAGATAAAGAGTAAGATTTTATTTCATAGGTCAGTTTCCCAAATGGGTTGATGCTAAAAATTATCTATGGTACTCACTAAAAATACAGTGGTACCTCAATTCATGAATGCTTCTGTTTGCTAGCAATTTGGTTCGCAAACAGAAGAGTTTGGCAACATTTTGTTTTTGCATGCAAACTGCTTTGGGTGATGAACATGACTGTGGCCAACTTTACGACATGAACATGAACGTGGCCATCTGTTCCACAATCATGGAACAAATAAAGTTCGTGAACTGAGGTACCACTGTACCTGTGTCCAGGCTGGATATTTGATTTTGTTAGTCTAACAGAACTCAGGATAGAGGATTCTTTGTAAGTTGTTGGTGAATCTTTTTAATGGGCAACCTCCAAAAGCTCCAGCGAGGAGGAAATGAATAATTCTGAAACAAGGAAGAAATATAATCAGGCTTACATCCCTGAAAATGATATACATACATACATACATATGTACATAAATGAATGAAATGGTATGCATCTTACACCTTGTGAAGTAGAATAAGTTTATATTTTTCCATTCAAATGATAAATTAATGGGCAAAACAAGCCACTACCAATGGAGAAAAAAAAATCTTCACAAAATGAAAAGTATCCACATTTTCTTCAAAGTATATTATTTTAATTATTTATGAATCATTTATTTCTGTGTTCTGCTGTGAAAATAATGATTACTACATTCCTACTTAACTTTTTATCAGGGAGTTGAAGCTGATTCTCAACTACATTATGGAGAAATTGTAAGAGCTATTCTGCCCAGTATGTAGTTACTAGTCAAGTAACTACACTGAGTACTTGAAGCATATTGAGTCTGAACGGAGATGTACTCTAAGAATAAAATGTACAATGAATTCCAAAATTTTAATATGATTAAAGTAAGATTAAAAGTCTCAATAATCTTTATATTAATTAATCTTAAAGATACTAAAATTTATTTTAGCTATTCTCCTGCTTTTTTTAACATAATTACTAAGAACTCTAAAATTACTAATGTGGCCTATATATTGGAAAGTGCTCTTCTAGAAAGAAACCCTTCTACTTTGTTGGTGGAATTGTAAACTAGTACACTGTGGAAATCAGTATGGAGATTCTTCAAAAAAAGTAAAACTAGAAATTCAATTTGACCCAGATATTCCTCGTCTAGGTATCTTCTCCAAAGAGTTAAAGACTTCATATTTCAGTGATATATGCATACCCACATTTAAAGCAGCATAATTGATATTAGCTATATGTTGGAAGCAGCCTATATGTCAACAATGAATGGATAAAGAAAATGCTGTATTTACACTCAATGGAGTACTACTAAGCCACAGAGAAGATAAACTTGAGTCATTTGCATGAAAATGGATGCACCTTAAGATCATAATGTAAAGTGAAATAAATCAGACACACAAGCTTTAAGTATTGCATGGTTTCTCTTATATGAGAAGTTTGTATTATAAGTAAAGAGCAAAATAAAAGATAGATAATAGATGTAGGGGGATAGACTTTTCTCAGACAAGGAGATTAAATAAAATGGAGGGAGAGGAAGAGATAGGATGGAAAAGGGATGAAAAAAGGAACGAAGATGTGTTATGTACATGTGCCAACTCCACACAAGGAATGTACACATTATGTACCGCAAACATGCACGACTAAAAATTAAAAAATAAAATCAATGTAAAAAAAATGCAAAGCATCAGCACACTAGTTCTAGAAAGAGGTGTGACACTGAAGAAGTAATTACTCCTGTGGAGCTTATTTCCTCAACTGCAAGGTGGCCACTAACAGCTGTCATATTCCTCTTCCAAATGCAATGCAAGGCTTCAATAAAACAAGATAGAAAAATACCTTCTAATTACATAAAGCATGGTATTGGTCAGTTATCACTAAATGTACAACAAAAAAAAGAAAAATACAAGTTTTAGATTTGATAGTATAGACTACACAGGCTGAAGGGCTTTCAGAAAAGGAAAGATCACTGCAAAACTTGGGGTGGGGGGAAGGTTAATCCATCTCAGGGACATAGATTCAGAGGGATTAGGCCTGAAATGCCTTTTTAAATAGGTAGGATTTGGAAGGACGTGCAAACATGGAGGGTAGAAATGTAGTTCTTTAACCCAAACTGATTTGTTTTTTTGGTACTGGAGACCGAACTCAGGTCCTTGAGCTTGCAAGGCAGGGAGCAGAACTGCTGAGCTAAATCCCCAGCCCCAAACTGATGTTTTTGATATCCTGACCCTGAAGTTAGGTTCTGAGAAGGCATGGGTGGATCAAAAGTAACATTTCAGGTTAGAAATTATGATTCCTTAAATTTGGTCTTTGTCTACTTCTGTATCATAATATAAACAATTTAAACAAACAAATAAGACAACAGACTTACATGAAATCAAGTGACTTTCACCAAAAGCTCAAAACAGTCTCATCCTACAATTTTAGAGATAATTAGAATATGTGGGGACAGCAGAATTATGAGAAAAATCCTCTTTTGGATTAAAATAAGGCAAGAAGCTGTTCTTTCAGTACAATAATCCTTATTATATCCAATGAGAAAGTTAAAGTTCACACAAAAAAATTCTTAAAGAGAGGCCGTACTCATTTTCCTAAGTGTGTTGTCAGTACGAAAGCTTCCTTTGAAATGATGTTAACCTCATTATTTTAGAATATGCATTTACTACGAAAAAAGGCATCAGTTTTTGAAAACCTTTGAAAGCCAGATATTGTATTTTGGCCCACTAACATTTTCATATACAGTGTGGAAAACAAATTCGCATTTTTTCAAATAAACACTTCCTAGGATGAAAAGCAATAAATTAAGGTGATCAATGATTGCAGTTTAACTGCGTTGTAGAAAAGGGCAGTTTAAAGAAGCCCATCTTGGATTGATCCACCACGGTGCTATTATTTACAATGAGTAAGAGACAGAGTTTCATTAACTTTACCATAATTAAGCAAGGACATTTAAGACCTTATTAGTAGATTGATTTCCACTACCAGAAAAAGACAGTGTTAGAAATTATTGATCTGTAAAGAATATAAAGATTTACATTTGGAATGACCATGTCACTGACAAAGATTCAGGGCAGTCTCTAAATGTTGACATTCTTTCCTCATGCAATTTAGCATGATGTCTTATAGAGTAAACACAGAGGTTACACGTTTTTCTCTAAATAAGTTTTCAGAATAAAAAACTTTTAAACTAGTTTAAATCTTTTGTATTGAATTAATTACAAATCGGGGGGTTTTTTTTTTTTTCAAATTAAAGCTATTTCCCTTATAGCAGTAATTACAATTTTAAACTGTCTACTAGAAAACTGTTTAAATTCCCAAACAACTTACCATTTACCTCTAACAAGAGAATATTTATTTAGTTCCTATGTTCCAGGCTTACAGCTTATCTTATTTAATTCTGACAGCAATCCTATCATGTGCCACCCTCCATCACAGAGATGATGAATTTGAAGAAGAGAGAGGCTAAGTAATTTGTTCAAAGTCAGATAATTAATAAGTGACATTCAGGTCTGCCTGACTCCAAAGTCCCTGATGCAAAATTTTAATGTTCAACAATTACACATAGGTAGTGTGTAATTACACAAAGCAAGCTGAAATGACTCTAGCCTGGACTTCTAAAAACTTTACTGGAATATTTAAAATGTATTAGAGTGTACAGATATTAACAAAAGAGTTCATGCATGGAGGGAAGAGTTAAGTGCCGAGTGTGTTGCATCACTTGTATCATTTATTTCAAGTAAGAAATCCAAAAGACCCTGCAAACAAATACCTTTCAAAAACTAACAAAACACTTTAGTTTCCTAGTATTTCCTGAGTGTTATGGCTTTCTAGGAAAAGAAAGTCATTTGTGTTTTGAAATCATCATTGTATTTAAGTCATTTATTTGTGTTTTGAAATCATCACTATATTGTTGCTATTATGTTTGAATTATGACCAAGTTTTGAACTGTATGTGTTATAAATTTTTTGAATACAATAACATGTTACTAAGCACAGTGGGCACTCGCTGATTGTCTTTGGTATAAGTATGTTTTTGTAAAGAAACTGATGAGTTATGGACTTATGGGCTTAGGAAGCAACATTTTCTAATTCATAAAACGATTCTCCTTCACTCCTCTCCCTGTGACACACTGTATGAACCACTGCAACCTCATTTTTATTCTTTGCTCCACATTGTTCCCTGGGTCCAGCTCTATGAGGTTTCCTGCATAAACTTTTATTATTTCATCAGGAATGGAAAACCTCCAGTTAAATCCATTAAATATCATAATGTTTTGAACATCTTTTAAACAAAAACATATTTTATATGTTTAATTCTATCATAAGAGTTCCTTAATCTAGGAAATCAAAGACAACAATAACCATCTGAATTTATTTAGACTTCTGTTTGAGACTTTGTATGTATTGTCAGCTTTATTTCTTACTTTGATTTAACTGTATTTCAAAAAATGGGGGCTTCAAAAATGTCGGGTTCCATGTGAAATAATAAAAAGGAAAACAGAAAGTAGTTACCTGTACATCCTAAACATCCATTAGATAACTGGAAGCTGCAAGTCTAGGTCATAAAGTAAAAATTTTCTCTGGCTTAGACTACAAAATCCCTAAAGTGTTTTTTGCATACCTCTATCTATCCATCTATCTATCTATCTATCTATCCATCTACAGTATCTATCTATAACTGACACACATACACACTGCATACATACACCTAGGCACATCTTTTAAGATTTTTCAGGCCTTACCAAATAATAAATATCAAGTAGCTATGTTTAAATGTCAGAAATATTAATTTTCTTCTTTTCTAATTTTTGTCGACAAAATATCAAGGAAACAACCACTGTATTAAAAATAAAAATCAAAATTGTTTTGAGACACGAGCAAACTCTATAAGAGTCCTTATGGTTCTGCATTAACATTCAGCTTTTAATCACATAATCTGAAAAAAAACTGAATTCAACCATGACCAGTCAACAGTTTCTACGCAAGTTGAGGCTGAGGATGTAACTTGGTGGCAGAGCATTTGTCCAGCACACGTAAGGTCCTAGGTTTAATCTCTACCACCAAAACCAAAACCAAAACCAAAATCAAAAGAACCTTATGTTAACCATCTAACAAGTATTACTGAGTATCTTTCGGGTTCTAGACCCTGGGGATAAAAGATAGAGCTCATTACCTTCCAAGCTTACTCCTAGTTTATAGACAGAAAGACATGTAACTATTATTTTTATAATTTTCGGCATCTATAGTATAATAAACCCTGTTATGGAAGCATGAAGAAATCACTGTAAAGAATACATAGGAAGGAACAACAAACTGTGCCCAGATAAACAGGAGGGCTCTGAGGAACATTGGAGATAGGAACTAAGCATGAATTTACCACGTGGGGTGGGTTTGGAATGGGTACTACAGGCACAAGGACTGGCAGAGCAAAGGCCCAGGGCTGGGAATATTCAGAGAAGTGAATGTGTTTACTGGCATAAGAGTTTGGTCTGCATTGCAGGTAGTAAGGCAGGCAGTCTAGGAAAACTATTAGGAAATATTATACATATCCTAAAATGACAAGGGATATTACCTTGAATTAGCTCGTCATTCTATTATAGGGAATCCTTAACTTATTTCTTGAGTAAATTAGAAACAAATGCAGATTATGTATATGCAGAAAAGATAGCTGTATGACCACGTTCTAACTAATGAAATGATCAGGAAATGGTATTTCCTGCCAAATCTTGGGCAACAGATTCTTTACATTTTTTGTTCTAATTTAGGGAATGAAGGGCAGTACCAGCTGTATTTACCAGAATACTACGGATGTGGAATGGAAGAATGTTAAACATCATAATGTAAGCAATGTTTCCTTTTATTTCAATTTAATTAATTTAAATTGTGAACTAAGATACCATAAAAGTATGAATGACTTTAAACACATATATTTTCTTTCTACCTTTCCTATTTTTCTGTGGAACTTTTGACTTGTGATTTACTTTGAAAGGCATGCTTCTTAAAAGACCTAAATGTCTTACATCATTAAATCTTAGCATTTCAAAAATACTCCGGTAAAAATGTTAACATTTTCTAATCTTCTACTTTTATTTTTCTGTAAACCCCTAAGTCTCAAAGATAATATTAGCATTATTGCCTCTGCCACCCACCCCCATTACATAGCCAATCCTGTCTGAGCCATTTTTAAACATGATCAGATGCACAAACAGTCCTTAGTGTACTGTTGGAGAAACACTGTCCTCCACCCAAATCATCAACATGAGACAGTCTCACCACCTCTCCCACAACTGTACATCTTTGATCTAAACACTGATTTAATATACTCTCTCCCTCCCAGCTCTCTGCCCACACTACACTCCCTCCTGTCACATTTCTCTGTGCCTTGAGTAAGAGATGATAGTAGTAAAAAGACGAAAACAGGAGACAATGGATCCACAGGCTGGGAAGACAGGGCAGATGGAAGTCAGAAAAGGAAAAAGCAAAAAGGGAAATAATGCAGGGAGGTAAGAAAAATTAAAAAGAAAAGAACCATTTTTCGACTGATGGCATATGCCTGCAGTCCCAGCACTCTGGCAGGTTGAAGCAGGAGGATCTCGAGTTCAAGTCCAGTCTGGCCAAAGTATCCAGACCCTGTCTCAAAATAATAAAATAGAAGAGGTTGGGG
Organism: Fukomys damarensis; assembly: GCF_012274545.1. NCBI lineage: Eukaryota > Metazoa > Chordata > Mammalia > Rodentia > Bathyergidae > Fukomys > Fukomys damarensis. The sequence continues at coordinate 29,202,473 of NW_022900927.1, read as the reverse complement.
ATGTAGTTCAGTGAGAAGGCCCTGGGTTCACCTCTAGCACTACTCTCACTACCACCAAAAAAAGGGAAAAAACATATATACATATATATATATATATATATATACACATACATACATACATACATACATACATACATACATATAAGCTCAGAAGGTACATTGTAAGGTAAAAGGGTTAGGTTAAGAAAATGGAACAAATTTAATAAGTGACGAAGGTGTCAGGAAGTCATCAAATCAGTCTTTGGTATGTGAAGGATTTGGGGAAACCTTCTGTGTACTCCAGCTCTTAGGTTTTTAAAGAATACCTTTTGCTTTTTTTAAACAAATTCCAGCTATCACACTTCAGTCTTGGCCGATGTAAGAATAAAATTTCAAGGTCAAATATAAAACAAAGTTTCTTTTACTTTTAGAACCAAAATGTAGCTCAGTTAAAAGATCTCTCACCTGCTCCTTTAAATCCTTAAAAATCTCAGTGCAATAAAAATTGATTATGAAGTACAACTTCCATTGTGATGAACTCTGCTGTAAGATATATCTGTGGTCTTCTTTCTCAGAACCCTAATTTTAAGGTAGCACTGAGACCAAACAGAAATTCTTTGCATGCACTTTATTTTCATGTCTAGGTTTTCTGGCTTCTTCATTCCCTTGGCACACCAGGGGCAAAGTGGAACATCATTTAAAACAGGTAGAGTCCAACAGGACGCTTCGCACCCTCTTCCTTCCCTGTACAAATGAGCCCAATTCAGTAACACCAAAAGCCTTGCACATCGGCCCCCGTACAGTTTTTTCCCTTTGAAGTTTAGATGTTCCTGGCAAGGACCTGCACTACTCACAGGCACAGCTGATGTTCTCTTGGCTGCCGGCATTCAGAAAGCTGTCTGAATGGATGGCATGGAGCCTGTTGCCACTCCACTGGATGCTTCCCCAGCTCAGGTGCCAAGTCACCACGAGCTTAGGCAGCCGGCAGTCTGCAGGGCACTGCAGGCCCCGTCTCTAGACCAGTGCTGTCCTGATGCCAGCAGCACAGCACAGGATGAATATATTTTTCTTCTTCGCTCTGATTACAGATTGGCTGACTGGGATCACCCCAAAGGTGGAATTCTCTGTCCAAATCCAGTGAAACATTATGCGTTGGTTGGGAGTACCCTTGTAGGCTAGAAATAATAGCTCCTGGGATTCTTATGATCTGCCTGTGAGCATTACATGTAAAGCAAGGGTCATACACTCAAATGCTCTCAGAGGCCAGACAGGCCCCGTAAATGAGAGAAGCAGGCAGGGTATAAAATAACACAGGAAGGCAATGAGTGTGCTTAACTGGGGATGGGGGGTGTTTGTGCCTCATGCAGCCACCGAGCTCCAGGTAACAGTAGTTATAAGAAAGCAGTGCCAAACCTGGTGATTTCTTTTTCCTGAGTGAGAAGCCAGAGGTCTGAATTTTTTGGTAAAATCTCCAAAATTGTGAATATCAGCAACTAATTAAATTAAGACAAAATAAATAAATTAAGACTAAGCTTAGTGGAAAAAAATCAGTACCTGTATTGGCATCAATACAGCATAAGAGGAAGAAAATTCAGATTAATGAAAATTTTGGGGGTCCCATGAATGAGGCAGTGGTAAATAGGTGTGGAAAGCCAGTTAGAATCATTTGAAGTGATATGTTTTATGACTTCATTATTTCCTGGCTTTTAGGTAAACTTGTCTATAACTTGGATGCCAATAATTTGACTTATTCTAAAACTTCTCATTCTAGTTTTCTGAGCACAGAAAATTCTAGAAGTTTCTCTCCCTCACATTCTCTCCTGGGGCTAAGACCAAATGAAGACCTAAAGTCCTCTTATTGGAACTCATTCTCCAGATGAGGACTATTCATGCTGACCCCAGAAACCAGAGAGAAGTCCTTCTGCCCTTACTGATGGCATAAAGCCTATTAAATGTCATTGCCAACAAAAGCCCTCCAGGGTAATCTGCAGTTCCAATTAGCTTTTCATATTTCTGCTCTTGGACACATGTTAGAGAAATAGAGAAACCACAGAATCTCAAATTAACAATCCTTAGCCATCACTTGATTCTCTCTTGTTACACAGTGGTAAAATTCCTCCAAGTTCATGCTGCCTGGAATTCACTATCTCCCCCAGCAACCAACCCTAGAAAAGTCTCCCATACTGAAACAAAAACCCACCTATCAGCTCAAAAAAATGTATCAAATGCCAATAGTATGACTCATGTTGGTTACTTTTATATAAATTTAAATAAGCTACGCCAATGGTCTCCTCCAAGAACTCACCAAAATTATTTTTAAACTAAATATTAAACTTCCAAAAGAGTACTTTGTAAATTCACTTAAGAGACAGAAAAAAACTAATCAACCCAAACAAGCAAAGACATAAGGCAACTCATGAAAAGTGAATATGGAAAAGGTTTAATAATTAGAGAAATACCTATGAATATTAATATATGGACCATCCTTCTAGATGAACCTAACATCCTTTCCTAACGGAATCAAAAGCTAAAAAGAAGACTGTTGCCAAGTGCATTACCTGTTATAGAAAAGGAGCATGGAGTGTGCTGAATGTCTATAATTTTGTTCAGATGACTGCAGAACCTGGAAAAGCTGTTGCTGCTATTGATGCATAACATACTGCTAATATTGGTCTTTTATATAAAAAATATACATATATATCTATATCTATATCTATATCTATATCTATATCTATATAAAATTTGAATTTTTGGAAATTTTAACTGTGCTGTTGACTTTGGAAAGTTATCCCAATTTACTGTGTTGAGTTGCCATTGTACAGAAATTAACAGCCATATTGGTCTAGAAAGTTAATTTTTTTTCCAATTCTACAGGGGTAATGCACTGTATTAAATATGTAAGGTCATATCTACGTGGGTTTGATTACAGAAACTAATAAAGTATTCGCTAAATAATGAAAAAAGAGAATAATATAACACTACAAGAGCAAGAAGCAACTTAAATAAGTTCAAGGACCATTTTCATCTTCAGAATTAAGGATTATTTTAATTTTACATCATTGACTTTTCTCTTTTACTTTCCTTTTTCGTTTTATTTTAGGATTCCCTATTTTTAATGTTCATATAGAGATTTCTTTAACTGAAATACCACATAGTTTCTCTGGTGTGATAAACTATAATAGTACAAGATCCTAATGAGATAATTAATAATGTAAAATAGGAAGTAAAGGGCTAAAGGTGTAGAGAAAGTGGGAAGGGTGGAGGAAAGGTAATAAGGGAGAGGAAAAAATATGAGAAAATGAAAAAATGGAAATAAAGTGTTTGTAAATGGGGAAGGGAGGAGGGGGTGAAGTGAGGGCAGGGACAAGGAGAAAAAATGAGAATCAAGACCTATCATGTAAAGGGTACAGGCTCCCAATAATGAATGTAATTGTATCGTATACCTAGATTATACCAATAAACTAAAAAAAAAAAAAAAAAAAAAAAAAAAAAAAAAAAAAAAAAAAAAAGAAAGAAAGAAAGAAAAAAGAAAAGAAAAGGAGCAGATTTACCCACCCATAACCTCCAATGGAGTAATACTAAATTGGGTTTCATTACAACCACATATGTTCACTTAATAAACTTCTTTTATGATCACCTATATACACATACATTCTTCTGCTATGCTAGCCCTTAAACCTAAATTAAGAAAAAAGATACTCAATTAGAGCCATTCCTGTTCTTACTCCCACTGCAGGCTGCCCAATTAAAAGAAATTCTAAAAACAAAATTCAGAATATGGAGTGGTAGTCTAGATTTACAGCTCACAGCTATAAATTTTGTCACAAATTCTAGGAAAGCTTTGTTTTCCCCAGCGGAGTGAAAATGAAGATTCCCTCTGTTACCATGATGGGGACTTTTTTTAATTCCTTGAAAGCACAAGTTTAAATTCTGAGTCCTGCCTTAGTAATTTATATAATCTTAAACCTCGAATGAAATCAATCTCATTAAGTTGTTATGAGAGTTAAATTAGATAACAAATATAAGAAGTTCCAATATAGAGCTTCACAAAGAAAACAATACATAGCACCTATTATTATTATGGCTATTATATCTATTAGTCCTAAAACAACCTTACACATTTCCTAAGAATCCATATTTTTATGAATTCTAGTACAATGCAGATTTTATTCTGGAGTGGTGATTATGCCTGTTTAAAATGAGCTTTTAGAGTCAGGGATTTAGCTTAGCAGCACCACACCTGCCTCGCAAATGCAAGGCCCTGAGTTCAACACCTGGTACCAAAAAATAAACAAATAAATAAATAAAATAAATAAATAAATGAGCTTTTATATTCTCTGTCATTCATGGAAACATACTGATTTTAGTAAAAAAGTAAAGGGGGGAAAAAATCACCCTCCCAGATAACATACTTGTTCATATAGCCTAATTACTTTGGGTTTTTTTTATATTAACAAAAACTGAATTATAGGGCTGGGGATTTAGCTCAGCGGTTTGGTGGCCTGCCTTGCAAGCACAAGGACCGGGAGTTCAATCCCCGGTAACAAAAAAATAAAACAAAAAAAAAAAAA
>NW_022900927.1:29191909-29197681 GCF_012274545.1 Fukomys damarensis | reverse complement strand
AAAAAAAAAAAAAACCAAACCTGAATTATTATTATTATTAATTATTATTATTATTTTGTATCAGGAATTGAACACAGGACCTTGTGCGTGCGAGGCAGGCAGCAGAACCTCTGAGCTAAATTCCATGCCCTTTTTTGTTAACGTTAAAACAATCTTTTAAATTGGGCGTTGTGGAGCATGACTATAATCTGAGCACTTTGGAAAGTGAGGCAGGAGGATGGCTTTTGAGACCAACCTAGGCTACATAGTGAGTTCAACACCAGTCTGAATTACGTAGCAAGACAGTCTCAGAAAAACAATAACAACAGCAACAAAACAATCTTTTATTCTAACAAAAGATACATACATATTCTAAATAGCAAAACACATAATGTGAAATAGGAAGAAGCTGTTCAAAAGGAAACGAAAACTGTGAAGGGTCCCTCTTTCACAAAAAAAGGAAAGGAAAAGTGGGTGGAAGGAAACAAAGCTTTTGTAAATAAGGGAGAGTTGAAGGAAAGGGAGGGGATTGGGAGAAAAAGAAGAATCAAGATATATCATGTACAGGTACAAATTCCCTGTGATAAATGTGATTATAATGTATTTTTAAATTGTACCAATAAAATTAATTAAAATTTAAAACTAAACAGCAAATACAACAGAAAAAAACCCACTATTTGTTTTCTCTCACCATCAAAAGATTAATATTGATACAATTTGTAGTATACCTTTCCAATATCTTTTTAATGTGCAAAACTCTAGGTTAAACCCAAGTGCAATTTGAGTTTCCGACTCCTAATGACTTATTCACATACTGTCTTGGGTATGGAAGTTACAAGCCCATCAGTATACATAGGTTAAAAATCCCAGAGCATCAATAACCAACATCACAGATCCTCTTCTAAGGGCCTGCCCTTGTTAGCTGACCTCCAATCTTTACAAGAGTCCCAAACTAGACATGTCAACAGCCCTACTGCGCAGAGGAGAAAAACTAAGAAAGATTAGGCAACTAGTCCAAGGCCAAGACACATTAAGGGACAGAGCTAGGTTTTAATCCATCTTTGTATGGCTCCAAAGCCTATATTTTCTTCCCTTATACCAGCCTAAAGAGAAGTAACACTACAGATTCTGCATCTGAAAACAATTAAAAGACTGCAACTGTTCAAGGTTCTTATTTTGGGATCAAAGTAGTATGGTTCGTTTTACAAAAATGACTCCATGTCAGTAACAGGGGTGTGGGCTGAGCCTCTGATGCAGTTAAGATAAATGAAGACACTAGCATTTTAATATAGAGTTAACCCTCTGCTATGAAATGTTTTAATTTAGAGTGTGTTGGAACTTTAGGTAAAATAAATACACCCTCAACCCATCTGCACGTAATCACTAGTGAGCTATTTTGGGGATATAATTTAAGAGGAAAACCCCATAATGTAACTAGGGAGTTAGGCCTCGATGTACAGCACAGAATAGTGCTTTTTCTGGGGTTTTAGGAGCCCTGCTTCTTGGGCTACTGGGAAGCATACACTGGTAACCCACAGACCTAGCTGAGACTCAGCATTGCCACTAAATGTCTACGTGACACTGGACAAGCTACTGGCCCTCTTCCAAACTCAAGTTACTTCATCCTTAAAGCTGGTATAACAAATATCTACCCTTGTAAACTCACAAAGGTGTTAATGTATGAAGGATTCATAAACCGGGCATGGTGGCGCGTGCCTGTAATCCCAGCACTCAGGAGGCTGAGGCAGGAGGATCGCTGTGACTTGAAGACCAGCCTGGGCTACAATAGTGAGTTCCAGGTCAGTCTCAACTACATAGTGAGACCCTGTCTCAAAGCCCCCACCACAAAAATGTATGTAGGATTTATATACTCTCACGAATGAATGACAGGAAGTACATATAACAAAGGGTGTAGAAAATTTAAACTGCTCATTCAAAAATATATCTAATAAAAGTAATAACTACAATAATACACTGCTGCAGCTAAATTTGACAGAATATAAATTATATAGACTACTACTTCATTTTATATGAATTAACTCATTTCTCACATCAATCCTAGTAGGAAAGTACTATTGCTATCTCAGTTTTACAGATGAGAAAACTGAGGCAAAAAGGTTAAGAATTTGATACTGTAAACATGTACTAATAAAAATAATTTAAATTAAAAAATAAAGAGGTGGGGCTGGGATTTAGCTCAGTGGTACTGTTCCTGCTTCACAAGTGTAAGGTCCTGAGTTGGATCCTCAGTACCAAAAAAATAAATTAAAAAAAAAAATAAAGAGGTTAAGAAATTGGCCACGGTCACTGGTTAGAAGGTGGACAGGCTTTCAAGTCAGGCAGTCTAGCTCTAGTCTGCTCTGGACCTCATGAAAAAGGTTTCTAGAATCCTTTGCTTCCTCCTTTCGCATTTTCAACAGCACCTGTTCTGGCCTCTGGGGGGAAATATTTAATACCAAAATACATTCTATTCGCTCAAAAACTTTTGCTATTTCTAATTACCTGATTTTCTTTGTGAAACAAACAAAGCAAGGAAAATATCCTTGAAGCTTTTCTCACAAACCTGTTGATGAGGAAATGATTTTTGTATGTTTCAGTAAAACCATATTTAGCCATACCAGGTGACCTCATAGGAACATTTTAAAAGGGTTTATAATTCTTTTCAAATACTGAACATAACTATTTTAAAGAAGATTCTCATTGAAACTTTTCCTCTATGGTCCTGAAAAATTATACCTTGCTTTTAAAAACAACACCTGCTAACATAAAATTTTAGTTCCAAGGAAAACTTAAAAATATATGGTAATAACGTGCCGTGGAGCTAAAATTCTAAAACCTGTAACTCACTCGTATTTCAAAGAAATTCATTAATCTACTGAACAATTCATTCTCTGTTGGTTCTTCCGTCTTAATTAGTGGTTTCTGTGAAGATAAATATTACACACTGTGGACATTGGTCTGTGGTTGCTGCTGCAAATATTCCCCCCTACATTTTTACTTTCTCTGCAAGGAATTACACCCAAATGACAGGCCCCAACTATGGATGAGCACCCTCAAAAAGTAAGCAGACAAAAATAGAATGTCAGCCACAAATGTAGGCCACATAGTAACTAAAACATTTCTAGTACCTGTATTAGAGCAAGTAAAAGGAAAAAAAAATAAGACTAACTTTAATAATATTTATTCTCAACATTATAATCCTATAATTTCAACCTGTAATCAATATTTAAAATTTTATAGTAGGACTTTTCTGATTGCTTATACAAGTCTTCAAAATCTGTTGTAGGGCCAGGGATTTAGCTCAGTAGCACAGTGCCTGCCTGGCAGGTGCAAGGTCTTGAGTATGATCCCTGGTACAAAAAAAAAAAAATCTGTTGTATATTTACCCTGACAGTACATTTCAGCTTGTTCTTACCTCCTTTAAGTCCTGGAAAGCCACATACACTAGTAGTTGCCATAGAGGAGTATGGTCCTATGGAGAGTAAAATTAGGTTGAGAAACTTGGCCAGTTTCTCACTTCCAATCAGCAATACACTGGTCAAGGGAAAAATGACAATGGGTTGGTGTAGTTCTGTACTTTGTAAGAGGTATACAATGTTTTCGTATAAAAGTCTTTTTTGACTAGAATTTAAATAACAAACTAAATTATAAACAGAAAGCACTCTCAATGGAAAATGTAAAGCATATATCAGAATCCCTTCAGTATGTACTATGAAATGGAACACTATTATAATTCTGCATTTGGAAAAAAAAGATATAGATACACATGGTTTTCCATATCTACCTAATAATGATTAATACAATCTTCATAGGTGTTATACCCAACGGCATCACAAAAAGGGGAGCACTGAGAATGTGAGACAGGAGGTTTCAGCAAACCTCCAGGAGCAGCACCAAAATGAAAACTGAAGCCCATATCGATGAATTTCCTCCTTTCCTTTCTTCTCCTTTCCTACCTTCCCTGTATCCCTTGATTGAGATCTAATCTTCAGATGTCTCTTTCCCTGAAAGGTTTTATCCAATCATTCATCTAAAACAGCCAACCCTGGAGGGTGTAGCTCAGAGGTAGAGCATGTTCTTAGCATTCAAGGGGCTATGGTTTCAATCTCTCATATTGAAAAGACAACAAACCCAACATCCCCCAATCTCCACCAGCCTATCCCTTTACTATGGCTATCTGCCTTTTCTGACATCTGCCCTCTACCTGAGAGTAATACCTACTTCTAGGATAACCAGCTATTTCTCCCCCTAGATGGAAGGTCCCTAATGATAGGTAGTTTGTTTTATTCACTATGGAATCCTAGTACTCACATTCACACAAAGAAGGGCATTAACAGGTTTTCAATAAATTCATTTATCTAACAATACTAGGCATCTACCATCTATTCATTACCAGGCATTATGATAGATATAAACTTGGGCAAAATAGAGGCTCTCAACTCATGTTCCCTGAGGGCCAAGGGGATGTGGGCCTCATGCTTTACAGATACAGGTGACCCCTGGTATCCATGGGGGAGGGGTTCCAGGACCTCCTTCCTCCATATAAAATCCAAGGGTGCTTAATTCCCTTGCATATAACCAATGAACCAAATATAAACATATAACCAATGAATATCCTTCCACCCACTTTGGATCATTTCTAGATTGCTAATAAATGCCTAATACAATTAAGTGCTATACAAATAGCTGTTATACTCTATTGTTTAAGAAATAATGACAAGAAAAAGTTTGTAGTTGTCCAGCACAAATACAATTATTTTCCCTATTTTATCTATGGTTGGTTGAATCCATAGATGCAGAATCTGTGATATGGAAGGCCAACTAAATGTAATTTGGAATTTCCCTATCAATATAGCTGGGCCATGATTCCAGACACACTTAAATCTGGAGCAGTGTGAGACAGAACAGGAAATGAAAAGAGAAAGGGGTGAAGCTTCCAGTTATGACGACTAGTCTGTAGCCAGGTCCCTGCTAGTGTCGGGGGCGGATCTAGGCACAAAGAGCCTGGCTTCTGTCCTGAGTAATGCTGGTCATAGTGTGCCACAACTACAGAGATGCTCTCAGTCTACACTGTGGCCATTAAGAAGGGAGGTGTAGCTGAGGTACTGACAAGTCTAATTTTTTGTACCTGATTTTAATTAAAGTTAAATTTAACCACCCACATGTGGCTAATGTCAACTGCCTGTGACGGCACAAATCCAGTGGAAAAGAAATTCAGTGATTGTAGAACAATTCTTTAGTTGCTTCCTATGCTGGTGTAATAAATTACCAAAAACGTAGTTTCTTAAAACAACGTAAGTGTAGTCTTTTCAGTTCTGGACATCAAAAGTCCACTTCAGTCTTAAGAGGCTTACACTAAGGTGCCAGAGGTTCTAAGGGAGGATCCATTCTTTGCCTTTTCCAGCTTCTAGAGCCAGCTAACATTCATTGGTTCTGCATTGGAAACACACTCAAACCTCTCGTTTCTATTGTCACACTGCCACTTTCTCTCCCATTCACTTTTTTGCATTCCTCTTATAAGAATCCTTGTGATTATATTGGGCTTACCCGGGTGCTCCAGGATAATCTGTTCACTTTTTTTTTTTCTTTTTATTGAGGTTATTGGTACAATCTAGGTATACAATACAGTTACATTCATCATTGGGATTCTGTACCTTTACATAATAGGTCTTGATTCTCATTTTTCCCCTTGTCCCTGCCCTCCCTTCACCCCCTCCTCCCCTCCCCATTTACAAACACTTTATTTCCATTTTTTCAGTTTCTCATATTTTTTTCCTCTCCCTTATTACCTTT
>NW_022900927.1:29140071-29190279 GCF_012274545.1 Fukomys damarensis | reverse complement strand
CCTCAGTTATCTGAATGTCAAATTCTTCCCCTCTGTTTGGGAAGTTTTCTGTCATTAATTCTGCAAACAGCTTTTTTAAGTCATTTGTATTTTCTCCTGCTACTTCATGGATTCCTATCAGTCTTATGTTATTCTTCTTTGCATCATCTAGGAGTTGCTGGATCGATTTCTCATGCTCTCTTATTGTTTTTAAGAGACCTCTCCTTTCATGGTCACTGACTGCAATCTTATCTTCTGAGAGCCTATCTTCGCATTCTTTATTCTGTTGCATACACTTTCAATAGAGTGTTTAATCTCCTGGATATCTGTTTCAATCTGTTTTATGGATTCCATTTCTTTCCTATGTTGGGTGCTTATTTTTTCCATTTCTTTCTTATGCTGGGCCTTCATGGCTTCTATCATGGTCCTGAGCTCATCTATTTTTTTGTCAGTTTCTGCTCTAGAGTCTCGAATCACGACTTCCATTTTGCTCACTATCTCTATGGTTATCTGGGAAATTATTTCTGTTTTGAATTTTTCTAGAGCCTGATTGATCTGTTTTGTTACTTCCTGTGCTTTGAGTTCAGGGTGTCCCGGTGGTTCACTATTGGCCTTTTCATCCTCATTTGCCCTACTGTTTGCCATTGGTGAATTGGAAGTCTGTCCTTGTGTCTTGCTTAAGTGTTTTCTCATTTTAATTTTTGTTGTGGGACTGTCCTTGGTTTAATCTCTGGATTATCACCCAAATCTTCCTGATATAGTTGCATGCTAGCTTTTGTGTCTCTAACGACCCACAGACATTCTCATCTTCATAACATCAGAGAAAAGAGCTCATCAAATCAACGGCAATGCTTTACCCCTACTGATATAATCAGCAACACATTAAGATCAAGCACAACTTGGACACCGACCACCTGTGGTAGTCACTAGTCTATCACCCTTAAACCATTTGAATTAAATTGAAATCAAGAAGCAGTCCAGAACATGTCTGCAGTCAACAAACTTTTCAATATAGTATATTTACCATTTAATGGCTCAGACAGAGCGAGGATGGAAGACCCCTGATCTTAGTTAGCTGACTGCTGAACTCCATGACACTGACTGAGCTCGGGCTGCAAGGCCCAGATTGAGTTCCCCATCGTTCTGAATGGTTGAACTCCGCAATGTTCTATTACAGGTTTCCCACGCCCTTTCTTTAAAGATGTTCAAAGTTGGGAACTCAGAAAAATACCCTTTATGACCACCTCTGCCTCTGCAGAGTGGGTCCAAAGGCTTGCACAGTCAGGAGGTCTGAGAGTGCGGCGGGGGGCGGCTTATGGGGGTTCAGGGGCACCCTTGCGGCTACCTTCCCGGCACTTGAGCAATTGCTGCTGGGTCGGGAGCAGACGTGGTTCTCCTTCCCGCGGTGGATCGGCCCGGCCTACCTTCCCAGCGCTTGAGCGATGGCTGCTGGGTCGGGAGCAGGCGTGGTTCTCCCTTAAGATCCTTAATCACAGCTGCATGAGATTCATTCTGGGACCTGAAAGTGGGCATGGCTAAGGGGCTATTACTCAGCCCATCACTGGTTACTGAGAGTAATCAGATGAGAAGACAATCAAATGGTTATGTTTTGACTGAAATGGTAGAGTAACCCCATTTTCTAGTAATGAGGAAACATCTTGTCCTGTAATTAACAAACTGGAAAATGGTCTGTCTAAAGTACCTTCCTGGGGCAAGATACTTCACTTTCGTAAAAGATAACAATTACCCCACTTCAATAGATGCCTTAGATAAATGAGCCAAGTTTATGAATAAACATGCCATTAATAAGACACATAGGGAAACAGAAGACTAGTGGGAAAGTTGGAGCTTAAACATAAGAAATTATCAAATGTCAGTGCTCTGTGAGATGTGGTGTTGGTATTTAGGAATGGATTCAAATCCATAGGTGTTGTTAATGTTGTTTTTAAATAGCACTTAGAGCTGGCTGTGGTGGGACACACCTGTAATCTCAGCATTTGGGAGGCTGAAACAGAAGGATTGACTGCTCTGAGTTTGAGGCCAGCCTGGGCTACATAGTGAGTTCAAGGCCAGCCTGAAGTGCACCTTTGCACAGTAAGATAATGTCTCCTAAAAAAAAAAAAAGTACTTAAGCGAAAGCAGTTAAATAACTTAATACACAGGCTGCCTGAAATAATATAATTTGGCCAACTGACTTCTTATTTGCAAACCTAATTACCAAAGGTCACAAATTAAATATGAATCTTCATTACCCAGATATGGTATGTTTAAAATGGTATCTTCTTGATGTTACTTCACTTTATTAAACACTCTAGTGAGGTTAGTCATAGAATCGAGTCATTCAATACGGACGATCCATCATAGTTAATGGTCACTATATCCTGAGATGCCTCAGGGACAATTTTGTAATTAGGAGCAAGTGTGGGATGCAGCCTTGTAGTGAGGAGGTGCTAATTCTGAAGTGTGCTGGGGAATGCAAAGGGAGGATGCACATAAGGGGATCCCTGCAAGTGTCTACACGGGGGAGGTGGCACTCAGCAAAGGAGAAGCATAAACTCTGGGGCCTACAAGTGTTTATAATATGACTGGGTGCCACGGTACTTTCTTGAAGTTGCTACTCATCTCCTGTCAAGGTGTGCAGAAAAATTTTGTAACATTTGGGGAAACTCAGCCCCCTAAGGCTAATGCTGTCCTCTTGTAAATATGGAGCTGGAGAAGCAGCTAGCTTTAAAGATTTCGGATGATTACTCTTAAGATTCTGCACTCTCTCCTTTGAAACTGCTATTGTCATTGCTGGGCATGCTGAGCACCCTAGGGTCCTCTGCCACTTGCCTTCCTTGTGCTTTATTCACATCAGTTGCTGTGTTGAGTACTGTGCAAGACTAGGCATCCGATAAGGCATGTAGAACAGAGATGCAGGTCTGTCCAAAAAATCATTTCTAGAATTTTTTTTGTATCACTCATCTTATTGAAGACTAAATCAGAGAGGGTGGGGAGAGGGAGAGAGGGAGAAAGGGAGAGAGGGAGAGAGGGAGGGACAGACAGGGAGAGGGAGACACAGAATGATTTTTCCAAGAAGAAAACTGATGAAACATGAAAGAAAAAGAACACATTAAGAAGCAACTAGACAAGTAACAAAGACAAGCAGACGGGTGCTGCAGCCCTGTCTCTATCTGCCCATATGTTTTATCTCACACCCATATGTTCACTCTCAGTTCCCATATGGCTTTTCTTTCTCAATATGAAGTTGGGAGCGGGATGGGGGCAGGAACCTGCACACACTTACTTTGTTTCTGTAAAAACTGCTGCCGAGTCTTCCTAGAACAAGATAGATACTCAAGGTGTTTTAAAGGAAGTCCCTGTCAGGCTGTGCCATATCCTGGACTCGGGGCCCTTCTTCCTGTATTTCTTAAATGGCACGTATTTCCAGATGTCCTATCACAGCAAAAATGTGGGCTCTCTGTATAGCTGTGGGCATTTGTTCCTGTTGATGGTGGTCTCTTGCCAGAGGCCTCAAACGGAGCAGCAATCTACAAATGTGTTTGCCAAGGACAGAGAAATCCAGAAAGGTCATTGGCACCAACTCATCCAATGTCCCATTCCTTGCTTGGACCAGTGGGTTAAGACGAGAAGCCCACCCTATCATTCCAGTAGGTAGAAAGAAGCCTGTGATTCATTGTCCTCAATGATAATGGGATCCAGTAATATACCTTCAAATGTTCACAGCAGCATTATTCACCATAACTAAGAAATGAAAACAACTCTCATGTCCATCAAGTAATAAATGCATAAGTAAAATGTATGTCTACATGGTTGAATAATGTTCAGAAATAAAAAGGGAGTACTGCTTCATGCTACAACAGGATAAAGCTTGAAAACATCATGCTAAGCAAAAGAAGCCAGAAGCAGAAGGACAAATATAATTCTATTTATATGTCATGGTCAAAGCAAGAAAATCTACAAAGACAGGAAGACTCCTGGTTGCTTAGGGCTCAGAAAAATGGAAAATGGGGATAACACTAATGGGTATAAAGTTTTTTTGTTTTTTTTTTTTTGAGATGATGAAAAGCTTTAAATATTGATTGAGATGGCAAGTACACATCTTTGAATACACTGAAAACTGTTGGATTTGGCATGGTTTAGATAAGTGTCCCCAAAAGCCCATGTATTAAGGGTTTGGTGACCAGTCTGTGGTGCAATTGGAAAGTTGGTGGGACCTTTAGAAAGTGAGGCCTACTGGGAGGAAGGTGGATCACTGGGGGCATATCCTTGAAGAGGATTTGGGGACCCTGGTCCCTTTCTCTTTGCTGCCATGAGGTGAGCAACCTCCTCTGTTCTGTGCTCCTGTCCTTACGTACAATGCCACCGTAGGCCCAGATGCAATGGAGACAAATAACTATGGACTGAATCATCTAAAACCACGACCCAAACACAACTTTCCTCTTATAAGCTGATTATTTCAGGTATTTTGCCATGGTGACAGAAAGCTGACTAACAGAATTGTACACTGGAAATGCTGAAATGACATTTGTAGATTAAACTGCAATGAAAAAAACATTACTCCCCAAATCATGCCTTATTTATTAATCCTCAAAAGACAAATACATCCTATTAATTATAGAAGCTTGCCCATCACCTGGGGTCATGTGGGGAAAGCTTCCTATAATTTTGTTGTATTAAGAGATAACATTGAAAAATAATTTTCTTGTTTCTCTTTCAGTATATTCCTTGCACATGCTTCTCTACTACCCATCACTAAGCATCTTGACCCTTTTTTTTTTTCTTTTTAAATGAGTTTATACTACTGGGAACTGGTTTCTTCATAGCCTTGGTTTTTGACCAGATCTAACGCTTCCCTGTAAAACTTAATTTATGCATCTATAAGTTCTATCTAGATCCTATACTGTGGACCAAATCATACTGATACTTTAATATTGTGAAAAATGACCAAAAGTTTTGTCCTGTTAAAATCTAAAAATGTTACACCAGACAAGATCCTTGCCGTCTACGATCTTCCTAATTAGAATAATGTCTCCCTATGACTTTCCCACCCATTTTCACCTGGCTGTCCATGAGGGCCTGCACTGAAGTTGCTGTGGTTGAAATTGATGTTCATGTGTTTTCTCCCTAAATTCTGAACTGTGGGAAGACAGGAACTACCTCTTAATCACCTGTACACATTCTATGTCAGGCAGTGCCTGACACACAATATAATTGAGCAAATGTTTGTTGGACTGGCCTGGCTGTGCCTCTTGCTGTCCATGAATGATGTATGACCAGAAACAAAAAGCAAGCTACTTATAGCCGTAAATATGTCACGGAATCAACTGAGGGATTAAACCTAATGAACAAAGAATTTAATTGTTTTATTTTTTCTGAATTTTAGAAATGGTAAATCTGAATTTACCTTTAACAAAACCCTCCAGGAAAGTCCTACAGCCAGTCAATCATCTTGACATTTTTCTTTTCCATATCCCACACCCATAAGTGCCCCTGAGGCTAGCACAGTGCCTAGCAAATAGTATGTGCTCAATATAATTTGGTTAATCAACAACTGAATAATAAAACTTGGTTTCAGACTAATCAGCATTAGGTGCTGCAATCTTTAAAACTCACTTATTTTTCAGATACTTCCTTGAAAACATCTATTTTTACTGTAACTCTTATTTAGTAAAGCAGGAAAGAGTCTCTTTTGATTTTTGCTATTTACAGTCCATTCTGAAAACACGAACCAAGGGGATCCTTTTTAACAGAAACTAAGACCATGTCATTCCTCTACTCAAAACCCATAGGATCCTGAGTAGAAGTCAAGACTGGTGTGACCCACTGTCCTAAAAGAGCATTTACACTGACCTTCCTCTGCTGCTCATCCTCCTCCCTACATAGTAACATGCCAGACATGCTCTGACCTCAGGGCCTTTGCAGCACTGTTTCCAAGACATCCCAACAGCTTTCCTCTTCCCTTCTGAACATCCCAGCTCAAACTTCCCTTCTCAGTAAGACCTGTACTGTTCATCACATCTAAAAACTCACCAGCACTTGTGATCACAAAAGTTCTCTATCTCCTCCCCTCTTTGCTGTCTCCATCTGATATGCCATGTATTTCATTTGTTACCTGTTTATTGACTATTCGACCTCCTCTGGAACATAATCCCATGAGGGCAAGGACATGTGTTTTGTTCACTGTTCTGTCACATAGTACACACTCTAAACATTGCTGACTGAATTAACATATATATTTTGTTCAACAACTTAAGTATCCTAGTATTCAAGAGAGAGGACTGATTAATTTCTTAGTTCATAATTGAAATTATTACACAGCTTTACAAAGCATAATGCATGTTGGTGAAACACCACACACTACTTTCCTAGCAGTTTCCATGTCTTACAAGGCCAAGTTGCTTAAGAGTCGTTTTGTTATGCAAATGGAGCTAAGGACACCAGTGACTTGTCAAAGTCATGTTGTGCAATCAGGAGCTCAGTCATAACAAATTTCCAAGCACATGTTCACTTTTGGATGGGGCCTTTCTGCAGGCACCCAGTCTACTGCTTTGTTAGAAACAGAACACACAATTCTTTAGGACAGTGATTTATAGTCAGAGCTGTGTAAATTCAGATGATTTAAAATAAGTGGGTGCAGGCATGTGACTAGTCACCAAAAGAAAATAATTTACTAATATTCCAAATGTTTTTTCTTTTCCCAAACTCAAATACCCACAAGTAGCTCCTTATTTTAATCAAACACAACTCAAGTTCTAGGCATTCTTTTTAAAAATTAAGAGCAGTTTCGTTTTCTTTGTCTTTTGGGGGGAGGGTGGTTAAATTTCTTGAAACTATTAAACAATAATTATTATTTTACTTACATACACAACGGAACAGAGAACAGAAGGAAGAAAAGTCTCAGCTTACTGATTCTTGGCATGTCTTCTGTTTCTATGTATTTATCCATTTCATCTAGGTTAACTAATTTTTTGGTGCACAATTCCTCATAATTCTTTCTTATTTTTAAAATTTCTGTAGAGTTGGCAATAATCTTCCCATTCTCATCTATAATTTTAGTAATGTATGCCTTTTCTCCTTTTTTTCTTACTTCATCTACTGGAAAGCTTATCAATTATATTGATCTTTTTGAAAATCAAACTTTCCATTTCATTAATATTCTCTGTTGTTTTTCTAATTTTATCTTTGCTCTTCCATCTTACTGCTAGCTTTGGGTTTAATTGTTCTTCTATTACGCTTCTTTCACTTGTAAAGATGGGCTGCACATCTGAGATCCTGCTTTTTAATGAGTATTGATAGTTAAAGTTCCTTCCATTAGTACTGTTTTTGTATGTTTAGTTTTCATTTTCACTGTCACTTTAAAATTTCCCTTTCAATTTTTTTCTTTTACCCGTTGTTTAAAAGTGTGCTGCGTAGTTTCCACAACTGTGTGCATTTTCTAGTTGTTCTGTTACTGACCTCTACATTGATCCCATTATGCCTGGAAAAGATACAGCAGTCCCACCTTATCCCTAGGGGTAGGAGCAGATTGTTAGAAAGAAAACCAACAGTCAGAACTGCTTCGCCTTTTACTAGTTGGTCTGATTTCATGTCTCAATGAGACCCTCTTAGAGTTTCATTTTAATTTATTTAACAAGGTAGGTATTTAAAATACCCCTTACAAAAGAGCTTGGCCTGAGCTACTGAGTCTAATGAAATTAAATATTTAAGGAGACACACACACACACACACACACACACACACACACAAGAAATGGACAAGATTTAACCACTCCACAACTCATATCCAAAGATTATGTTGCACATTATAAATATACACAATTTTTGTCAATTAAAAATTTTAGAGTGAAAAATAAACCAAAAAATTAAAAAGTATTTAAAACTTTTAAGGAAGTTTTTAATTCCCTTTTGTTTGTTTGTTTGTCTTTGGTACTGGGGACCGAACTCTGGTCTTTGTGCTAGCAAGGCAGGCGGCAGAACCACTGAGCTAAATCCCCAGCAGGAAATTTTTAAAAAGAAAGGAAAAGGGAAGGAAGAAAAAGGTACTAACATTTGTTGACAATTTGCATACATCACCTCGCTCTTTAAAAAGTCATTTTAAAAAATTAGTACATGTTTGCAGTACATCATGATTACAATGATTGGAGGGAATTGCTACATGTACAGAACACATTTCAATTCCTTTTTTTCCCTTTCCCTTTCATTCCCCTTCCCTTTTTTAGCAGCATTAAATTCATTTATTTATCTTTTAAGTCCTCATAAACTTAATTATCATTCATGCTGGATTATAATAACTTTTTTCTTTTTTTGTATTGTTAGTCTTTTATTTTGTACTTTATATATTAAATTTCTCATATAATATTTAAGCTTGTGTGTCTAATTTATTTCACAACATTCAGTATCAAGGTGCATTCATTTTCCTACAAATGTCTCAAGCTTATCCTTCTTTATGGCAGAGTAGTACTCTACTATGTATACATATACTTTCTTTCTCTTTAAACAATCTTCAAAGTAGCCAGCATGCTTATTTCACAGATAAAGATCCAAATTTCCAAGAGGATGAGTGACTTGCTGAAAGCCTCACAAACTAGAAAGCAGAATGGGGTGGAAACCCCTACCTGCCCATACTAATCTCACACGTTGGTTTCTATTGTACTGCTTAATGACAATGAAGGGGCAAAGTCCCATTAAAACTAAGCAAAAAATAAACTGGGCGTGGTAATGCATGCCTGTAATCGCAGCACTTGGGAGGCTGAGGCAGGAGGATCACTGTGAGTTCCAGACCCAGCTTGGGCTACATAGTGAGTTCCAGGTCAGTATCAACTACATAGTGAGACTCAGTCTCAAAAAACAAAACAAAACCAAAACCAAAAACAAAAATAAACTAAACAAAGAATAAAGACAATTACTCTGGAAATGAGCAACTTTGTAAAAAAAAAATGCTAAAATGTCAAACTTCCTGTGATACTAACATGCCTAGCCTTTCAGGCATTTTATTAACAAAGAGGTGTAAATCTACGTCTTTTTTTCTTCTAGATAGGGAAAAAAAAATTTTTTTTACTATAGACTTACTCTCAAACCACAGCTTGTTGCCCCATCTTTTCTTTTTTTGGGTACTGGGGATTGAACTCAGGACCTTGCGCTTGTGGGGCAGGCACAGTGCCACTGAGCTAAATCTCCAGCCCAAACCACAGCTTGTTGAACAAAATAAAATAGGAGAAAGTGTTTTTACAAAATGTAGAGTATATAGAAGAAAATCCATTCAGACTGATCTATGTAAGGGTTAATAGGATGATGTTCACAATATACTGAAAAGGATTAGTGAACTATCTTTCTGTGTTTTTTTCTTCCCCAGTACTGTGGATTGAAACCAGGGAGTACTAAGCTACAACCCTATCTTTTTCCTTCTATTTTATTTTGAGAGAGGGTCTCTCTACATTGTCCAGGCTGGCTTTAAACTTGTAATCCTCTGGCCTTAGCCTCTCAAACAGATAGGATTACAGGCATGCATCACCACATGTGGTTGAGGAAATGTCTCATATAACAAAAAACAGTTGATAACCAAAAACTATGTAGTGTTTTCAGCCTCTGCATTTGGCTCAGTGGTAGAAGGCATGCTTAGCATGTGTGAGGCCTGGGTTTAAGTTTCAGCACCCACATGTACCTACAACTATATACATATATTTACAGATGTGTATTCATTTACATGTTTACCAATTTATCATTAACAAGTGTGTGATATTTTCACATATTCAAATATCAGGAAGATGGTTAGTCTAGTTTTGGGCTCAGAAATAAACCAATGAGAAAGTCCTTGCATGGATTCACGTTGTTTGTTATCAACAGTATTGCTGCTGGGTGTGCTAACAGCAATCAGTTCCATGCTGTTTTTAATAAATGCTGGGTGGCAGTGATAAGGATAAAAGTCTGGGTCCCGTTTAACTTTATAATTTGTACTTTTACTGATTTGGAGCAATGAACATTGAATCAATCATGAAAGTTACATGGAGCCCTACCCAAAAGAGAATAAGACAACTTTGTAAAGCAATAAGGCATCATGCATCTTTTTCTTCTCTATGAAGATGAATCTTGAAGTTTAACAAAATAGTGTAGGGCTGGGGATTTAGTTCAGTGGTTCTGCCATCTGCCTTGCAAGCACAACAATCAGAGTTCAATTCCCTGTACCAAAAACAAAACAAAACAAGATAGCGTACAAGGTCAAATTTCCCACATGTGGTTCACCTTGTGTCTCCTAAACTCTGTGGCAGACATCACTAACTGACAGAAACACTCATTTTCTCCACTTCTCAAATACCTTTACCACACACTATACATATCCACTAATAATAAACCACAAGGCAATCTGTTGTCATGGAAAAAGTACAGGCTTTGGAGTCACAGAGATCTAAGTTTGAACCTCACCCTTGCCACTTACTAGTTTTGTGACTTCAGAAAAAATTACTTATCTTCTGGATATCTGCATTTTTTTTGTTTTGTTTTTTGTTTTTTTGAGACCGGGTCTCACTATGTAGTTGAGACTGCTCTGGAACTCACTATATAGCCCAGGCTGGTCTCGAACTCACAGGGATCCTCCTGCCTCAGCCTCCCAAGTGCTGGGATTACAGGCCTGCACCACCCCGCCCAGACCAGGCTGGTCGAACTCACAGGGATCCTCCTGCCTCAGCCTCCCAAGTGCTGGGATTACAGGCCTGCACCACCACGCCCAGCTATCTGCATTTTTTCTTCCATAAAATGGAAACAATACCTGCCTGCAAGGCTGTTTCAAAGATTAAATGAGATGATATAATGTGAAACGTTTAAACTTTCACACCACTCCCCCATCCCCATTAACACTTAAATTAGCTTTATTTAATACTCCAGGCGGGGCTCCTCTTAAGGGCTCATCCTGTGTGTTTTCCTCCCCAATGTCTCATGACACAGACTATACTGTTGCCCACTGAATTGAGAAGTATAAAACTAGCTTCCATTTGGTGTGTCAAATGCATTACACTTCTATTCTTTTACAGTAATCAGAATGCAGGCTCAGTGGGATGGGTCTTATTTACCATCCACCATGATCCAGAAATTTTGGATCACCATGACTAGAGAAAGCAGAATAGTGACATGGGGTGGGAGTGGGGGGTCAGGAGGATACAGACCCTGAAACTTTCCCATGTCCTACATAAGCACCTTAAATTATCAAGGCCACAAGGTGATTTTCCACGTGAGCCATAGGATAGAAGCTGCCATCTTCCCACTCTCTGTTACCCAGAGGAAGTTGGCTAAATCACACATAATCTACAAAAGAAAGAAAGAAAAAAAGCCAAAATTCATTAAATAAGGGTATATTTTTACTAAGAGATAAACTGTTATAATTTTATAATTATAAGCTTATCAGTTACTGTCTGAAAAGCAGATCTCTACTTCAGTTATTCTAATTTAGAATTTCTGAATGAGAAAACCAAGAGTATATCGAGGAGCCAAAGCTTGTAATTTTAAGAAAGTTCATCTTCCCTCCATCAACATACATTAAAAGTCAAGCTAGAAAAAAAAAAAAAAAAAAGTAAAACTTCTAATTAAAGTGAAGATCCCTGGTAGAAATAAGTCTCTTTTTAAGACAAACTTTTTTTAGGTAAAGTAGAAACTTTTAAAAATATCAGCTAAAGTTGGGGCAAGAATGCGATCGAAATTTTGATGAACTGAATAGTTCTGACCCCAGCATACAAGGGAAGTACAGAAATTAAACTAGTTCTAAACAGCATAGACTGGTCCATTCACACACATGAATTAATTAGACACCTGTGTGTCTGGTATTCAGATCAGACACCTGAGATAAAATAAGAATATGAATGGGGAATCCCAGCACTCAGAAGGCTGAGGCAGGAGGATCACTGTGAGTTCAAAACTAGCCTGGGCTACATAGTGAGTTCCAGGTCAGTCTCAACTAATGAGACCCTATCTCAAAAAACAAACAAACAAACAAAAGAATATGAATGGGTTCCTCCCTGTCCTCTAGGAACTCGTATAATTAAAAATAAAATCTATCAGACAAAGATAGAGGCAAGGCAGCAACAAGCAGAACACTGTACGTAAACACCGATGTGGGTATCATGTTATGCAAAATGAACGGATGCTAAAAAGCAGGTAGTTTCCTCTACAGCAGTGGTGGCAAACCCATGGCACACATGCCACCGAGGCTGTTTATTATCACTAAAAGCTCTAGAAGGTTTGCCATTACTGTTATAGAGGACATAACGCTGTGTAAGGAATTTTCTAGAATGGTTCACCCTTTGATGTTACCAATCCTAGCCAAGGCTTCCAACACACTGATGCGATGCAAAAGTGGTACACTTTTATCTTCCTCACTTGAAAATTCAAAAGTTGCTGTTAAGGTGAAGAGCTCTGGGGAGAAGGGAGGGCATGGAGAGCGAGGTGAACCTTTGCAGCGATGGACAGATGCTGCCCAAAAGTACATTAAGGGGAAGTCACAGGCTAGGAAGTCATGAGCTACTGACTCGGGGCCACCTATACACCACGGACTACACACTTCAACCACTGTCATGCCTGGAACAGATGGATCCTAACAAGTACCACAGAGTAGCTGCTGAGTTACACAAAGTACACAATGTTTTCAGGATTTACACAACTCCTTAAAGAGGGAAAAGTGGAAATGAAAAACATGCTTTTCATGTAGAGATTTCGCAAAGAGTAAAATAAAAATTACAAAGGAGGAACAACTGTCTTGTGTCCTTTCTGAGTGCCTGCACGTCTAAGAACCCTCTCCCTCTCCCTCTCTCTCTCCCCCTCTCCCTCTCTCCCTCAAAGATGGTTTCAAAACAGGTACGTGGAGGTGGGAGCTGGCAGAAAGGAGGAGAGTTATTAGGTGGAGGGTTTTATTTCTCTCCTTTGAGAAGATATCTCTTTCAATAAGAAGTTTATTCACATTCTCGCCAGCTGCAAAACAGGGTTGAGAGCCAAGTTCCTATTGCCAAAGTTCACTCTCCAAACCAGCAGCCTGAGGTCTGATAACCAGTTAAAATGCTCAACACAATCACTGCCTTTTGGCGGGAAACAAAGGCTGTATTGTTTAAAGATACATTTTCAAGTTTAACTCTTCTAGAATTACGAAATTCAAAACAAGAAAGACTAGGTTCAATCAGTATCAGAGTGAAGGAAATTTATATGAGTGTCATTTCAGATTCCGTTTTCCCCCCTCCAAAAGATTAATTGGATTTCTCTGCTAATGGTCAGAAAAGCAAATTGTCAGTAACTACGAGTACCTGCAAACTGGAAAACTGTTTCAGTGTCATGAAATTCCATGTGCATGATATAGTACATTGCTAGAATGTTATATTCTTTAACATAAAAATATCTGAACCAAGACTTTATGTTTCCTAGAAAACAATGGCAAAAAAGCACCAATCCAACAACTATCATAGAATTAAAAGACACGTATAAAAGTGGAGGTGAAAAGAGTCTCCATTTGTACCAAAATCTCTTATTTGGTATTAAGTATATATTGGTGGAAACTGCATAATATGTTGATCCATTCATTCAATAAACACATATAAAATGTCTGCCATACACAAGAGGCAATGAGTTGATTTGCAAAACTAATGGGGAAGTAGAGCCAGCAATCTTAAAATGTAACAAAGTTGAAGGATCTATACACTACCATAGAATTCTGAAACTTACTATAAAATTCCATTAATAGGTATAGTATCAATATAAAGATACTATCTAGATACTATATAGATAAAGATACTGGCAGCGGAACCACTGAGCCAAATTCCCGGCCCTTCAAAATGATTTTTCATAAATATTTTCATAATAATTTATTGTTAATAATGTGTTTAACAATGATGCAGTGAGGGCCGGGGATTTGGCTCACTGGTTCCTCTACCTGCCTCACAAGCGCAAGGTCCCGAGTTCGATCCCTGGTACCAAAAACAAAAAAACAATAATAATAATGATTCAGTGAGTAAATCAATAAAAATTACTCAAACAAGTTATCTGCACATTAAAAAAAAGTTATTACCTAACACCATAATGAACTCAAAGTGGGCACAAACCTTAAAGTAAGAGTTGAAATATAAAAAGTTTGAATAAGACAGACAAGAAAAATTTTAGCTATCGTAACTAGGAAAAATGCAAAAGCCACGATGAGATACCACTATGCACTCACCAAATGGGCTTGAAATTTAAAAGAACCAAAATATAAGTTGATGACGATGTGGTATCTATAATTTATACGCTGTTGGTGAGACTGTAAACTAGTGCTACCACTTTCATAAACAGTCTGGCAGCCTCTTACAAAGTTAAACATAAGCCTACTATATGATTCTGCCATTCCCCTCCTAAATGTCCAAGAGAAATGAAAACGAATGTCTGCATCTTGACTTCATACAAATTTCATAGCAATTTTGTTTGTAGTAGTAAAAACTGAAAACCATTTAAATGTTCATCAATTAGGTCTATGCAAAACAACTTGTGACATACTTATACCGTGCATGACATATTACTTAAATAACTACTGATATATACAACAATATGGAGGAATCACAAAATACAAGAAGGCAGATCATCACCAAAAGAAAGCTTATCTACTGTATGATACCTTTTTTTTTAAAAAACTGGGGATTGAACTCAGGACCTCATGCTTGCCAGGCAGGCACTGTGCCACTGAGGTAAATCCCCAGCCCCGTTTTTGTAAACCCTAGAAAATACAGACTAATCTAATACCAGAAAGCAGATCAGTAGTTGCCTGAGGAAGACCGGGATGGGCAGCACAGAGAACTACAAAGGAGCAGACATGCCTGGGAGTGGTGCTGCAGACACTGTCACTGCCTCGGTGGTTGCATACCTGTGTCAGAATTCAGTGAAGTGTACACTTCACATTTGTGGATTTTATGCATGTCAATTATACCTCAGTAAAACTGCAGAAAAGAAAGAAGTCATTCATAAATCCAAATAGAGTTAATTAAGCCAAAATTAGGATGATGACAATGGTAATATAAAGAAGAAAATGGAAACCAGATCTTCCCCATCATTATGCTGTTCTTATTGTTCAGTACAAAGATCTCCATTTCATAATGCAGTTCAAGGTAAAAGAACAGAGGAGGTATTTTTAGTCAAATGAGTCGTATTGTGAAGATGATTTCTGAAAAGAAAAAAAAAAAAAGATGCCAGGGACTGAAGATATCAGGTTGTGAGTGAAGCAGACACTGAGGGTACTACTGCATGAGATGCTACGTCCTGTCCACATAGATCACTGCTCAGAGGAGGAAGTGCTCCACCACCTGCCAAGAGTGCTGGCTGCAAGCAAGGGCTCACAGCAAGGTCCCTCAGCACCAAGCGCCCTTAGCTACGGAGAGTCACCTCATCCAAGATTCATACCCTTTTTAGGGCCATCCCAGTTCCAGAGCTCCCTATAGGATCACCTTGAGCCACTAAGAGGTGTTATTTCCAAAGGACTACCCAACAAGCTACCTGAACACATATCTCCAGGGTTGCCAGGGAGATAGATCTAAGACAGCTCTCCAAAGCAGCTTACTACAGAAAACCAAAATTCTTCAGTGGGCAAGGGCCTATTGGAGGATTAAATATCAAAAGGGAGAGTTTGCTAAAGTTTGTCAAAGAAGGGAACAAGCATTCCAGAAAGAACCTTTTCCAATGGAGAAAATAAACTCTTATTATAATCAATAGACAATGACAGCCAAGTCTACAAAAATAAAGCTTATGTGTACTACAAAGGGATGGCATCCACAGCATTTTGACCTCGGTAGGATGAGAATGAGAATATAAACTCTTAAAAGACGTGGGATCTCTAAGATAAATCAGCTGAGATGGGAGCAGTAAAAGTATTGGGGAGAAGATGGCTCTTGAATGGTTAGTTAAATAACAGAAATAAAGGGGACAGGGAGAGAGGGAGAAATTTTTTGCTACCAAGAATAATCTGTCAATATTAATGTCAAGAGAGTTAAACATATGCATGCTGAGTCCAAATTTCAGCTGTCTGGCTTTTTTTGGGGGAAGGGGGTGGGCAGAAAGAGGATGTTGAAGAAGGAAATAGGAAGAGCTGTATTTGTTTTGTTTCCTGGTACTGGGGGATGCTTCCTGAGAGCTCTGCCAGGAAGTCATCTTTTCTTCCTGAGTAATTGGATCACCGGAGAAGCGGCTCAGTGGCCCATCCATGTCATGTCACTATCCAATCATAGAGCACAGGAGGCAGAAGCAGCCTGCCTAAGGAAAAGTCTTGCAGTCTAGGTGGGATGACAGCAGCTTCAAGGCAAATGAAGAAGCTGGGGCAGGGAGTGCTTTGCTGCTGTCTCATCCAGCAGGCACTTAGGTTTCTGTACTGCTCCAAAGGAAATCTACTATCACCAGAGCTGCTCTTGGGTGTGATGGGACACTGGCTACACTGGTCCTCAAACTCTTTTCAGACTTCATTCTTTCATGCACATCAAAACTTACTATGGAAAAAAAATCGACTATGGGCCTCATGTATGTTTGCTTTCATGTTTGTGCGTTCCAAAACCTGCTTATTAAACCTATCTCCCTAATAAAGCTTTCAAACCCACTGCTATTCCTGTGTCCCAACTGTGCAGAAGGGGCAGAGACACAAAGCCCAGGCATTAATACGGATATAGATTGTGCATGTCCCTGTAGTCCCACATTCATAGGTTAAATCCTAACAGCCAGTGTGATCATATTTGGAGAAAAGGCCTTTAAGAGGTGACTGGGTCAAAAGGATATTAAGTATCCTTATGCAAGAGCCCCCATACAGCTCCCCTATATCTGCTATACAAAGTCACATTGAGAAAATGACCATTTATGAACCAGAAATAGGCCCTTGTCAGGCACTGACTCTTAATGTACCTTGATCTGGGATTATCTGGCCTCTAGAACAGTGAGAAATAAATTTTTGTTGTTTATTAGCCACCCAGGCGCTGGTAGCTCATTATAGCAGCCCAAACTAAGACAAAACTCTAGCTCTGCCATTTACTACTATGCAATCTTGAAACATTACATTATTTCCTGGACATTATAGTTTCTTCAACTGTAAAATGGAGATAACAACACTTTCATGGAAAGAATTGTGAGAATATAAGGCAATGTGTGCCCTCAACATACAGGTGGCTATTACCAAATAAGAAAAATGTTTATCGCTTATTCTTCCCCATTATCCGAGCTGTCCCAGCACCTAACATATTCATACATCCAACTGCCAAAAGGCTACTTTTCTATCTTTATCAACCTTACGTGAACTCTCTAGAGTGATACCTTTATTGAACCTCAAAGTATGTACCTGGACTGTTTTTCTGAAGGTAGAATTAAAAAATTTATTCATCTCCCATGCATTTCATACACTGTTTCTTTATGGGCTTCATCTTCCAGTCATGTACTAGTGAAGCATCTACATAATGCCCCAGATCGCTTTGCCCAACTGCAAATATTCACACCTCTTGGTCCACTGGGCACCTCATTTTTGATGCCATCAAAGAACTCAAATTCATCACATTCCAAAGCATGCATTTTTGCCTGTCTCCATTCCAATAACCCCATTCTTCTGGTTCTTATAACCCAGAGAAGAAATACAGAATAGTTAAAGGTGTGGGCCAAAGATCCAGTCATCCTTACTTAGGTTCAAATCCTGGCTCAAACCGCTTACAAGCTGTGTACCCATAAGCATATTACTTAACCTCTCTTTGCCTTGACACACACTATCTCTTTACACACACACACACACACACACACACACACACACACACACACAGAGTGCATAGGCTATATGTGCATATACATATACAGAGAAAGAGGAGGGAAGGGAGGAGGGAGGAAAGGAGAGGCTCCTGAGCATAAGTGATCCTCCTGCCTTAGCCTCCTGAGGTATCTAGGACTATAGGTCTATGCTACTGCATCCAGCTGAAAATGTATCTTCAGCTGAAAAAAATTTCAGAAATTCTTTATAAATCACTGTGAAAGAGACTGTCAAATATTGTGTTGCATGAACACCCATTTATACAGAAGTAAGTACTAAGAAAAAATACTGTTCTCCTTCCCCAGACAGGCTATACACAACTCCCTTTCTAAAACTTTTGAGAAACAGAGCTAAATATGAGACTTCTCTGTAGTACTTTGACTTAGTTATAAATTTTCTAGTAACTATTAAGACTTCTATGCACTTTGGAGGGTTCCTCTGTGGCCCAACTAGGATTGAAAGAGAACAGCAGCATGAAAAAAATAAAGAAATAAAAAGGAGCCAGGAGTGGTGGTGCACACCTGTAATCCCAGCACTCATGTGGAAGGATTGCTGTGAATTAGAGACCAGCCTGGGTTACACAGTGAGTTCCAGGGCAGTCTGAATTACAAAGTGAGACCCCATCTCAAAAAACCAACCAACCAAACAAACAAACAAAAGAACAGCAGTATTATCACCAGGTATCTGAATCAATGAACAAGAAAAAAGAGAAGTAAGGATATAGTTCAGTGGTACCATTTGCTTAGTTAGCATGCATGAGGCCCTTGGTTCAGTCTCCAGTACTGAAAAAAAAAAAATTCATTTCACCCAACAGACTATTCCCAAATGTACCAAATAATTAAAAATAGTTCACATTAAAAGGCAATAAATATAATTTTAGTTCAGTTATACATTTTATGTAGACTCATAATCACTTAATGCACATGGCTAAATTGCACGGAAGGTCTACACTTAAGTCATATTATGCATAGTTGTTCTCAAGTCTGGCCTTTCTGTTTAATAAAAGAACTACAATGATGTATTTTTCTTAGTGTGTAAATGACAGCATATATTGGAGCTGCTAGAAGTACACGATGCCCATAGAGAATCTTTTCACAAGACTACATTCATATCCTCTTAGTTAGTTTAGCAAGTAAAGAGGATTGTGAGGGAGAGTGATTTACTGGTTGATGGTGTGGTTATAAACGCACTGAATTTCAGGTTCTTCATTCAAAGAAGTTCCCCTCAGGTCATTATTACTGCGCACTTCTTCTTATTTTAAATTCTAATACACTCAAAGATTTGATTCCCAAACGTATATTGGAGACAAGTTAAATGTGGAAAGAGTAAGGAAGTGACAACAAGGAATAACATGATGATATACTTCTTTTAAAAAGCAGAAAGAAAAAATAAAAAACAGCTGGGTGGGTGACATTCCATTCAACAGAATCCAGGCTGGTTGGCATCATTGCACCAGAGAACAGGGTTCAAGTATTTTCTGCAAAGTTAAAGATAGCAGGCAAGAAAAGGAGAGAAATATGCTGGAAAGGCTTTCCATTCAAAAGATCAACTTATTAAAAAAAAAGGGTATACTGAAAGGCGGAGGTATAAATTCTTTGCTACTGAAATACTAGGCTACATTGAGGATTTGGGGGAGAACATTCATGTTTTACTGTTAAAAGGACAACTTTGAGGAAATCTAAGTAAAATTCTGAAATAAAATGCCAATTACAGTTTTAAAGTAAACCACAAGCCTTACCCTTTATGCACTGAGCTTATTGATCAGCTGCAGATGAAGTGGCTCTCAACATTCCCCAGATACATTACTACTTGAGCTGATGTCAAATCCAATGGACCTGACTGATATTACTGATATTTCTTAACCATAAAAGCCCTATCCTATTAACCAGGTCCCCATTTTAAAAAGGATAATCAGTTCACTTTGGCACAGTGACAAAAGCAAACAGCCACTTTTTTTTTTTAATTCAAGCAGAAGGACAAGGGATTACAGTTAATCTTGGCAGACGTACCGAGCTGCAAATGTGCAAACACTAGGAGAAAAGCGGTGTGAAGGAAAAAGCTGACTACTTTAATATGTATTTATTAGGCATTAACTCTACCTTATATATATTTACCACAATAAAATGGTATTTCATAGACCAGCAACAGTAAATGACACCAAAACATCACTTCCATTTAGAAGCTCCTAAGCTTGTAACACTGGCTTCGTGCAGAATGCCTGGAAGGTACAATCACAGCCTCCATCTAAAGTAGAGCTGTCTTCATCAGGTCACAATATGGAAACACAAAAGGACTGCAACAACAATGGGTCCAATTGCCTCCGCTCTCCATATGCCAACTCTGCATAATTAATAGGGGTGCACCAGGCACCTAGAGCAAGAGCAAGTGACCTTGTGGTATGCTGCCTCCAACCATGATAACAGTGGAATGTCAGAAACGAAGGCAGGCACAATCTCCCTAAACACTGTTTTTAAACTGATCCTGTAGTTAGTGGTCTGCTGAACACAGAATGTAGTGAAGCACAATTAGCCATTCAGCAGTACCTTCTCAGCCCCTTCTCTTTGTGGCCTATATTCTAAACAAGAAGCCAAGCTTCCAAGCAGAATCCTCAACTATCCCGCAAATGAAGGAAGCAGAAAAGCTGCTTCCTATTTCCTGGCTGACCTCAATGTCAGCTAGTGCATCCTGCCCCATCAACACACGGCCCACCCCTTCCTCTCTTCCTCTGACACAGATACTGCTCAGTCAGAGCTCTTCTGCCCAGCGTTTTTGTTCCTTTCAGGAGGAAAACAGATAAGCTATTTGAGAAAGACAAGTTTGACAGACTCCCAGGCAGGTAACACACGGAGGAGGACTGCAGTGGGGGATGAAAGAAGAATGATAGTTTAATACAGTCTAAGCATCCCTAATATGAAAACTTCAAAATGCAAACTGTTCCAAAGACCAAAACTTCTTCAGCACGGACATGATGTCACAAGTGGCAAGTCCCACACCTGACCTCATGTGATGGATCACACTTAAAACACACGAAATTACTTAAAACACTGTATAAAATTACTTATTATGTGTATATGAAACACATATGAATACTTTTTTTTAAAATTTAGACTTGGATGCCCGCTCCGGGATCTCTCATTATGTGTCTGTAGACAGTCCAACTCTGAACATCTGAAATCTGAAATACTTGTGGTCCCAAGCATTTGGAGAAAGGGCCACTCAACCTGAAGTAAGAAAGTTTTCCATTTTCTAAAGGAAAAAATGCTTCAGAAAGGAGAGCACATGCAATGGACCTGAGAGTTGCAATGATGCCGCGAAACTTCTAGTTCCCTTTCTCCATTTCATAGTAAAGAAATAGGGCATAGAGCCATTAAGCTACCTTCCCAGGGTCCTAATGTCATAATTAGAACTTCTCTAACCATGAGCACCCTTGGGGGAAATTGCTACCTTAACACTATGAATAATTATTCCTCTCCTGAGAAACTTGTTTTTCACTTCATGGTTACTCTGAAGTGCTTAATAGACCAACTTTCCCCTGGAAGAAACAAACCTCTGTGAGGTTTTATGGGATTCACTCACTAGTATCCGTCCAGGAAGTGTGTGGGGTCTTTTTCTTAACCTCACTTCTAACACCCTTTAATGCCCCCCCAGCTCTCTTTCATATAACTTTTTTTCCTCATTGAGTTTATTGGTACATTTTAGGTATACAGTACAGTTACATTCATTATTGGGATCTTGTACCTTTACATGACAGGTCTTGGTTCTCATTTTTTCCCCTTGTCCCTGTCCTCCCTTCACCCCTCCTCCCCTCTCCCTCTACAAACACTTCATTTCCATTTTTTCATTTTCTTATATTTTTTTTCTTTTTTCTTACTAGCTTTCCCCTACCCTTCCGACTTTCCCTACACCTTTAGCCCCTTTCTTCCATATAACTTTTAACATTTTTTGTTCTCTTGAATTTTATCAATCTTTGCAAACTCCCTTAAACTCCCCTGGAACAAAAACAGTATATGACAACTACTTTAGATAGTAGTTGTCATTCCAAGGAACTTAGCACATTTCGTGGGCATTTGTTTATATGGTCTCATGAGAGTTTGCTAAGGTGGGAGGCTGAGTATTAAATACTCTTCCACTCCACAAGGAGTTGAGTCTTCGGATTGGCACTATTAATCTTTTTTTTTTTCCTTTTTATTGAGGTTATTGGTACAATCTAGGTATACAAATGCAGTTACATTCAACATTAGGATTCTGTACCTTTACATAATAGGTCTTGATTCTCATTTTTCCCCTTGTCCCTGCCCTCCCTTCACCCCCTCCTCCCCTCCCCATTTACAAACACTTTATTTCCATTTTTTCAGTTTCTCATATTTTTTTCCTCTCCCTTATTACCTTTCCCCCACCCTCCCCACTTTCCTTACACCTTTAGCCCTTTACTTCCTATTTCACATTATTAATTGTCTCATTAGGATCCTGTATACTATTATAGTTTTTCACACCAAAGAAACTATTCGGTATTTCAGTTAAAGAAATCTCTGTATGAACATTAAAAATAGGGAATCCTAAAATAAAACTAAAAAGCAAAGTAAAAGAGAAAAGGCAATGATGTAACATCAAAATAATCCTTAATTCTGGAGATGAAAATTGTCCCTGAACATATTTAAATTGCTTCTCGCTCTTATAGTCTTATCTTATTCTTTTTTCATTATTTAGAGAATACTTTATTAGTTTCTGTAATCAAACCTTCGTAGATATGACCTTACATATTTAGTATGATGTGTTACCCCTGTACACATGGAAACAAAAATAAAATAAATTAACATTTCTAGACCAATGTGGTTGTCCATTTCTGTACAAATGGCACTATTAATCTTGAGATTGGCACTCTTCTACTTACCTCCCTCAGAATATACTTCTTCCTCACTAAAGATAATTGGTATGCTAGTTGACCACTCAATGCAAATATTTTATGTAAAAAAAATATCAAATTTTGCCAGATTAAATGGAGAAGTATTTTAGCTAACTTTAAACCACTGAGTTACATTTTCATTCAAATTTAAATTTTGGACTAAAAAAGTAAAATTTAAACATATTTCTCAAGGAATTTCACAAACAGCAGCAGAAGGTGCCAGCATGGTAAAAGTTATTATTTCATTCTATTTTCATATGTGTGCAAATGGTATCATAATTTATACCACTTCCAGCTATTGAAATGCTCAAGGCATCATTTGTATTTGGACAATATTACTAAAAAGAAAAAATGGTAGGGAGGGGAAACATGAAAAGCATTCAAATATTCTTTTCTCCTCAGTTTTCCATGGGGATGGAGTTGGGTTTGGATTGAGAGGTCTTTCTCAAACTTTGGGACACAAACATTTAGAAAATAAGTACACACCACTGCATGGCAGGAGCAGGTGACAGACGAGCATAACCAGACACCTTTTCAAACCTGGCAGATTTTATCACAACTAGGGTGGCATCTGTTCTTCTATATCTACAAGGGCTCTTACAGGTCCCTACATAATTTATGTGTTTGAAGGAGAAGTGAAATGTGAACTGGCCAAAGTGTAAGCATTTAAAGAGGCAGAGAAGTCAGAAAACCTAGTTCAGACACACAAAAACTTGTTAGATGACTAGCCTTCCGTGAGGCCCTGAGACTCCCTCTTCGAATCTCCTGGGCATCTCCATTGCTGGGCCCTTTAAGAAGGCCCTACTCCCTCTCAGCCACAGGACAAGTTTTGTGTCCTTTTGGTGTATTGCTCTCAGCAGAAAGTACCAAGGTTTATCCCCAGAGCTTGTTACATATTGCTTAGTCCACATATGTGGTGGTAAAGTGTAAAACACTCAACTTGCTTTTTGGCCCTGTAATATAGGCTGCCTGCTGTTCTGTGGGAGATCGCAGGGGATTCCAGCCCATTCAGGCCAAGGGTGCTTCTTGATCCAGTCTGCTCTTTCTACACTCTGTGAAGGCGATGGACTCAATACCAAGAAAAGGCAAAGGCTCCTGATGTGGGTGAAAAGAATAAAGAGAAAGCAAGCATGGTGGCTTTGCACTTAAGTGTGCACACATTAGTTACTCACAAGGGAGAGCAGTTTTAGGAAAGCTCTCAAGTGTTAATATAACACACTTCATGTCTCATTAAGAAGCTACAAAAGGCTGTTTATTGTTCTCATGATAAAGATTTCTGTACACAGAGAAATCAAAATGTCAGGATTTTCCTGTCTCTGTCCTAAGGGAGATCTGTCTTTGAAGAGGATATCCAACTATCCAAATTCAGCATCCCTACCCTACTTTAATTAATCTACCATATGGGGCCCAGATGTCATAGCCAAGTTTGGTTTGAACTAAACAATTCATAAAATAATACAGACTCAGTTTCATTTGAGATATGGATGGATAATGCTAAGTTATCCAGAAGAAGTGTTCTTGATGGCTTCTGGATTTGCATTATTTCAACTCCTCTGGTAGTTTATATACAAAATGGCATACATAGAGATAAAAGAGTTTGTCTACAATATAACAGGACTTTTAAAAAATCCTCCTGTCTTTTTGTTCTGATTCTGAAATGTTATCAGTACCACAGCTTTTCTCACTCTGTAAAGAATTAACTCTAGCCTGGAATTCTTAGGTCTCCATAATCTGGTCCCAAGTTCACTATCTGACCCAGTTATCTCACTCACTAATATGAAATATCTGCTAAAGCTGACACAAGATTCACATGCCAAATGCTGAGCACGTTTTCACTGGTTGTCTTTTCTTCCCTTTCCTCCACTTTGCATCCTCAACTTTTAGATTGCTGCTTAGCATACAGCAGCAACTCAATTACAAACTAATAAATTTTAAGTACATCTCTCAATTTGTATGGAGCTCTCCACATGAAAGAACATACAGAACACAAAAAGATTTAGATTAGTAAACTTGCAACATTTTAACCTCAGTTTCACCATCAGTATATGAAAAGAGTTACAAATACCTCCTTCTTACTTCAGAAAGTGGTATTCACATCAAAATCAACACTAGGCATATGTTTGTAGAATTGATGTAACAGTAAGGATACTTTCATCCCAATCCAAAATAGGAAATTAGTTATCTTACACACCTGTGAGTAGTTCATTTAAGTGGCTTGTATGGGCATTGATTAATAATACTACTGATGACTCTGGTTCCCTTTCTGTCTCTCTAAACTTGTCTTTCCAAGTCTGGTTCCTCTTGGGCAGCAGCTCCATTTGTCATCTCACACAAGGGAACATCCGCAGGCAACAGAAGACCATTTGTCTCAGTGTCTACAGAAACTCTCAGAAGCATCTAAGCACAGGTGCCCTTACTGTCTCACTGGGCAAAACTGGGTTACAGATCCAGTTTTATGCTAGTTCCTGTTAAATGGAAAGAAACTACCATAAATGAACAAGATTTGGTCTCTTCCTCGGTAAAGAAAATGTATTCTCTGATAGAATAACACCCTACAAACAACATCTCTGTTATGGGATTCCCTACTCTTCAAGACTCAGCTGAAGTTCCATTTCTAATGGGAATCCTACAGGAGCCCAGGGGAGCATATTCCTATAGCCCTTGCTATGAAGAACTCCTGGACAACTTCCTTTTTAAATGATATATTTTTATTATGGTATATGTTCATGGAGGAATATCCAAAAGTATAGTATATAAAAAATAAAAATTACTTGTCTCATTATAATGACTATTCTTCATATTTTGGAATATTATCTTTCACCCTTTTCACTATGTATGTATATCTCTGTGTGAGGAAAGCATCTTCTTGTTTTTGTGTTTGCATAAATGTTTCTGGCTTTCTCGACTAAAATTTAAACTCATGAAAAGCTAGAGTCTCTGCACTGCTTTGACGTCCCCCATAACAGTTACAAGATCTAAAAGGCACTTGCTGATCCATATTTCTAGGGATTACAAAAAATGTTATTTTCTTTTAGGGTATTAAGAAAGAAAATGTAAAAAAATGAGAACCAAGACCTGTCATGTAAAGGTACAAGATCCCAATAATGAATGTAATTGTACTGTATACCTAAATGTACTAATAAACTCAATAAAAAGAAAAAAGAGAAGGAAAATGTAATAAAAGTAATTATTACTAAACATCTTTATATGCTCCTTTTACCAACAGTTAAAATGTATTAAACTTTCTGGCAATAAGCTAGCCAGTAAAATATTGTTTTATATGAGTAAACGTTTTTAGACCAGAAAATGCTGTGTATTTTTCCGGATGATGCTTGATAATTTCATTGATATTTATAATTAAAGCCACATTTTCATTTGAAGATATGACAGAAAACTGGGTAGCATAAATATAACTGTAGGAAGCATGATTACAAGATAGTTCACTTCAAAACATTAAGTTTAGGCTGGGCATGTGGCTCAGTGGGACAGCACATGTTTAGCATGAATGAGGCCCTGGGTTTACAACCCAGCACCAATCAATCAATTCATCTATCAATCAATAAATTCACTAAAACTATTTATTGTGCAGAGCAGCGCTTTGCTCTATCTAAATCATATTTTCAAAGCATTAGAGAAAGTGGCTACTTAAAGAGAATAAAGTGTAAATATTATAACAAAATAAGTGACCTTCTATTAACTTACCTCTTTTTTGGTCTCAGATTTTGCCAACAGTATTTCCTTAAATGAAGGCACAATTCTATGCATCCTAAGATTCACATAATAAACCTTCCATTACTCACATTCTCCTTAGAACTTCATGGGTTCATTTTCATTTAACAAGCATTTACTTACTAATATCTCCCATGTGCCAGGCCATGAGCCAGCCATTGCGACTAGTGGCAAAAACAAAGACACACCTGCTCTCACGGGGTTCACAGGCTGGGGGACAGTCAAGGCCACTCCTGGATGGCTTATGGGAAAGTGAGACTGTACCAAAGACAATCCCTAATGGCATAGTACCAGGTTCTCTCCATCATCCTTTTGCCTTTCTATTCTTCATCCTCACTAATAAAACTATGGCCAACAAGCTTAAAGAAAAACACAAGAAACTTTTATATTAAAATAATGTCTGTGGAAAGTGGGGTTGGGTAGACACATTGAAAGTGCTGGGGGATGTAACAGAACCCCTTCAGGGAATGTATAAAAATATGCATAACAACCTGAAAGGCTGGGAAGAAAGAGTCAGGCAGTGTCTGAGATTCTTCAAATTCCCTTCCACTCATGTTAATTCATTTTACTTAGTATCTTTATGATCTGCAGGGAACCCATCAGTCGACAGATACTTACTGAACACACAGAGAAGTCTATGCTTAGATCTTGGAAGAGTGAGAGATTTTACAAAGCACTAAAGGGAAATAATGTTTGGGACTAGACAAAAATAGCAAAGTGGTTAGCAAATGGAACATATGGCAAAAAATGAAGAGAAAAGTTTGATGAGTTCAGAGGACTGACTCAAAAGTGGCTGGCATGTGGAGGTGAGTTCAGTAAGGTGGTCAATGGCTGGTTGACCAACACGAAAGGGAGATGAGAGTTGACACAATCCAATGGCGAGGCCCACGTTTTGCAGAGTACAGGACTTTTGCATGGGCACTGATCAACTGAACTAAATAGAAATCTTGGAGCAAAAGGATGTATTTCTAAGAACATCAGCTACAACCTTTCTAGCTGAAGCTTTACTATGGTATAAAAAGTTATTTTAAAAGCACAACGATGGATTTTTCCTTGGGCAGCTTCCCACATATGCCAGAATTACTTATATTTATAGTACATGGCTTCTCGTTTCTATTAACATTGCTGTGATACTGTTGACTTCAATTTTATCCTATACAACATTAAGAGCTTCCATGAATTGACACTGGTTCACTTAAAATTACAAGACCATTTCATTAAACCTGGGGCTAGTTTTTAAAGTTTTATGAGCTCCATGGTTTTCCTCATGTTATATTTAAGTTCTGAATACTCAAGCTTTTGTCCTAAATGGTTTTCTTTTAGTGTTACTTGCACATCCTTTTAAAAAAGGAATGGAAGCGAGCTGGGAGTGGTGGCACACACCTGTAATCCCAGCACTCAGCAGGCTGAGGCAGGAGGATCACTGTGAGTTTGAGACCAGCCTGGGCTACATAGTGAGTTCCAGGTCAGTCTCAACTACATAGTGGGACCCTGTCTCAAACAACCCCCCCTCAAAAAAAAAAGAGGAATGGAAAGAAAAGATACCTATTTTAACATAGTTCTTTAAATGGACTCTCAAATGTGTAGAACATTGTCTTTTTTATATCTTCTCAGTAACACTGACTAGAAGGAATGTTCATAAAACTTTTTCCCTCTCCTCTCTTCTCCTCTACTCTCTTCTTGTATTTCTAATCCCAGCAAGAAATCTCCATTCACAGTTTTGATACATCCCCATACCTCAATTTACTGGAGGAAGATGGTTTTGCCTGACTCCCTATGCTTCCCTAACACTTATTTATTATCTAGGAATTTACCTATTGTCTCTCTACTTGTACATTAGTTTAGTACTAAAGGATGAATTCCTCTTTGAACTACAGTTTGAGATTGACAAATCTACCATTCTGTCTGCAAGTAAGTATGCTTTCAAGTCATAACATAGCCACATGGTTGGCTGCTACAGGATTGCCTACTTCATCCAGGCTCCTAACAGAATGCAGGAGAAAATACAAGAGGACAAAGGGAAAAGAGTGGCATAAGGAATACAAGGCCTCTTCTCACATATACTCAGGAAAGCACACTGCAAGCACAATCCTAAACATCAACAATGAAACCAAGTTTCTTGAGTCTTTTGCTTACTAGTACATTATTAAAAATTTTCAGTGTAGGGCCAGGGATTTGGCTGTGGTTCTGCTGCCTGCCTTGCAAGCACAAGGGCCCAAGTTTGATCCCCAATACCACATACAAAAAATTTTTTTTCAGTGTTTGCAGGTTCCTATGAGCATATTTCTAAAACTTGGAATCACAAACCAAAAGAATCTTTTATAGAATCAATCTTTAAAATTTATTTTGGGGGATACTGGGGATTAAACTCAGGACTTTGTGCTTGTGAGGCAGGCAGTAGAACCACTGAGCTAAATGCCCTGCCCATACTTACTTATATTTTATTAAAAGAATCCATTTGCCCACTGAAAGAATTAATGCTAAATATTTTGGCATGATTATCATACATATCTGGTACAGATTGAAAATGAATTTAAATTTGTATAAAATATGTTGGAAAATACTCATACCTGCACACTGTATTTCTTTGTATGGTCTTTCTACCAATCTAAAATACATTTAGAAGAGCTAAAGATGAATTATCAAAATAAACTTATAACAGATCATATATCTGAGAAGACACAGTCAACTGTTTTGTTTTGTTTTGGGTACCGCAGATCGAACCCAGGACCTTGTGCTTGTGAAGCAGGTGGTGGAACCACTGAGCTAAATCCCCGGGCCTCACAGTCAATTGTTTTAAAACTCAGATTCTAAGGATAATTTAACATTTGTTAGTACCTGATCCAATGCTTTAGTTCAATCTCACATTGATATAGATATTTATCCAAACTCTGGGTGAACAATATTTGAGGCATTCAATAATATGGCCTCACGGTATCAACAGCGGTGTTGTAGGTATACTTTAATCTCCTCACCCTATGTATATGAGACTCCCTATGTATATCAGCTCTACTGATCAGTGACCAGCTCTCTCGCCATCATTCATTTGCCTATGCTCTTTCTCCCTCCTCGAATGCACTCTCCATGGGCACTTGTCAAAAACTTAGTCACCTTCATCTAAGGCATAACTAAAATGTCTTCTATTCTGTAAAATGGTTCTCATTCTTGTGCTCTCTCCATTAAGGTAGGATCTCTATTTTTTTCCTAAAAACTTACAGCATTTTGGCCTTATTCATTCAACAAGACCCAATGTGCCTGGCATCATGTTCTGTCTATAGTTGGCACAATAATGTCTGCTGAACTAATAAAAAATCATCCTGGTCATACAAGCAGAATATTTCTCAACTGATATCTTATTCATGGCTTAAACACAGCACTTTGGCAATGTGTAGTAGGAGACATTTGGTAAGCATTTGTTAAAGAAAGCATAGAAAACACAAAAAAATTAATGAGTTTATCTTTTTTTATTAGTACATGGTTGCAGTATATAATGAGTTTATCTTTAAGCTGTAGAATGGAAATACACTTAAACAGGAGATGTGTCTACAGTTCATCTGAGAGAAAAACAGTTTTTGCATGAAATGGTTTCAGCAACTGCTTGATACTGCTTTGGTTATCATCTTCTTTTGCTCAAAATATAGGCAATTTTAATCCATTTTAAAGATGCATAAACTACACAAGAGAAAAGAAAAGAGGCAGGGAAGGAGCACTAGACTCATTTTATCACATCTTGCCTATTAACAATGGATTTTTTTTCTATCAACCAAAATACAGTACAAATGAGAATCATCTGCCAAAAGCTACAAAAATCAAACCACTCACATTACTTCATTATTGATGAAGAACATATTGCAATAATTGTGAAGAATTTCTTTTACATGACTGAGTTCTTTCTTACTCAATAAAAAGCGGGTGGAGACATACTGGCTACACAAATGAATGAGGATTAAGTTGTTAGAACCACAAAGCAATCCACTAGCAAATCATTAGTAAGAGGAATGCAAGTATTAACAAAAATAGTTTTATGAAGAGAAGAAAAGTACACATTTATGTAGAAACTCATCTGGCCATATTCATCCTCTAATGTAAAAATAGCATTATAATAGCAACCAAAAGTGCCATAAGAGACTTTTTCATTATTGACACTCTGGACACTTTTTAAATTTTTTCCTCCTGATCCTAATAAATAAGATCATCTTTTCCATTAATAATGCAAGCCCAAACAATTCACTGAGTCATTCTTAATAAAAGTGAAGCCCATTTGGTTTCTTTCCTCAGAAACAGAATGGATGTGACCCATTTCTACATTTTAATCAGAGATTCTTGTTCTTCCAGCACTGACTGCATTCACAACTAAAAAGAGAAAAGTGACATCTAACACTTACATTGCTTTGAATAGCAGGGTCAAGAGTCCCATGATTTGCATTTTGTGTGTATTATTTTAATCTTTGAAATTTTCTATTTTTTATCATCCCAGCTTGGAGTAGTGCTATTTTTCCCCTCAAGCACTTTAGATCTTTGATATTACTCTCTGGTAAAAGAAAAAAAATAATCTGAATAAAAAGAGGTGATCTCAGGGCTCTCTCTTGAATGTTAAGATTTCCTGTTATTTTCTGTGAAAATAAAATGAATGTGCATCAACAATTCTTATGGTAACTCATTACTAAATTGATCTTTTTAATGTTCTATGGAAAGGCTTTTAATGCTATTGGAAATGAATCAAACATAATCACCTGTTACAAAGTGCCATAATTACAGAATATTGAGAATATAATTATGCTGTATAGCACAAATCATCAAAACATAGTTTTTAAAAAAATCTTATGTACAAGCTTTAAGACTCCACAACTGAGCCGGGGATTTAACTCAGTGGTTCTGGTGCCTGCCTCACAAGCGCAACGACCAGAGTTCGATCCCCGGTACCAAAAAGAACTCCACAACTGAAGACCCTACTGTAGGCTAATGATATCAGAATCCCAGGGAATAGAGCTCAGGTACTATTATGTTATAAAATATTCCCAGGTGATTCTCCTGTGCAGATAAGGGTGTTAAGCATGCAGGCACTGTCTTGAGGAGCAGAGTGGTTTACCTTTAAATATTATCTAAGAAGAACTTGAAGAGCACAAACAAATACATTTAATTTTCATAACAACTTTACAAGGCAGATGCTTATTTCGTTCACATTTGACAGATGAGAAAACTACCACAGATACATAGGCAATAGGCCAAAGATTCCAGAGACAACATGCGGCAGAAGCAGGGTTAGCATGGCTCTAAATTCCAGGCTCTTAACTGTGTGCTGGCCTCGTTCTTGAAAGATAATTCACCTGGATAAAATGCACAGACCTTACGAGCTCAATTCAATGAGTTTTAAAACTGTCTACACTTATGTAATCACCACCCCCCCACAAATCGAGAACACTTCCATTGTTTTAAGATTCATCCACGTTATTGGTTATGTAGTCAACTGTTGATGAATATTTGAGTTGTTTTTCAACTTTTTGGTTGTTATGAAGAAGGCTGCTATGAATATTCATTGTCAAGGATTTTGAGAATGTATGTCTTCATTTCTTTTGGTTAAATGACAGGAGTGCAATTGTTAGATCATAGGGTATTTATATGAAGTGTGACAGAAAAATACAATGTATGTTTATATTTAAAAAATTATTACAGTAAAAGATGCATTGACATTTATCCTCCTCACTTTCAACATTCTTATCCCATTGTTTCATGAGTGTCTTTAGCTGTGCAGTTGTGACTGCCTCAATGTCCTTAATCAGTTAAAAACATTTACCTTTCATGGTCATCTTGACTTTGGAGGAGAGCAAGAATTTGCATGATGTCAGATCTGGTGAATAAAGTGGATGAGGACACACTGCAACGTTTTTAAGAGCCAACCTTTCCATCTCATGGCACTCAGCAACAGCATTCACTGAATTTTTAAAATCACACCTTGTAAAACACACTCAGGAAAATTTTTCCAGAACTGCTTCAGAAAGTAGGCATAAAGTAGGCAAAAACCAGGTGGGCGTCGTGGCACACACCTGTAATACCAGCGGCTGGGATGATGAAGCAGGAGGATCACCACAAGTTCAAGGACAGCTGGGGCTACCTAGTGAGTTCAAGGCTAGCTTGAAGTACATAGCAAGACCCTGTCTCAAAAAATCAGGGGAAAAAAAAGAAAATGGCAAAAAGGATGGAATAAGTGTTCTAAGAGAAGTAGAACACTTTGAGGGGAGGGATGAATGGCAATGTATCTCTTACCATAATAAATTATAAAACATTAAGCCTTCTGCATTGTTTTGATCATCCCATGTATATTTAACATTTTAAGAAACTACCAAAAATATTTCCAGAATGTTTCAGCAATGTGTATCCCAAGATGCCTCTAAGAAAGACCATGCGGTAGTTCTGTAGTGCATTCATCCAGAAGAAGGTGAAGTCTAAGATTTGACAGTGACTTTTTGACAAAAAAAAAAAAAGAGAGAGAAAGAAACAGCTTAAACATCACCACCAACAAAATAGGCAGTTGTCTTATAGAAGCATATCCAAAGTAGGTACTTGAGAACATCAGTTCTTCTAGATATTAAGACAGACAAAACAAA
The DNA here is from genome assembly GCF_012274545.1 of Fukomys damarensis. Lineage (NCBI taxonomy): Eukaryota > Metazoa > Chordata > Mammalia > Rodentia > Bathyergidae > Fukomys > Fukomys damarensis. The sequence goes on along the minus strand of NW_022900927.1, from coordinate 29,157,303 downwards.
GAAGCAAAACACACCACATATACACATAGCCCTAACTTGACAATCCGTTCCAGCATACTGACTGTACACTGGCTCTGAGAGGTCCTGTAGTAAAGAATCAACAAGGACATCAGTGAACTGCTGAATCATGTTTAACCCAGCTGTTCTCAATGGTCGCCAGTTCTCCAAAGAAATAAAAGAAGTAACACAAATGCACTGTAATGTTACCAATTTCATAGTCTTTGTAGAACACAGATGAAAACAGCCCTCTGTTGGAGAATGAATTTAATTCATGGAGGACAAAGTATTTTGTATGGGTTTTGCTGGACAATAAGGTTTGTTTTAGACTTGGGACATTGACGAAGAAAGCAGAAGAAAGGTGCTCATTCTAGGCTCAGGATATACTGTGAACTAAAGAACAAAATGGGAAGTATAAAAGGCATACAGAAACTTTTGCCAAAGGACTGTACCTCTCTGTGAAAAGTTTAAGGGAGTGGAATCAGGCACAAGGAATTCACCATATAAGGGTGTTCTATGTGTCCTGTGGTGTCTGCTGTTTAGCAACAGCTTTAGGACAACAATTTGTCACCAATAAATAGTTATGAGTAATTAATCTAGGCCAACCAGAGACTGCACCAGACACCAGGGGTACAGTGACAATCTGACAGATACAATGTCTGCTCTTGTGATGCTTGCAAGTCTAGCAGAGGTGTGCAGCTGCTTACAAAGAGGAACTTGAGAACTCAAGAGTAGGAACAGAAGATCATGCAAAATCCCCCAAGCCATGGGAGCAGAGTCTACTCAAGAATTTCAGAATACAATATTAACAGATATGAAAATGAAACATGTATGTAATAATTATTAATCCTTCATTATTATATATTTGGAGTGAGTTGGGATTTATTGAGATTAAAAAAAACTTGTACAGGAAAAATATCCAGGTAGAAATGATAAATAGAATAAAGCACTAGATAAAAGGTTTGGGTTTATTACTATACAATATGACAAATGGAATATTTTCAAAATTACTGACAACTCATATTTAAATAAGGAAAAAAAAAAGGAAGAAACATAGACCTACCTTGAAAGAAGACTCATGAGGTAGACAAAACTGGTATAAATCCCAACTAGATCGCTTGTAACTTGGGTGGCCTTGACCAAGGAATCACCCTCCCTGTGCCTCACTTTCCTCAGCTATAAAATTGGGATGATACAGTATTCATATATCCCATAGGGATGTTATGGACATTGAATGACATAGAATAGCAAAGTACCTAATGCGCAGGCTCAGTAACACTTAGCTATTATAATACATATTTAAAAAACACATTTGCTTATTGTTAAGATATAAAACTTAAAGGGTAATTTTTTGGAATATGCAAAAAGTCTATATAATCGATGGTGTGAGGAACACAGAATCATACTCCGAAAGCCACTAGTGTAATATCAAAATACTATATTTATAAATTTTCCATCAGTTTTACAATTTGAAAGCAAACTACGGATTTGGACAAAAACACAAAAAGGAAATCCTCCTGAAATTTCAGCCAAGTTTTCTTGTTTCTTCTTGATCCAAAGTAATTATCTTTCTTGCCACAAGAGACCATCTTATGAGTCTTAGAATATTTACAGAAAAACTTATTTGTGAGGGACATCCACAAGATAACCAAATAGAGTTGCCTGTCACTTGTCCCACACACAAGAAGGGACCACAGGCCTAGTTCGGCCTCACCTCGAATCTGCCTCATCTTATGGGTTTGTCCCATAAAACACCTTTGAGAAGTTGGGTGAGCAGGCAACCCATTTTCTGGTTCCCCTTCTGTCTCTTAGACAGAAGCTTTCTTTCTCTCAGAAAACTTTTCTACTCTTAACTTCAAACAAACAAACAGAAACACAACAAAAGGGACAGCAACGAGGAAGAAACAACTATATTTTGACTAGAGTTACTGAAAAAGTATGCTGGGAAGAAGTGGTGAGATCCCTGCGGAATGTGAGAGCCCAGGATGGCACCACAGAAGTATGAGTGAGGGACCTTACTTCTCCCACGCACACTCCCTATCTCACAATGTCCCTACCCTCAGATCAGCTCAGAGCCAAGAGGGACTTCCCCTGAAGAAAATAAAGATAAGTTGAAGAACCCCCTTCAAGTGTGTACACTTGTAGTCTTTACAACAGGGGAATCCTGCAGCACTCCTGAAGAGAGTCTGCAGAGTTGCACAGAGCACATCCTGCTGCCCTGTGTCAGGGTGATATATAATACACATTGCTCCAGGGTAAAAGCCCACACCGTACGTCCCTGGCCAATCGTGATCTAAGTAGCAATGACTCAGTGTCTTCTCAAAACTGCTAGAGGGTGGCCTGCTCTGGGGGCTAGTAGCCACACCATATCCCCAGTCTTGAGATTTCTGCAGTGACACCGCCATGCTCATATGGGTAGCGGCGGTACTATGACCCCAACTGCTCAAAGTCAGGCCCAGGAGAAAGCCTTGGGCTTTCAAACCTGTGTCTTACCTCTGAGGCAACAGACAGATGTGTACAGAAGGGCAGTTGAAACACAGCCAGTGGCCTAATATACACATGTGTGCCTGCACCTAGCTCAACAGACATCTAAGCAGTGTGCACTCCTCCAGCTGACCCACTGCATAGCCATCTGGCCTGCAGCACAAGGGTGCATGAGTGGGGCCTGAGACCCAACGAGATGGCTTCCATATAGCTAACTGCCCAACAGAACCCATGAGCACATGACCTCACAGAGCAGCTCTAATCTACCCCAGTGAGCCTACACAGATGGCCAGGCCACAACAACCATGTACACACACCTACACCCACCTGAAAGCCTGCCAGGCAGTGGCTATGCTTACTAGAGAACCTGTTGTACCTCATTGCCAACTGACCCACAACATTTGGAGAAGCCCATGCCAGGCCCAATAATAGCCATGCAAGTGGCAGTCCTGCCCTGGGCAGAACTATATTAAGTCATCACAGTCACAAATATCTGCAGCTTAGACCTCTGAAGCAACTACAGATATCACTGACAAGAATTACCTCAAAAAAAAAAAAAAAGCTACAAAGACAATTCATTACTGAGTACACTCACAGAATGATAGCTAAAACATCATAACGAAGTGATCTAAAGAGTCAATGCAGTCCCTAATATATCAATGATAATCTTTACAGAAATATGTATACCAAAAGGAACAACAAAAACCTTCCTAAAATTCATGTGGAATCACAAAAAGATCCTGAATAGGTAAAGCAATACCAAGTAAAAAATAACAGAGCCAGAGGCATCACAGTACCTGACTTCCAAACATACTACAAAGTTATAGTAACCAAAACAGCATTGTATAGGCACAAAAACTGACACTTAGATCAATGGAACAGCATATAGAACCTAGAAATAAAACTAGATTTTGAGACAACTGATTTCCAGCGAAGTCCCTAAGTACATACCTTGACAAAAGATAGCCTCTTCAATAAATGGAGATGGGCCAGGCAAGGTGGTGCACACCTGTAATCCCAGCGCTCAAAGAGGCTGAGGCTGGAGGTCTGCCATAAGTTTGAGGCTAGCCTGGCCTACACAGTAAGTTCAAGGCCAGCCTGAACTACACATTAAAACTCTGTCTCAAAAAAACAACAAGCAAACAAACAAACAAGTGTTGGAAAATCTAGATATTCAAATGAATGAAATTAATTCCTGCTTCTTGCCATATACAAAAATCAACTCAAAGTGGATCAAACACGTAAGTAGAAGACCTACTGTGAAACTACACACTAGAATAATGTGTAGTGGAGCTTCAGGACATTGGTTTTGGCAAAAAGTTTTTGGAGATTACCTCAAAAGCACAGGTAGCAAAGCAAAAACTGACAAAACTAAAAGTTTCTACTCAGCAGAGGAAATAATCACAGAGTAAAGAAAACGCAAGAGGTTCAGGGATTTAGCTCAGTGGTTCTACATCCTGGCTCACAAGCACAAGAACCTGAGTTCAATCCCTGGTACCCAAAACAAAACAAACAAACAAACAAACACAGGAGAGAACATTTGCAAGCTATTCATCTGCCAAGGGAATAATATCCAGAACATATAAGAAACTCAAACATCTCAATAGCAAAACCAAATAAACAATACTCAATTTTTCTGAACAGATACTTCTCAAAAATAAAAAAAAAGACAAATGGATACTAGATATTTGAAAAAACACACATCTTTACCTGAAAACTGCAAATCAAAACCACAATGAGCTATGATCTCACCCTGATAAGAATGATTATTATCAAAAAGACAAAAAATTACAAATGCTGGAGAGGAAGAAAAGAAAGGGGAGCTTCCATGCACCGCTGACAAGAAAGTAAATTATGTAGCTAATGTGTAAACAGTACAGGGGATCCTAAAAACAAAGCAAAACGAAAACTGTAAACAGAAATGCCAACATGATCCAGCAATTCCACTGCAGAAGGAAGTTTGGTTATTAGAGGAGTGACCTGGAAAGAAACATTGAGATCCCGGTCTCTATCTCTGTCTCTCTGTCCCCTTCTTTCCCAGCTTCTACGACTGGTGAACAGCTCTGCACCACTTCACAATCCTTGCCCTAAGGTCTCACCACAGTTCCAAAAACCACAGAGCCGATCACCCATGTGCTATAGGTGGTGAAACCACTGAAACCACAATCCAAAAGAAGTTTTTCTTTTTCCTACGCTGATTTACCTCTTGGTTATTTGTCAGAGAAGTTGACTGACATGGTGCACGTATATCCAAAGGAAATCAGTATGTCAAAGAAATATCAACATTCTCATGTGTACTGTATCAGTAATCACGATGGCTACATATGGGATTGTTCTATGTGCCCATTGATGGATGGATAAAGAAAATTATATGTGTGTATAAAATTAGATATTAGATATTACTCAGCCATAAAAAATAAAATTTTATTCATTTTTGGCAACATGAATGGAACTGAAACATATTATATTAAGTGAACTAGGTCAGACACAGAAAGATAAATACAACCAAAAGTTAAAGAAGTTGATCTCATAGAAGTAGAAACTAAATTAGTCATTACCAGAGGCTGGAGAGGGTAAGATACAGAGGGTATGGTAAAAGGATAGGTGACAGACTCTAAAATTATTCTTACTCATTTCCTTTTTGTCACATTTAAACTTTCTTTCCTTCTCCCCACCACCCCCCGCTGAAATTTTCTACTTTTGATATAACACATTGGTGACTATACACATTAAGTAACATAAATTCACAGTAGATTTTAGCACTTTCCTCCATTTCTCTTTTCTGTAATATCTTCCCATAAAATTTGAATTCTAGGACACAGAAAGTGGTATGATGATGTTACTTATAAATTTTAATTTCTTGCCAGGAATACATCCTCCAAACTGGCATAATTTTAATAAAGATTTTTAATATATACAAATATTAATTTTATCTTTTAATTTAAAACAGTCAAAATTAAGATATACATCTCATTTATTTTTTCCAAATGGGCATAAGAGGGCCTGGCATTCATCTGCCATGATGAGAAACTAAGTTATTAATATTCCAATCAAATAGTTTATAATAAAAATGTCAGAAATGAATTAATCTTCAATATGAATGCTGGCATCATTTGCATCCAACATAGCCTATCACTGGTTTTAAGGCAAGAGAAGGTGGGTGGATCACTGTAGAAGGACACTGGCTGCTAAACCAGGATCCAGGTAGCAAATCACACCCACTCTATGTCATCTGATCTTGTAAGTATTATGGACAGCTGGGTCACATCAAATACACACTGTCACACCTTCTGTGCCATGGCAAAAATAACATCACTTAAGAGGTACAAATAGCCATCAACCAGATGGCAAAGCTTAGCTCAAGTTGTGATCTCATTTATTTTAGTCAGAAATTTTAAATTAATCCACTCCTTAATTCAATCATTCATTTGGCATTTGCCTCAATACTATGTGCCAGGTACTGCCAAACACTAATATGACAGTGTCTAAAGATGAGACTCTCTTGGAGGCATTCACGTATTTTATAAGTTTCACCTCCCCAGGTAGGCTGGTTGTCAAGCACCAAGCCACTAAGCAACCATCTGACTCCTAAGAAGATGGCCAACTCCTCTGGGGAGTTCCCCAAACTACCCACTTCTCAACCCTCAATAAAAGATGGCATCAACCAAAGAGTTAAGTGAAAAAAGGCCCACATCATTTAAGCTGTGACGTAATTAATGGGATGCATTTGCTCATCTCTGTATTCTATATGGCAGAACAACTGCAAATATTTGAATATCATACAGAAAATCAACTGTTGGTAATTTTAAAACCCTGATGCTTCTCCAAAATACTGTCCATATAATGCCTGAATCAAATGAGTCACTAAAATATGGAATCAGGAAACACAGCATAATTACCAAAATTTAGTCGAGAATCTATGATCTGCATCATCCTTGGTCAAACAGAGTCCTATGTTAGGGGGTTGCTCTATAGAAATTAAACTTACTAATAACTCAGACCAAAAAAAGATGGCATCCACTTTCTCTGAGGCTTAACTGAAGAATCTAATTAACTAAAGAGCCTCAGAAGTAAAACTAATGTGCTAGGGCTGGGGATTAATCTCAGTGGTTCTGCCACCTGCCTTGCAAGTGCAAGGCCCCAAGTTTGATAGCTAGCACCCCCCCCAAAAATAAAAAATAAATAAATAAATAAATAAAAATTAAACTAACGTGTCTAAATCTAAAGACCAAGGTTTTATAATTCACACTTTTTTGGGGGGTAGGGGTGTTTTTTTTGAGACAAGGTATTGCTATGTAGTTCAGACTGATCTTGCACTCACTTGTAGCTCAGGTTCGCCTCAAACTCGCAGCGATCCTCCTGACTGCCTACCAAGTGCTGGGATTACAGGCATCCACTACCACACCTAACTCACACTTTTTATATCAAATTGTATAAATGTCTTATGTAGTTAGTGTTCAAGTTGTCAATTAGTTTTCTTAAAAGCCAATGGCTCCATGAGGGATATAACCATTACATACTATAAACATGGACTAACAAAAAATTTAAAGACGAGGAAAAAAAGAGCCAGTAGTACAATTTGAGTCTTTTCTCAAATGACCTCCTACTGAAATTAACAAGTTTTTGATAGCCATTATGAATTCTTATATAAAATCAAGAAACTCAAAGGAAACTATTACTAAAGTGTCACTTAGCCTAATAGAAGAGGATACTATCGTGATTATACCATACAACCAAGACATTTTATATAGGCATTTGGAGATGCACAATTTTGATAATGGAGACAGAATAAGGCTAGTTATTAGATACCATCTTTTTTTTTTTAAGGTACTAGGATTGAACCCAGGCCTTCACACTGAACTAAATCCCAGCCTTTTTTATTTTATTTTGAGACAGGGTCTTACTGAATTGTCCGGGTTGAACTCAACGTGCAGTCCCCTTGCATCAGCCTCCAAAGTACAGGGATTACAGGCATACACAATCATACCCACATTGAGGCACCATCTTTTTCTTTTGATACTGGGGATTGAACTTGGGACCTTGTGCTTGCAAGGCAGGCCCTGGTCCTGGCACCATCTTAATTATGTACTATAATCTTGAATTGTTATCAATTATAATCTTGAATTTTTTGCATTCTATAAAACCACACAAATTTTTTGTAAATAACTGTTTAAAAGTTTTAAAGATTTCCTCATTGTGATTATTCCTCAAATAAAAACATGCCAAATTAAAATACTAACGTATGAACAAAGTATTTAGAAGCCTTCAGAAAATGCTGTAGTAAGAAGGGAAGGAAATAAAGTAACGTGGACAGTATCTATCTCTCTCTCTCTCTATCTATCTATGTCTATCTTTAGAGACAGTATACTACCAAACAAGGCACAGTTGGATCCTATTTTAGGACAAGAATATATACAGACACAGATGAAAAAACTGGTAGGCTAGTACAAAATTTATTAATGGTGCTTACTTCTGAGTGGTAGGATTAGCATTTTAGTTTATAGATTGGTCAGCACATGATTTCAGATTTAAGAAGATGAGCAGGAAAGGTGACCAAATTCTATTCCTTTGTATCACCAAAGGGATCTTGGAGGAAGTAGCTGCAAATTCAGTACAGATGTCACCAAATATTCCCTTGGTTGACTTATTTTCTAAGTAGGATTTCATTGAGCTCTAATCCAACAGTCTCTGAGCAAAGGCCAACCTCAATGACATATGTGAGAGGAGCAGACATAGATTAGAAGGCAGAGTAAGTTCTTGGTCAAACTGTAAGTCTTCTGTGCAGTATAGAAATGGAATGGCATATCCTTGGATGTATCCACCCAAGGTACTTTGGTAATCAAACAGACCTATGCGCTGAGGACTGACCACAGCTGTTTTCATTCATTAAGCACTGAATGGGTCCTCACTCTGTACCAGACTCTACTACTGGGAATGAATATAAAAGAAAGAAATGACTGGGAGAGACAAATAGATGTTCACCTTGTAATAGATGCCCAAAGCCGTGCAGTAGTAGCACAGAAGAGGAGCACCTGATCTAACTTGGGCACATGTAGCAATTTGGTGCTGCTGGAATGTGAAGAACGGGGCATGAAGTAGCAAAATGTGGGTGGGCAGGAAGGGGGAAAAAAGAAGTGGCAAGAGTTGATTCTGAAAAAATTAGCTTAGGAAGAATCATGGAGGTGCAATCTCCCCTGGTGAAGACCTACACCATTACATGCATCGTGTTGAGTATTTGAAAGGTTTTACTTGAAAAGTAACAAGCTGTGAAAATAAAAACCCTATTCAGTCTGAGGTATCCCTAATATAAAAATAGCTACTCCAGGAAGAGCCTGTGCAAAAAGCTGAGGAAGGGAAGGGACTGACCTTCAAAGGACTAAGATGCTTAGAGAGGAAGGAGTAAACTAGGAGACACTAGAGACATAAGCAGGGGCCTACTTATCCATGGACTTTGGTCATATTTAGATGAATCCTAAAAACAATCTTAAAAGCCTTGGGGGGTTTAAACTTGGTAGTCAAAGTGAACTGCCTGCAGGGTAAACAATGGGTCAGGGGAAAATAGGAAGCCATGGCATCATGATGGCAAAAACAAGTGGTAGCTGGCACTAGGGTGGTTGTGGTAGAGATGGAGAAAACTGAAAAGATCCCTCAGAGTTAACACTGGCAGGCAACGGAATGGGAAAGATGATAAACTATATGTGGTATCAAAGCTGATTCTCAGCTTTCTGGCTTATCCAACTATATACATGAGCCGCTATTCATAATAGAAAGAAGAAGTTCAAGGGTAGAAAGGAAAAGCACCTGTTCAGTTCTATACATGTACAATTAGAGATCCTTATCAACAGATGATATGTCAAGTAGGTAGTAATATGTATAATAAAGATATATTCTCCATTGTAAAGAACCTTTTCCTCCTTTCCCAATACTGTTTTTTTCCCAGTGGTTTTCTTATTTCAGTTAATGCACCTACATTCTTTGTTATTCACTCCCACGTCAATATCGTTAATTTCTCTCTGCCTCATACCTCCATCCAAACAACTAACAAGTCTGACCAGCCATACTGTCCTAAACTATGTCAAGAATCCATCTGCTTATCGGTGACCTTCCTCACTGACACTTCAATAGAAGAAGTTTGTCCTGTCTACATGTCCACCTCATCTCCATGGTCCCAAGTCTCACTGTCTCTACAGTCTATTATACAGAAGCTACTGTCATTTTGAAAATCTTTTCTTTTGTTTTCGTTTTGAAAATCTTAATCAAATCATGTTCTCTCTTCTAATATCCTTCACATAATTCTTAAAATAAAGTCCACAGCATAGTGTTTACCATGGCCTCCCAGTTTCTAGGAGAACTGGCTTCTCTCCTCTCTCCCAACCTCATCTAGCTCATCTCTCTCTGATCAGCATGGATCTTTTGCTGCTCTGTGTGGCACCTCAGGAGGGTTTCAGTCTCTGAAATTTTGTCTTGGAACATTCTACCACTGTAGTCATGCATGGTTGGTTCCTTCATTCTATTCAGGTTTCTGCCCCAAAAATTACTTCCTCAGGAGCCCCATCTTACTGCTTTTGGGAAAAATATCAATAAAGACAACAACAAAACATGATCTTATACACAGTAGACTGGAAAAAATAAAGTTGTGTTAAAATACCAACCGCTGATAAAAAGTGGATCAACCGGAATTCTTAATCACTTATGGGCAGAAATGTAAACTTGTACCACCCCTTTGGAAAACAACATAATAATCACATGAACAGTTGAATACTGGCATATCCTATGCTATGACTCAATGATTTTACTTCTAAAACATGCCATGGAAGAACTCCTGCATTAACAGGCACACGCAAACATTTTTAACCGCACTGTTCTAATAGCAAAAAGCTGAAAACAATACAAATATCCATCAAAAGAGCAATGAATCAACTGATTTTGCACATTCACACAACTGAACATATTTTAGCTGTTAAAACGAAAGATCTACAGTGACATGCAGGAATGTGGACCAATAATACTATTTTTACAAATCAATGCAAGAAAGAGAAACTAAACAATACACAGGGCTTAGTGCAACACTTTAAAAAAACTAATGGCAAGAGAAAGATTAAAAGAATACAAAAAGCAGTTGCTTCAGAAGAGGCAAGTAGAAGGTAGCAGAATAGAGAAAGGTGCAATGGAATTGGAAATGTTCAATTCTCAGATACTGTACTGCAATGCTTATAATTTAAACACATATATACCATGCTCGCTTCGGCAGCACATATAATAAACACATGTATACATTAACCGTTGATAAGAAAAAAAATTTTTTAGATGTAACAGCTGAACCAAGATGAGGTAAAAATTACCAGTATAGGTAACTTTTTAGATTTGCTTCCTGCTGAATATATAAACTGTTAACAGGACCCTCCCTTTCCCCTTCCCTCCTCCCTTACTCATTTTCTCATTTATCTCGTCTTTCCCACTAGAATGTAAATTCCATAGCTATGGAATCTTTGACATTCTTGTCTACCACAATGTCCACAGGCCTTGAAGGGTAGCTGGTGCATACAGTAAATATTTAGGGAATGAACAGATGACTGAATGGCCTGGTGAACATAAACAAGACAGCAGAGTATAAGGGGTTTAGTACATAAGATTCTGAAGTCAGACATCTCTGGGTTAAAATCAAGCTCTAATTATCTCATTAGCTGGGAACCTTAAGTTACTTAATTTAGTTTCAGTTTCCTCATCCTAAAACTGGGTAATGATGTAGTTGTGATGATTAAAGAATGAATTTAGCACTTTGCCCAGAAAATATTGCTATTATGTAACAGCAACATAATTTCCTCATAAAAGATATCCTTTCTGGGTGGTTTTGAGCTATTTGAATTCTTCAAGTCATTTTTCTATGACTGATTTCCTCCACAGCCAACTTAAAACATGGACCAATTTGGAATGCTATGGTTATTTGCAGTTTGGGCAAACTAAAGAGATACGCCAGGAAAATCTTGTAATCACCAAACTTCCAGTGAGGAAGATGCAATATAATCTTGCATCTGCCCTAACTGACAGCTTAGGAGAGCAAAAGGATGAGAACAGTGAAAATAGGAACTTCTGTTTCTTGAGGGAGTTCTACATGACCATCAACATATATAAATCTTCTTATAAAAACATATAAACCTTCTTATTAATTGCTCACAGCTAGCCTGGGAAATTGGAGTGTACAAGAATTACAGAAAGTAGCTTATCATCCTTTGTTTTCAACCTTAGCCCTATGCATGTTCTGGAATGGCAATCAGATTAAAATGGCAATTAGCTATTTTTGAAAGTAGATCTGTTCTCTCAACTGTAATCTATCCTTAAAACAAAGCAAAATGCAAAATCTTTTGCATTTTATATGATACCTTATTTTACAGTAGTCAAGGCCTTTAGAACTGAGAACTTGCTAAGAACCACTATGGCTGAACCTGGACCTTCAAAGGACCAAACCCTTTGACACCGCTGGCTCACACTGCCCTCAGCAAGCTCACAAGAAAAATAAGTCCTCCATGAAATGACCCACCTTAGATTATAGCCAAAGGCCCAAACATCTCTCTCTCCAGACAGAACATACACTTTGAGGAAATTCTAGGTGCTTCTGAAAGATCTGTTCCAGGTCTACTGGGCTCCATGCAGAAAACACCCCAGGGTTCTGAGGACTTAGGAGGATCCCAGATTAATAATAATGATGATGTCTCATAATAACATCAACCCTTTATATAGGGCTATATAGTGCTTACTTTGTGTCAGGCAGTGTTTATTCTAATTATATATACTGTATTTTGTTCATTTACTCTTCATAACAGCTCTATAAAGTAGGTATGAAGCTTACAGTATGATTAAATCCCACAGGTGAGATCCCTCAGAAGTGAGCACATGCCGTCATCTATAGGCAACCTGACCTTTCAGGGAAAGGTATGACTAGGGCAGAAAGCAACAGTCATCCCAAATGTACAAATGATCTCCAGTGGTAGGAGAGTCAGTGATTTCGTCTATAGTACCACTCCAATCCAAACTACTTCCACAATTAATTCTGGAGAGATAAACGGGAAGGGCACAGACTACAAAGGGATGGTTAGATTCTGTCACATCCCATGCCCTGACTACTCACCAAGTCTATTGAATGGCATGCAGTATTTTCTTAAATTTGATTCCTTGTTCACATCATCCAAGGTGTTTATTCCCCTTCTCAGCTTTCACCACAGCCACAACTTTCACTTGAAATTTCTTCCTGACCCAAATATCTCCCTGCCATCTCTCTCTATAGCCCCTCTATGCTCCACCATTATATATGTTTCCCATTCATATAATCGCTTTGATTTTTTTGTTTGATTCCTCTCACTTTTAACCTTTCAGCATCTAAAGCCCATAGTGGTGTTTCTTTACCTAGTCCTGGAACAGAGCTTGCAGGGCCACTACAGACATGTGATAAATGCTTAGTGAACAAATAAATTAAGGAAACCACTGCTTCTCACAGACATGACATAACTGTTCACTATCTACCTAAACAATGCCCTGGCCAAACCTGCAGGATGGAAAAATCAGAAAAGGAAGCAACCCTACACTTCTGGGCATCTGCTGGGTTTGTAATGAAGGAATTATAAGAGAACCCTTTTGAGAGCTTTGCTTCCAGCTCTAGAGTTTAAGCTTGAGCCATTTTCTTTTTCTCTTTTTTTTTTTTTTTGTTGTTTTAAGCCATTTTCAATAAAACAATTACCACCACTGCCACTTATGACCAAGGCTTGCGTTTAATCATTGGGACTTCTCACTTCATTAATATCCAAGTTTCTGAACAGCTTTTGAAGTTTAGTGAAAGGCTGCTTACAATGTTTTGAGCAGAATTTCTGTCCTAAGAATTACTATTTCTCTTTAGGGCAAATCCCATTTAATTTTCCTTTATCTTTCTAATAAATGCTGTTTAAAAGGTTGGAGGCATTAAAGCTGAAGAGAGAAAGATACATCTAGAAGTTGTTAACCAAGATGGAATTTCTCTGGGCGTCTGTGTGACCTCAGCGTTTTTCACATTTCCACAGGTCTCCTTGGAGATGGTTGCTATGATCACTCAGTGTCCCCAGCTAAAAATCTTCAAAATGTGGATCACTGCTTTTCTTCTCTTGTCTCCTCTTTATTAGCTATTTTTGCCTCACACAGTTTATTCTGTATGAATGCATGAATTTTTATCACATTATATTGCATACAAACAGAATACTGCATCTTTTGGTTCCTCTGGAAATGCTTTTATTTGTGTTATAGCACTGGGCAGTCTAGTGCGTTAGGAATACCATTTATATTTTTTACATTTCCTGGTTCCCTGAAAGTAAATTATTCATATGGCAGTCAGCCCTTCCTACTTCTTTTTCTAAAACACTAATCTGCACTGGAAGAAACTGAATACTGACAATAAAAACACCCATGCTGGTTGGTTCTTCATGTTGGCTATTTAATAAGAGCTTAGCTCCAAGTTTATAAAGATTAATTTTAAATATATAAAACTTTTGTTTTCCTTTCTTTACTAAAATTAATCAAATATACTTTTTGTTCATTCTATATTCATTATTTGCATTTTAAATGCCTGAATTATTTCATGTGCAAAAAATGCTGAGTAGACTGAAACAAAATTTAAATATTGGCTGCAAAAAACAGGAAAAATTAAAAAGCAACATCCTAAGACAGTTTCAGCATCCCTCCAAGCAAGGTCAAATGCTCTGCTGAAGTTAACAAAAGCGTTACAAAAGAGATCTCATGAGAATTTTCAAAGTCCTAATTATGTAGATCTGATGAATAGGGAATATATTTAAAAGAAAAAATAAAGTAAATGAATCATTCGTGGGGAAGGGTCTCAGGAACTTGTAGTTGCCTTTAGACACTGCATCTTTGGAAAAGAGAAACAATCTAAAATTTGCACACCTGTGAAGGAGGGCATGCCTGTGAAGCAAGATTATAGTCTTGTCGATCACCGGCAGTGGGATTCAGGGGCCTACTGGTAGAGTAGCAATAACACAAATTCCACCTGTTTGATGGAACGGGACAAGGTGCTACCTAAATTTATGATGGTAATGCTTTCAGCAATGTTAACTTTAGATTCTGTAGTTAAACATCAGAAATTGTTCTGTAACTATCTTAGACATTTCTTAAACTGAGTTAATGACTTAAGCGAAGTCACTAAACCAGAGAAAAGCAGCTAAAACTCAAGAATTTGTTCATCCATTAAATGCTTATTGGACATTCATTTTAGATGAGACACTATGGCATTTGGAACCAGAAAGTGACAAAAAACTGGTCTCAACCACCTTTAGGGACTTAGAGGGAAAGACAGAACGATGGGGCCAGGACTTAACTCCGTGGCACCACGCCTGCCTTGTAAGCACACAGTCCTGAGTTAGACCCCTGGCACACCCCCCCAAAGAAAGACTTCTAAACATGATTACAGTATATGATATGCACAAAAACTGAGGCAGAAAACACTGCAATTCCATTTTTACAAAGGAACAAGTGATGTGTTGACAGAGTTTTTTGAGCTGCAGCTGCATTGTCATTATTCTGGATGCCAAATTTATTACTATGATAAAAAACTACCATTTAAACAAAGGCGAACTTTGCTTTCTTTGTTGCTTATAGCCTAGCACAAAAGGTAAATATAAAAAAATAGACAGTACTTCTCACAGTATTTTTAAAAATTTGAACCATTCTCAGACTGATGCTTTTGTAAGATTTTTCAAAAACCTAGAATAAAAGCTGGGCATGGTGGCACATGCCTACACTCTTAGCACTCAGGAGGCTGAGACAGAAGGGTAGCCTTAAATTCTAGGCCAGCCTGGTCTACACAGTGAGTTCAAGCCAGCCTGAGCTACATATCATGACCTTGTCTCAAAAACAAACAAACAAACAAACAAAAACCTAGAATAATGAAATAAAAAGAAAGGTCATATAAATGTAATTGCCATAGAATGACTCTATAAAATTGTTATGAAATTTCTAAATGTATACCTTCAATTTCGACCAGTAACATACATTGCACTCAATGGACAAGTACTACCATAAAGTACTATAGGTACTAAAATAAAACTATGCTATTGTCACATAGGAAGAAATGATAAGTTTATGGGAACAGGAAGAGTTAATCTAAGAAAAAGCTTTATAGAGGATGTGACTCTCAAACAAAGTCTTTTTTTTTAAAAAAAAAAAAAGGAGAAATATTTTCTAGAAAAATACACAGGGGCAGAAGGAACAGCATTCCAGGTAGTAGGAGGAAAAACAAGAATTTCTATGTAATTACATAATGAGGGAAGAGAAGAGGGAGATCAAGGAGAGCCTTAATAAGCTGAATACGAGCCTCCCCTCTGGTTAAATTTCATAGAGAGGACTAAGACAAGAACACATTGGGTTCTCCTACTGGGTATTTAAGATGCTGTAGCAAAAAACTTCAGTGATACTCACAAGTGAGTTTACTCCTTCTGGGTGCAGTGCTCAAGTACTGTAATTCTTAGTTCACTTAATAATGGTCCTGAAGTACAAACACAGTGTTGCTGGCAATTTGAAAATTCCAGGAAGATATTGGAGGGGAACACACATTCACATAGCTTTTATTATAGTGTAATAATAGTTCTATTTTATTACTAGTTACTGCAGTTCCTCTCTCACTGAGCCTAGATTATACATTTGACTTTACCATTGGTATGTATGTCAGGGAAAACAGTACCGTGTATACATACAGCAGATGGCTCTGTGCTCCCTGCAGTTGAGGCATCCACTGGGGGTCCTGGAAGGTTTCCTGCAGATGAAGGGACTACTGTATCCCCCTCCCTCCCAGTTTCACTCACATAAGTATCCAAAAGTAGAATCAAGTAGACTTCCTAATTTCTAACCCTGTACCTCCTCCACTATTTCTCCAGCATCATTTTATACCTAAACATGTATTACAGGTGGAGAAAATAGAGCTAATTACAGGCCTGTGGAATAAAATGACTAAGGAAAATCAATACAGAGGAGCTTATTTTCTGTCTTGATCCTACCTTAGAGATCCCTAAAATTAGAAGCCAGTAGTTTTGGGTTACTGAAAGATGCTTCCTCTGTAGAGGAAACCGGAATGAGACAAGACTGTTCAGACAGGCTTTATTTAAAACATTTAGCACCTCTTAGAAATGGAAAGTAATTGGGGAGCTGCTTAAATATTTTAAAGTCTGAGGTGGCTGTGTGGAGTTCACCAAGAGTTTGACAACAACTGGGGACTGTAGAATAAGCAATGTGGTGCCACTTCACACCGAAGGCTTAGCCAGGAGATAGTAATTTTGAGTCAGGAATCCACAAGTTTATCTTAATTTAGCATTTGGAGGGTGAGCAGTAACCAAATCTAGCCAAGTGTTTTTCAGGGAGATCAGCTCAGGGCACAGCAGTCTAAACAAAGGAACGTCACCATTTCATGGGTGGTGTGTAGGCTCCCCAGTACACATAGCATGCACTGAGACCGACCCTGGGCTGATGCTCCCAGCAGGTGAGCAGGAACTGGAAATCCAGAGGCTAGAATTTTCACACCACATGGCTGGCGGAGGGGGGGGGCATACTTTAAAGTTATTAAGGTGTTGGATGTTTTGTTTTTTCCTTACACTTCAAATGTTTCGTCAAGTGTATTGTTTCTGAGACCTATTCTCCAACGCTTCCACATTGTCAGGACAAAATGAAGGAGTAATTCAATCCTGAAGGGGGAGTTTTTTTTTTTTGGTTTTTTTTTTTTTTTTT
>NW_022900927.1:29119748-29139504 GCF_012274545.1 Fukomys damarensis | reverse complement strand
TTTTTTTTTTTTTTTGGCAGGGCCAGGGCAAACCCAGGGCCTTTATCCTGAGCTACAGCTTCAGCACCCTCCCACCTTTCTGTGACAAGATCTCACCAGGTAGCTAAATTGCCCAGGCAAGAATTTAATTTGGGAATGTCCTGCCTCAGCCAACCAGAATGCTAGGATTACATGTGTTCACCACCATGCCCAGCTTGGAGGTGGCTCTTAAAGACCAGGCTGAGAGATCTCTTCACTGCTCTTATCTCTCTAAAAGCACTGCGCCTTAAACCGAAAAAGTTATAGCGGTTTTTTTACTGTCACCTGCAGATAATATAGAAGCACAAGAGAAAATATTATCATACTACCTATACTCATAACCAACAAACCTCTCTACCTTTATTTGCATTATGTTTTAACCCTTTTATGGAGGGTTGAAACAGAGTCTCACTATGTAGTGCAAGCCAGGCTTGAACTCACTACGTATCACAGGCTAGCCTTGAACTCATGGTCCTTCTGCCTTGCCTAAGCCCCCCAAAAATTGAGATTATAGGTATGTGCCACCATGCCTGGCTGGTTTTTAACCTCTTAGTCTTGCTTTGCTACCGTTTCTTAAAGATTCTACTAAAACATTACTATAAGGTTCCAGGCATCCCTCACACATACACACGACAACAAGATACCACAAACTTGTCATGTTTCAAAGTGCCCAGTACTGTGCCTGAAGAAAACATCCCAGAGCTTGCAAGCTCAAAACAGGGCAGAAGAGGGTAGGAAAGGAATTGGGCTAAATAGTGTTACTTTTGAAGACTTCATTTACTGAACAGTCGAGCAGAGTTGGAAGGATAGCTAAAAAAAAAACACCAAACAAACAAACAAAAAAACAAAACATAAAACAGTAGTTTATATACCAATGACATAAGGTAGGAATAAACCCAGAACAGAAAGCATAGCATATTTAGTTAAAATAACTGGGCTACCAAAGAGATTTCCTAATAATATCTAACAATAAAAAAAAACACCTGCTAAGGAGAAATAATCTTGCCAAAATTATAGCTCTCAAGTTATCAAGTTTGATTTGCACTTAACCTTATTCAAGTCATTCAATCATTCAGTCACGCATTTATAAGACATCCATTATGTAGCATTACATTTGACTCCCTGGTGTAAAGAAAAGAGAAACAGAAGACACAGACTCTTTCCTACAGAAATTTACACTCTAATGGTTAGTTTTATGTATCTCCTGGGCTAGACTACAGTATCTAGAATTTAATCAAACTTTAATGTAGGCGTTGATATATGAAGAAATTCTATACATGGGATTAACATCTAAAATCAATTGACTTTAAATAAAAATTAACACTGGTGAGCCTCTTTCAATAAGCTGAACGATCTTAATAGGAAAAACTACAATTTTCTGGAAAGATTCTGTGATCAAGACTGCAACATCACTGCTACTGCCTTACAAACACAAGATCCCGAGTACAATCCAAGAAAGAAAGAAAGAAAGAAAGAAAGAAAGAAAGAAAGAAAGAAAGAAAGACAGACAGACAGCAGCATCAACTCCAGCTCAGGTTTCTTAGCTGCCCTACAAATTTTGGACCAGCCAAAATACACCCTATTGATTCTGTTTCCCTGTTGAACCACAATCAATACATGTTTTTATAAGAAAGTACAAACAAAAATTAAGTAGGAAGAAGAAATTCATTCAAAGACACCTTCAAGTCATGCTCGAGTACACAGACACAGACCATTCTACTGTGCAATGACTACAGTGAAGCCAAGTCCAAAAGACAGTAAGGACATCGAAGCAGTGGTATATTTGCCTCAAGCAATCACAGACAGGAACAGCCAGGATTTGAAAGGACACATGGGGAATTTACAACATGGTATGAAAAAAGCACACATAATTAAACAGTGATATTAAATGCAAAGTGTAGCCATTGGTGAATAAAGTAAAAAGACAGGATGAGCTCAAGGGACAGAATTAATGAGTTGGTAGAAGATACAGCATGATCCACAGATCAGAAGCATCATGACTGCATTGAGGAAGATTATAAGATCCTTGAAAACAGGGCCAAAACTGTTAGATCCCTTCATGCATTTCAGGTTCGAATAATTTTTGTTGATTTCATGAATGTATAAATGAATATTATTACATTACATTAAGATTCTTATTATACAGAGATGTCATTAAAAAATGAAACAAAGGTCAGGGATTTAGCTCAGTGGTGCTGCCATCTGCCTCACAAGGGCAAGGTTCTAAGTTCAATCCCCAGTACAAAAAAAAAAAAGTAAAACAAGTTTAGCAATATGGTAGGTTAAAAGGGTCAAATACAAGAATGAATTTTATTGGTATATACTAATAATGAATAATTTTGAAAGTAAAATTAAGAAAATAACCCCAACTGTGATATTATAAAGCAAAAATAATAAAACACTTAGAAATCTATACAAAATTAGAACAAATAAAAGCTAGAAAAAAAAACTGTTGAAAGTGGTAAAGAAGTGCTAAATAAATAGAAAGATATCTAATGGTCATAGATTGGATAATTTAACATTGTTAAAAATGCAGTATTCTCCAAACTGAAGAACAGCATTGATGTTATTTTCATCTAAATCTCAGTGACTTTGCTTTTTTTTTTCAAAAATTGATAAGTTGATCCTAAAATCCATATGGAAACACAAGCTATCCAGAATGAAGAAAAGAATACCTTAAAATTGCAGTGCTCACAATTCTAAATTTACTACAAAGATAAAATAATCAAGATAGTTTAGTAATGACAAAAGGATAGATATATCGGTATATATCAATAGAATTGAGATTCCAATCCTTAACGTTTATAGTTCATTGATTTTCAATAAGTATCAATACAATTCAATGAGGGAAATAATATTTTTTTCAACAAATGATGCTAGACAACTAGATATCCATAAGGAAGAGAATAAAATTGGGCCTATAATTCAAATTTACACAAAAATTAACACTGAATGAATGAGGCCTAAATTTAAGGGCTAAAACCACAAACCTTCTAAAAGAAAACATACAAGTAAATATTTATAGTCTTGGGTTAGGCAATAGTTTCTTAGACACAACATCAAAACTATAATAAAAAAAGACAAAAATAGGTTGTTAGACTATCAAAATTAAAAAATACTACCAATAAAGCGAAAAGACAACTCAGAGAATAAAAGAAAATATCTGAAAATCATATATTGAACAAAGGATTTATATCCAAAATATATAAAGAACTCTTATAATTCAGCAATAAAGATAGTTTAAAAATGAGCAAGGATTTTGAATAGAGATTTCTCTAAAGAAGATATACAAATGGCCATTAAGCATGTGAAAAGATGTTCAATATCATTAACTATCAGAGACATGCAAGCCAAAAGCACAATGAAATACTGCTCCAGACCCACTAGAATTGCTAAAATAAAGAAATCATATAATTAGTGTTGAGAATGTGGAGAAATTAGCACCTTTACATGTTACTGGTGAAAGAGTAAAATCTTATGGAAAACAGTCTGGCAATTCCTCAAAATACTAAAATGAGTTACCATACAGTTGGCAATTCTAGTCCTAGATATATGCTGAAGAGAAATGAAAACACAAGTCCATATAAAACCTTGTTCATAGCCTCACGATTCACAATAGTGGAGACAGATGAAAGATGAGGGATGCAGGGAAGAAGCAAGGGAGGGTGGGACGGAGGGAACTCAAATGTTCATTAACTGATAAATGGATCGACAAATGTAGTGTATCTCTACAATGGAATATTGTTCAGTGTTTGAAAGGAATGAGGTGCTGCTCCATTCTGTAATAGGGATGGGCCAGGAAATGCATACTTAGTAGCAGAAGCCAGTCCACAAGAGACCAAATATTTGTATAATTCTATATGTGAAATGTCTAAAATGGACTAATCCATAGAGACAAAGAATAGATCAGTGACTGCTTAAGACTAAGGTGGTGGTAGGGTGGATGAAGAGCAGGAATTAGGCAGACTGTTAATGTGTGAGTTTCCTTTAGGGTGGTGGAAAATGATATAAAATTAGACTGTGGAGGGAGAGGAGAAAGGAGAGGGGAAGATGAGGTAGGAGGGAAAGCAGATCAAAAATGATCACGATAGGATATGTATATGTACCAATTCCTCAAAACAAATGTAAAGTGTATGTGTATTGTGTAATAATACATATATTTTATATATAATAAACATATACTGATAAAAAAGAAAAAATATATAAGATTAGATTGTGGTGATTGCTGCACAAGTCTAAATATACTAAAATCCACTGAGACACTTTAAATTCGTGTATTTTCTAGTATATAAAAACATCTTAACAAAGCTATAAAAAAGGTGGGGGAGGTGGGTGTGGTGCCACATGCCTGTATTCTCAGCACTTGGGAGGCTGAGGCAGGAGGATTGCTATAAGTTCGAGACCAGCCTGGGCTACATAGTGAGTTCAAAGCCAGCCTGAACTAAATAGCAAAACCTTGTCTCAAAAAGACCAAAAAATGAGCTGGGGATTTAGCTCCATGGCACCGTGCCTGCCTCTCCAAGCGCAAGGTCCTGATTTCAATCCTCAGTACCACAACAAACAACAACAACAAAAAAAGACCAAAACATAAAACTAACTTCTCTCTGAACAACTTCTGATGTATTTTTTTTCCTTTATAGATCACATAATGATATACATAGATTATGGTAACAAACTGTTCTACTTACTAGGCAAACATCAGGAGTTTTGTTTTTTTTTTAAGTGACGTATGGATCATTTTGCATTTAAACAATCCATATGTATTTAGAAAGATAGAAATATTGTTATAGCTATCACTTTATTTAGTTAGTTAGTTATCTAGTTAGTACTGGGGATGAAACCCAGAGCCTCTGCACATGCTAAGCAAATACTCTACATCTGAGTTATATTAGCAGCCTTTTTCTCTCACTTTAGGGAGTGAGTCACTGAGATATTACTGATAAATTTTACATACTTAAACAGTGTTTCTTAAATATGAATACTGGAAGGACTTTCAATATTGAAAATGCCTGAAAAATAGTTCTAAAAACCTCAAATTGAGAAATCTTGCATCATAACTTTAAAATCACTATTGTACTTGGTATCAATTTAACTGTAAACACAAAAATAAATGTAACTTAAAAATAATCTAGTGTCCATCAGTGGACGAAGGAATAAACAATATGTGAAATCCACAAAATGACATACTAGCCAACAATAAAAATATGAACTACTAATTCAATGTGATGAACCTCAAAAACATGCTAAGTGAAAGAAGCCGAGCAGAAAATACCACCTATTGTTTGATTTTGTTTACAAGAAATATCTAGAAAGGCGAATTTATAGGAACAGACAACAGGTCTTTGGTTGCCCAAGGTGGAAAAGGAAGAGCATTTGAGGATGACAGACATCTTTTAAACCTGGATAGGGATGGCGATTTAGCTTAGTGGTTCCACCGTCTGCTTCACAAGTGCAAGGACCTGAGTTCAATCCCCAGTACCAAACAAACAAACAAACAAACAAAACCTGAATGGCAGTGACTAGCTGCCTTTTCAAACTTAGCAAGATCACTGAAATGAACACTTTGAAGGGCTGAGTTTTATGGTACGTAAATGAGTGCTGAAAGCAAACACAAGGCATTCATCTCTCAGGAAATCATCTGATCATCAAAATATGGCTTTGATAGTCACTCAGAAAAATTTTAAAGTATTTGAATTAATATTTCTATAAAATCCAGATACCTCTCAGATCCCCATATTTATTGAAGAAAAACTGGACCAAGAATAGATAGTTTTGATAACATTTTCTGGGGCTCATTTATATGCACACAAAAAGACAAATCAGAAATTTCTCATACTCATTTTGATGACAAGCTTTCTAGAATGCCTTATACAAATTGCTATGCCTTTCCTGCTATATTTTCATTTATCTTCATATGCCCTTATTGTGAAAATTGTAAAACTATGTGCTTTTAAAATAACTACAGCTCTATAGCCTTTGTATGAGCTTTACTTCCCTCAAAAAAAAAAAAAAAAGATTAGTCACAAGATTTTTCTTCTTTCTCTTTTCTAGTAAAATTCTGGGCTGATCTCTAGGAGATAATACTAACCCTTTGACTGTCACAAATAGTAAAACTAGTTTTGTTGATTCCCTCCTTTCTTTTAGTTTCTTTTTTCTGAGTGAAGAAGTTTCTGCTTTTGACATATATTGAACCTGTCAGTCTTCTCAGCTGCTTAGTTCTTTCTTTTCAAGGCTACAAGCTGTCCATTCCTAAATGGGTTTGCTTGATATTAACCTTTTTAAATATAGTACATCTAGCATAGTGACCTGATGACTCAGGTTTACTCCATAAACATGCATTATTGCATTCTGCTATGCCAAAATTCCAACAGGCCAAAGGACTTACAGAGACATGAGAGGGTGACCATCCCTACATTAAATGGCTCCAGGTTACCATTCCTTAAATTCTTCCTATGTTGTCATCCTGGCTACTATAACTTCGCACTTCCACCCATGGGCTTGCTTTTAGCATGCCTCCTTTTCTCCCTTTACAACGTAATTACTCCATTGTTCTCTGAACTCAGAAACTGACTTATTAAACTTGTTAGTATAGAGATATGTATAAGTAAAGATCAATAAGGTTTGGGTAGAACTTTCACACTCACTTCCTAGTACTTTAAGTGTTTAAACTTTGGTGAATGCACCTGGCTTTTTCTAAGGATGATAGTCCTTTACTGTGCTTCAGATTCTTGGACCACCCAATATAACTGCACTGGGACTCTGCTCAGCTCTCCTCAACTAAACTAACAAACTTGAAGACAATGACAGCTTAGCCATTAGATAACTTGGAAACATATGGCCACTATCAATTCCTGTGACCAAAGCAAACTTTGACAAATGATCATAATGTTTTTATTTTTTATTTTTTAGAGGGGTACCGGGGGTCAAACTTGGGTCCTTGTGCTTGTGAGGCAGGCGGCAGAACCACTGAGCTAAATCCCCAGCCCCACATTTTGTTTTTTGATCAAACACAGCAGGCCTCTGAATTCTTTCTGACAGTAAGATGTTAACAGTTATACCTGTGCTTGCTTCAGAAACACATATACAAAAACAATATAAGAATTTTCACTTAAGGTGAAACTCAGAACCATGGCCAAAATCAGGATCCTCATACATTTCTGCTTAGGAACTACAACTATTTGCTAATTTTTACCATCTAATTAACTATATTTAAAATACACAATGCTACATACAATGCCCTGGAATGATTTAAAAAGAACTGGTAGAGCTGTTTGCTTTTGGGTGAGTGTAGCAAGCAGCCGAGGTAAAAGAGAAACTTATTACTCTATTCTTTAATATCTTTTGGGTTTTGAACATGTGACTTTGCCATTATCATAAAAAATAAGTAGTTTTTCAAATTGCATATTTTTATTATAAGTGAAAATTACCCAGGCATATTAGAAGCCAAAAGATCATGAGACTACCATGTATGGTCTACCCTTCTGGGATGGAGAGAACAAAATCTACTTTTATCTTTTTGCTGTCCAACCTGACTTCTATCTCATTATTTGTATGGATTCAGTTTCTGTCATTACATACACATTTCAACCAAAAGAAAGTCTAAAGAGGAGGGGAGGGGAGGGAAGGAAATGAGAGGAGACGAGAGGAAAATCCTTGTAAGGACAAAGAAGTTGCACATATCATTTCTGATCCCATCACAATGGTCAGAACTTAGTTATATGACCACTTTTAATTTCAAGGGAACTTGAGAAGAATTGTTTTTAGAAGGCATGTGTCAAGCTAAAATTTGGGGAACTATATTACTGAAAAGAGGAGCAGGGGTATTGGTGCACAAAAAAATGTGTCCATATGAGCCAGAAATTATTAATATAAAATTCAGGGTAGAGTAATCTCTGATGAGAGGGAAAGGAAAACATTCCAGGGCTTTAGGAGCACTAGTAACATTTTATTTTGTAAGCCAGGTGATTACAATATAGGGTTTATTTTTTCACTGTTATGCCTTTAAACACTACATATATATTATATATGTATATATATGAATATATATATTCATTGTATATATTTCACTTTTTTTAGCAGTTATTGAAGCTAGGTATGGGTACGTAGGGATTCACTATATTACCCTCTATACTTCTGAGTGTGTTCAAAAATTTCCAGAACTATATATATATGCATGGTTTCATCTTTATATCCTTTCAGATATACAGTACTTGTTAAAAACCTAGTTTATAAAAATCATTATCTTAAATGTACATGAGAAATAAAGGATTGTGCTATCCTTAAAATGTTTAAAATCTAACTGGGAGGGGAAGATTAAAATAATGCAGATATAATGCAGTGACCAATGAGAAGTATAGACAGAATCCAGACAAAGGCGAAATCAGTTTGCTTGAGGAAGAATGAGGTTGCTATGACCCTAAGAATTAAGCAAATGTGACAGAAATAGTAGCAGTTAATCAACATAATAATAAACATGCAAAACTAATTTTAAGCAATTAGATTTGTTCAGGCTTCTTCATGCAGCTGTGGGTTTGTTTCAAAGTTTAGAACCAAGTTAAAAGCAAACTAAGGAAATAGAAAAAGAAGATGCTGTTCCACTTATTAAAATGGATTTAGTTACCAAACTGAGTTCATGACTTGAAGGAAGACTTCTGCACAAGTGCCTTCAATCCCTCTGAAGAGAGAGTAAAGCATAACGAATTTGGGAACCTTCCGCCACCTGCTTAGGTGTGGCTCTCCAGTCCACACTTGCAAGCTATGCAGCTCTACTACAAGCTGCTTAATAACCTCTTCCTACTTTCGATTCCTCCTCAACAACTAAGGGTAGCAGTGGAACCTACCTGCTGTAGGTACTGGGAAGGTTAAAACTTTTTGGGACAGTGTCTGGAAAACAGTAAACATTTAATGCTTTGTTATCTACCCCTTCCATGGCTTTTTGAAAACAAGCTCATCTATTTACTTTCCAAGAGTTCACTGCAATAGGAATGGTTATTTTGGATAATCTAGAGATCTGAATTTTTGAGAAAGTTCTGGATTTTTTTTTCCAAATACCATAAAAGGCAAAAAAGGCAACTATGCAAGTCAACTCCAGGGAACCTTCAGCTCACAATTTAAATTTTAAATTCTAACTTGGACTCCAAGCCTGGCTATTCCTATATCGGTTATATTCTTTGATGTTTATCTAGCTAATTTTTCAAATCTTGGGTGCTTTCTTGTCATTAAATGCTGCAGTCCAGCTTTCTTCCTCAAGCACTTATGCATCCATGTCATTCAGCTCTCAGCAAAGCTCTGATAATCAAGCTGGGACGTGTGACTGAAACCCACTGTGCAAAACATTATGTGATTATGTGCTATACCATGTGATGTGATCTATGGGAGGTCAGGATTGTAGAGAGCTCTGAATGAGCAGGAACAGCCAGAAAGAAAGAAATTGTGTTGTGCACCAGGTAAGGCTTTGCTCAACCTTCAAGCATGAGAACAATCCAGGTAGAGAAAAAAGAGGAACAAGCTGTAGAAAAGGCAAAATGATAGGAAGGAGGCCAGAGTGGACCACAAAGAGACCAGAAAGTGCACTAGAGCTCAACAAGAAGAGTTTGCATTTTGGAGAACCGAAGAAGATAAACATGCAGAGTGAAACACTACACTATGGATGGCTTTTCCTTAAGGACTTTTCCACTATTAGAGTTATTTGTCTTACCATTCCTTATCTCTCGGTATGGTGAAATAAGAACAAACCATATAAGGAATAGTGTTTTCAAGAACCACTATGAGATTTCTTCAGGGCAAGAACCTTAATTATATTCATCTTTGAATTCTGAGCACCTATTAGAGTAACTAGTGAAGAGTATTTCTGAAATGCCTCCCAATGACTGAACAGCTACACTAGCAATAGCCCAAACCAGCAGACCATGACTGTCTCTTAATTTTTAAAAAAGCGCAGAAGTATTGTTAATGTTTACAAAAGAGGTCCCTCATAACCTCCACCACTCATTCCTGTTATATTTAAGGCTCTTCTTGAGTATGCATGATTTCTTATTTAGGTTTGCTAGCACAAAATTCTGAATAATATATTTGTAATTTAGTTATTTTTAACTAGGAAAAAAAAGTAACTAGAGGTATGAAGCATTGCTTAGTTACAACTACAGTATCCTACACCATTTATTCACCAATAAGAGGGAAAACGACCCATTCGAGACACTGGGAAGTCCTTTTAGGCCATCATGGATTGGATGTTCCCCTTCACCTGCCTCTCAACTCCCAAGGTAAAATAAACAATAAGTAAATACTACTGTTAGGAGTCTACAAAGATTTTAGAGTCCTTTGACATTACAATTTCTTCTGCATTGAGTTCAGTGACTCATACTTATTAACAAGTTTTTCTAAAGTCTGACAAACTGGAACAAAGACATTTTAAATTTATTCTATAAGAAGTTACTTCATGGCTCCAAGTGAAGATTCCGATACACATATAAAGTATAGATATTAATAAAAATCATATGCAACACCAGTGAAAATGCTAATATTATGTAGCAAATCTGGTTCTATTTTTGAGAAATTAAACTTCATTTTTCAGGATGTTTTTAGGTATAACATAGCATACATTACTGATCTTTAATGTAATCATAGTAAACCAGAGGGTTTGAAATAAAGAGATAAAAACTGTAGTGAAACTTGACCAAAACATATGTGGTCAATGAGGAAGTAAATAAAATGAAACATATACTGAATATCTTCCAATAACCATCAAACTGATAAAATTTAGAGCAAAGAGTCAAGCAGGTAAGGATTCCTTAGCATTCTTTTCATCAAAAAATGTTGTGGATTCAGATTCACAATTTTTCCTCTTTTTTAAAAAAAAGAAAATGAATCTTACAATGACAAATAAGACACCAAAAGAATAAATTAAAATAGCGCATATATATATTTTTTTCTTTGATACCAGCGATCAAACTCAGGACCTTGTGCTTGTGAGGCAGACACAACACCACTGAGCTAAATCTCCAGCTCAATATATATATAAAAGATCATAGCTTTTACTTTATACTATTTGTGTCTCCTTTAGTTCTATAATATTTATGAAATATAAATTTCCTAGAAATCTCTGCAACACATCTAGTCTAAAATGCAACATGATTTAAATTTTATTTTGGAGAATTTTCCTATATTGGAACAGAGATTGATGTGCCAAGTGAATTGTCCATTGTATCTGGCAGAATTACATTTTGAAATTATCAGAAGGGAAGACATCAAATGTTGAAGAAAAAATATTCACATTCAACATAGCAACATGACTGTTTTCTTACAAATGGGATGCTTTGATCTAGATGTGCTACATTATGTCAGATTCTGTAGCTGTGTAGTGGCCATATTGATTTTCATATTTTTGAATGAATTAAAAGGCTTCCAACAAGCTTCCTTTCCAGCACAGGAAATCCTGTTGGAGTCCCCCTTGCAAGTACAAGTCATGCTCACAGCTTTTCATTTTGAACTCTTTGAAAGACCAACATTAGCTATATTTCACAGGAAGTTCTTCCTCCTCCCACCCTATTAGTCTGTAAGGTAAACTTTGGTTAGACTCAAGACTGGCATAAATTGAGCTCTGCTTTCTTATCACAATGAAGCAGCTGTGCTAAGGGTCTAAGGCACTGCCACTTGACCAACTCACCTTTTTTTTTTTCCCCAAGTACTTGGAATATATTCAGCTTCAGATGAGTGAGTCTTTTGCGCCTTCTTGTTCTGTAATTTCTTTATCAATATTTAGAAATACCTTTGAAAATATCAAGGAAAAAATATATTTCTCTCCCCTAAATCCAAATGCTAACCAAAAGAAAACTGCACAAAGATTATTATTAGTTAACTGTGCTTCCAAATTGAATTTAATGCTTGGAATAAAGACACATAAAATGCAATTAAATGAAATCTAATGCAGAAACATTCTACTGTGTGTGAAGCACCACAATTTCACTAGGATTTCAGGAAATCATGCTATTTTAAGACATATCTGAAATAGCAGGCAAGGTAAATTGAGGTTGTTACTGAAGAAATTCTTGAGAGCGTGTTAAACAGTTACTACCTAAAGAAAAGGTTCACTGAATTCCTTTTAAAGGAATTTTTTTCACAGACATAGATTTCATTGATGAAAGTGAAAATATCCATTTGTTCCAAATAACCAAGCTGTTACAATAAAAGTAGAAGTAGGAAACAGTACAGTGGGCATGTCCAAACAATATTCTCATCAGTATTGCTGTAGTTGTCCTGGTTTCATTCTACTTCCTACCCCAAATTTGGCAGCACAGATTCCTCTGCTAGTATGGTAGACTAATTTCCAAACAAAAGCAAACTTCTCATATTTGTACCTATACAAACCATATCAAAAAAGCACAAGAGGTCCTATATATATTCTTTCAACACAGCATTCTCTCATCAAGTAAAATTACAGAATCACATCCAGTGTGAAGTATTTTCTAAATGTATTGGTCACAGAAACAAAGCTCCCTACATTTATTTGACTATAGAGACTTCTTTCAAGGGATTCCAAATTAGTAACAGAGTTGTTAACAAAATCTTGAAACCTACAACTTAAAGGAGAAAAGGCTTATTTTTAGCTCAGAGTTGCAGAAGTTTCAGTCCATGGTCAGCTGTTCCCAAGGCAGAAATATCCTGCCAGAAGGGTGTGTTGGAGCAAATTGCTCACTTCATGGTGGTTACAAAGCAAAGCACAGGGGAAGAGCACCTGAGAGGAAAGGACCATGTCTAGTCCTCATAGTCATGCCCCATCCTCTACCCAGACACACAGAGATGTATTTTACAATCATGCTAGGCTGTATTAATACAGTCAAGGTGATGTGCTGGGACACGCTGCTTTCAAGAGATCAAAAAGAGGTGGCTCAGGGGTCAATTCCCAAACATGAACACATTCTGTCTGGTATGCACAGTTTTAAACAAAAATTAAGCCAGTACTGAACATTTGGAGATTTCACCTAAACATCTAGGTTTAGTAATATCCCAGTACCACATGGTCCTAATTGGCTGAGGCTTAGCAGTGGATTTAGACCATTTAGGGTACATACTGTCCAGTTGAACAAAGGTCTTCCCAGACTCTACCATCTCTCACCCACCGAATGCTTTATACATGGGCATTACCTTCCTGCTTCTCCTAGGCATTTATTTACCTTTGAGACCCTACAGAAAAGATCAGAGAGCATGGAGAATCACAGGCCTGCTACCCTAAGTTGATCAACTATAGATACAGTGAGAAAGTTTATCTCTAATAAAACTTCTAAAGTCATATACTCCTTTAGGGATAAAGATTTGTACCTGGGCTCTGTACCTTTACCAGATAATTCATAATGTTCCACAATGTGTTTTCTGTACTATGAATGGGTATTAACTATATTATCAGTAGGTCATCATCTTATTATTATTAACAAGAATAATTTACTGAGCACTTACTGGTTCTAGACACCAGACAGTCTCAGTATGTCCCAGCATGTCAACTTGTTGGGATTAAAATAGCCTAACATATTAGTAAAGCACACTTCTGGGTAATCCTAGACATTTTCAGCTGTCAAATTCTATGTATCAGAATGTTATGTGCACTCAGTAAACCTTTTCCACTTGATAAATATAAAAATATAAAATCAACTCCAGAACCTTATTTTATTCTTTTCATGGATTGTTTTTGGCCTTTTGACTAAAATCAAGTATATTTTTTTCTCTGAAACCCTTGCCACTTATAGTTATTAATATAAAAATTTTTAATAGATATTTCTATACCTTCTTAGCCAGAGATGCCTTCCTGCTAACTACCACATATAAAATAACTAAGAAGACCTGAAATGGCAAGCCTAGTTTTCTTATAATGAGCCCAGCTCTGTCCTCAGATCTTCAATTTCCTTATTTTATTCATTTACTTCAGTTTGCATTTAAACTAAAGAATGACATCCTGCTTTTAGATGACATATATAACATGAATTTTCCAATAAACTAAATAACCCAATAGGAGATCAGGGAAAACAGCATAATCACTGTAAAATTAATGATAGCAACAAACAACTGGATTTAATCAGAAACAGCATTCCAAAGATCATAATTTTACACTTGAATTTACCATATTGCTCTTCTTCAAAATACCTACTACATAACTGAACAGCTCAGCTCCATCTCAGATGTTGTGCAGTCAAGGAAAATAATGGGACAGAGCAAACAACTTCAAAGCCTCAGCACCACTTAGGTTAATAATATATAATTGCTACAATTTTCTTTTAGTACAGTACTTTTAATTAAATGTGTGGAAGTTTCTACCCACCAACTTATTTTCCTCCACAGGCAGCCATTTTGCATTCTGAACTGAGGCACAGGGTCTGTGCCCTTTTTCACTCCTTCTCAGTCTGGTTTCCTGGAACATGGGTTCTAAGCCCACCATCAGAGAGCAGATTCCAACCAGTGAGCCATGGCTTTGCAGAGCTACATGAGGTACTTAGCATGGTTATGTAAATCAAGCATGATAGATTTGCCATAAGAGACAAAGAACATGGGGAAAGAAGTAGGCATGGAAAAAAATACCAATTTTATTCTATTAAATATACATTTAAAAGGGCTGGTCATTTAGCTCTGTGGTTCAGCTGCCTGCTTTGCAAGCACAAGGCCCTGAGTTTGATCACCAGTACCCCCCCCACGAAAAAGAAAACAACTCAAATATACACTTTAAAATTCCCTTCCTAACCTCAAAAGACAGAGTGAAAGGTGAACATTTTGAATCAACAATATCGTGACTTGTAGGTATCTGTGTAGAACAGTTTTTCAATAATTTTCACACTAAAGAGAAGGGTGTGGTAGGCACCATGTAATCCCAGCACTATGGTAGGCTAAGACAGGAGGATCATAAGTTTGAGCCCAGCCTTGGCAATTTAGTGACTTAGGAAGACATTATCTCAAAAATTTTTAAAAAGACATCTGGGAATGTAAATGTAGTTCATATGAAGGCCCGTTCAATCCCTAGTACCACAAAAATAAAAATAAACGTAAAACCAAAATAATAATTTTAACAGTGAAAATGGTAATAATGAGTCACC
Organism: Fukomys damarensis; assembly: GCF_012274545.1. Lineage (NCBI taxonomy): Eukaryota > Metazoa > Chordata > Mammalia > Rodentia > Bathyergidae > Fukomys > Fukomys damarensis. Next base: position 29,124,412 of record NW_022900927.1, on the reverse strand, counting down.
ATGAATGATTTTGTTATATATTTTATGACTCTTCATTGTTTCTAGGGCTTGTTTTTTCACTAGACCTACTTGTGATTAAACCATAGAACTCACAGAGACATCAGTTACAGCCAGAAAAACTAAAAAGAGAAAATTTAAAAGTGGTTGACCCTCTAGTTCATGATTGGAGGTATGGATGGACCCAGGAATTCAGATCAGTGGTTCCGCCACCTGCTTTGCAAGCACAATGTCATGAGTTTGATCCCTGCTACAAAAAATAAAAAAAGACTGGAGGTATGGAGGGGAGGCATGGGTGCCTTCATCACGGGCTGTTTTATTGTTGAATTATGTACATTTATTAGTTTGACAGTAGCTTTTTATTTAATTTACATGATGGAAAAAAGTCTATAGCAGAGTTTCTGGAAGGAATTATTTTCCCTATAAGCTTCATAGCTATTAGAATACTTTTTTCAAGGGGGACACAGGATTTGCCATTTTGCCAATATTTTTCCAAAAATTCTAATACATTCCAAATTTTAACTGCCTGTTGATAATTTTAATCAGTTCTCCCTTCATGAGTTGTATGAGACTAGGAATCCACTAAAAATTGGAACAAGTAATCCAAACAACTATAAACCAATAGGAATTAATGAGCCAAAGAAGGGGTTTAGAGGGCAGGATGATCAGCTTTTTTTGCAATGGGGGGGGCAGGACTGGGGATTAAACCCACAGCCTTCACACTGAGCTGCATCCCCAGCCTTTGATTTTATTTTGAGACAGGCTCTAAGTAAATTGCTAAATTGCCCAGGCTGGACTTGAACTTGTGATCCCTTTGCCTTAGCCTCCCAGAGTGCTGGAATTACAGGCATGTAACACGGTTCCTGGCTACAGCTGATAGGCTTTGCTGACAGTAAAAAATAACATCAAGAGACAGGACTGCATTAATGAAAGTGGAGTGTGGAGATGTAAGGAAAGAAGAGAGAGGATTCAAGAGACAAGTAGGCCCCTGGCTTGCAGCATGGCTGGAGGCAAACAAGCAAGAAAACTGATAGGACATGCAGTGACAGGACTACAGCCCTGCTCTGTGTTAGCAGGGGGTAGGCAAGCATGGAGGTGAAGGCCCCTGGCTTTGGCAGTGGGGAGGTCTTCAGGAGTGCCTCCAAGGCCTTCATGAGTGTGGGGTGAACCAGAACCACCTAGGGGAGAGTCCCTATGAAACAGAGAAGTTGGGGCCTAGGCAGTTGGCATCAGCTCTGAAGAGGAAGGGCTTCCCCACAAGGAATGACAAGCAGAAGCTGTCTGGAATGAGAGATGTGGAGCAGGCAGGCCCTTTGGCCCTTTCTAGCTGGGAGGGCCAACGCCTCTGCTAGAAAAGGCTACAGGAGCTGTGATCCTTGGGGTACCCATGGCTGGCGGACAAAGAAGTGAAGCAAAGTTTAAATGAATAGTCTGGGAAGATCCAGTAAGGAAGGCCCCCAGAGGTCTCTCCAGCCGCCTGCTTGGGCCCACCCGATGGGTCTGTGACCTCCCCAACTGCGGGTCACCAGATCCAGTAAGGAAGGTAGCCATGCGGGCACCCTTGAAACACCCCCATGACCTGACTCCAACCCCCTTCTCAAACCTCCTGATTGGGCCAGTCCTTGGACCCACTCTGCAGAGGCATAGGTGGTCATGAAGGGTATTTTTCTGAGCTACCAACTTTGAATATCTTTAAAGAAAGGGCAGGGGAAACCTGTAATAGAACTGAGTGGAGTCCAACCTTGCGGATTGGGAAAATCAATATAGGCCTTGTGGACTGAGGTCAGTCTGAGTAGGGGGGACCTCCCATTGGCTATCTGAGATCAGGGAATTTGGTTCTGCACATGGCTGTACACGTGGTATAATATGACAAGAAAGACATAGTCTGAAAGAGGCCCTTCAAATTTGTTTTTCTTTTCCAGATTCCACCCTATAATTTCTTTCTTTTTTCTGTCCTCTCTCTCCAACTAAGTCTCTTGCTCCACCATATTATCCCTCATCTCCCTTTTTATTCCTGCTCCTGCCCTAACTTACACTTCTTCTTTTGTTATTTTTTCTTTATGTTCTTTTCTCCTGTCATTTTACCTCATTCATGGCTCTGTTCAAGCTTCAAGGGAAGGTGAGCCCCTGTTACTGATAAGGGGATATAGTCTTGTCCTTATTAATGCACTCTCTCTATCCCCTCTGAAGTTAATAGTTTCGTAAAGATTGTATGGTCATTCTATGTCCTCTGGCTTCACTTGAAACCTTTTCCAATTCTTTCACTTATCTACTCCTCTAGTCCTAACTCAGTCTAAGCCCCCATTCTAAATGATAAAGATGCTATATTGAAAAGCATATTCACTGCAAACATATTTTGGGCTGCTTCTTGATATTAATTTAATTCACATGAGTTAAAGGTGATACATTAATGACTACCACAAGTGGTCAACTTGCAAACTGTGCTTGATCCTATTGGGCTGCTGAATGTATCAATTGGGATAAAGCATTGTGATATATTTAATGAGTTATTTTCTCCAATATTATGAAAATGAGAATGTCTATGAGTCATTACAGACTCAAAAGCCAAAGCGCAACTATATCAGGAAGATTTAAATAATAACCCAGAAATTAAACCAAGGACAACCCAACAACAAAAATAAAAATGAGAAAACACTTAAGCAAGACACAAAGACAGACTTCCAGTTCACCAATGGCAAACAGTAGGGCAAATGAGGATGAAAAGTCTGATAGTGAAACAGCAGGATATCCTGGACCCATAGCATAGGAGGTAACAAAACAGATCAATCAGGGCCTAGAAAAATTCAAATCAGAAATAATTTCCCAGTTAACCATAGAGATGGTGAGCAAAATGGAAGTAATGATTCGAGACTCTAGAGCAGAAACTGATAAGAAAATAGATGAGCTCAAGACCATGATAGAAGCCATAAAGACTCAGCATAAGAAAGAAATGGAAACAATGAATGCCCAACAGAGGAAAGAAATGCAATCCATAAAACAGATTCAAACAGATATCCAGGAGATTAAAAACTCTATTGAAAATGTACACAACAGAATAAAAGATTGCAAAGATAGAATTTCAGATATAGAAGATAGGACTGCAGTGACCGTGAAAAAAGAGGTCTCTCAAAAACAGTAAGGGATCATGAGAAATCGATCCAACAACTTCTAGATGATGCAAAGAAAAATAACATAAGACTGATAAGAATCCATGAAATAGCAGGAGAAAACACAAATGACTTAAAAAAGCTCTTCACAGAATTAATGACAGAAAACTTCCCAAACAGAAGGGAAGAATTAGACATACAGATAAGTGAGGCATATAGAACCCCAACTAGCCACGATCAAAAAAAATCTACACCTAGACATATAATAATCAAGATCCCAGAAATCCAACAGAAGAACAAAATACTACAAGCAGTAAGAGAAAAGAAACAAATCACATGCAAAGGAAAGCCCATTAGAATAACAGCAGACTTTTCAACACAAACCCTTAAGCCAAAGAGAGCCTGGGGTGAGGTATTTCAAGTCCTAAAAGAAAACAACCTCCAACCTAGACTGATGTATCCTGCAAAACTCTCTTTTAAAATGGATGGAGAAATAAGATACTTCCACGAAAAAGAACACCTGAGAAACTTCATGAACACCAAACCAGCACTGCAAGGAATTCTAAACAATATCCTAGAAAAGGACAATGAAGGTCACAATACCAAGAAGCCCAACAGACCAAATTAAATAGGCAAGGCAAGAAACTAAAAGGAGAGGGGAGAAAAAGTAAAAAGAGTCAACAAAAGGACAATAACATGACAAGAATAAGTCAGAATATATCAGTTATAACCATCAATGTTAATGGCCTCAATTCACCAATCAAGAGAAATAGATTGGCAGAATGGATTAAGAAGCAAAATCCAACAATATGTTGTATACAAGAAACACACCTAGTGCAAAAGGAAGCCCATAGACTGAAAGTGAAAGGATGGAAAACAATTCTCCATGCATCAGGAGCCCAGAAAAAAGCAGGGGTAGCAATCTTATTCGCAGACAAAGTAAACTTCAAACCAAAACTCATTAAGAGAGACAAAGAAGGCCACTACATCCTTGTAAAGGGAACAATTCAAGAGAAAGAGATGACAATCATAAACATATATGCACCAAATATAAACACCCCCAACTATATAAAACAAATATTAAGTAACATGAAAAACCAAATAAGCACTGATACAATTGTAGTGGGGGATTTAAACACCCCACTATCACAAATCGACAGATCATCTAGGCAGAAAATCAACAATGAAATAATAGAACTGAACCAAGCCTTGGAACACATGGACTTAAATAGATGTCTACAGAGTATTCCAGCCCACAAAATCAGAATACACATTCTTTTTGGCTGCACATGGATCATTCTCCAAGATAGACCACATACTGGCTCACAGAACAGAGGATTTAAACCCCACTATCACAAATCGACAGATCATCTAGGCAGAAAATCAACAATGAAATAATAGAACTGAACCAAGCCTTGGAACACATGGACTTAAATAGATGTCTACAGAGTATTCCAGCCCACAAAATCAGAATATACATTTTCTTCGGCTGCACATGGATCATTCTCCAAGATAGACCACATACTGGCTCACAGAACAGGTCTAAATAAATGCAAAAAA
>NW_022900927.1:29068153-29118082 GCF_012274545.1 Fukomys damarensis | reverse complement strand
CAATTTGAAACTATACTACAAAGCCACTGTGATAAAAACAGCATGGTACTGGCAAAGAAATAGGCCTGAAGATCAGTGGAACAGACTGCAAGACACAAAAACAAATGCAGATATACTCAGATACCTCATCTTTGTCAAAGGAGCTGAACATCCTCAGTGGAGGAAAGATAGCCTCTTTAATAAATGGTGTTGGAAAAACTGGATCTCAACCTGCCACAGATTAAAATTAGACCCTTATCTTTCGCCATGCACTAAATTAAAATCCAAATAGTAAAAAGGAGAACTACAGACCAATCAACTTAATGAATGCAGATGCAAAAATCCTTAATAAGATACTAGCAAACAGAATACAGAGGATAATTAAGAAGATCATCCATCCTGACCAAGTCAGATTTATTCCAGAGATGCAAGGGTGGTTCAACATATGAAAGTCAATAAATGTAATACATTATATTAACAAAGTCAAGGACAAAAACCATATGATCCTCTCAATAGATGCAGAAAAAGCATTTGATAAAATTCAACACCCATTCATGATAAAAACCCTGCAAAAAATTGGAATAGATGGTCTATACCTCAATTTAATAAAGGCTATTTATGAAAAACCATCAGCCAACATGTCAATTGAATGGTCAAAAACTGAAAACCTTCATGTTAAAAACAGGAACAAGACAAGGATGCCATTATCACCACTTCTCTTCAATATAGTTCTGGAAACATTATCCACAGCAATTAGACAAGAGAAAGAAATTAAAGCAATAAAGATAGGAAAGGAAAAAGTTAAACTGTAATTATTTGCTGATGATATGATACTCTACATTGAAGATCCAAAAAACTCCACCAAAAAACTTCTAGACTTAATTGACAGATTCAGTAGAGTATCTGGATATAAGGTGAATACCCAAAAATCAACAGCCTTCTTATACACAAATAACAAGACACACGGAGAGAGAAATAAGGGAAAAAATTCCTTTTACAATAGCATCCAAAAAAATGAAATATCTAGGAATCAATCTAACAAAAGAAACAAAAGATCTCTACACTGAAAACTACAGCACTCTGAAAAAAGAAATCGAAGAGGATATAAAAAAATGGAAAGATATCCCCTGCTCCTGGGTAGGAAGAATCAACATAGTGAAAATGGCCATACTACCGAAACTGCTATATACATTCAATGCAATGCCAATTGAAATTCCAACACTATATTTCACAGAACTAGAAAAAAGAATCCAAAAATTCATTTGGAACCACAAGAGACCTAGAATAGCAAAAGCCATTATAGGCAACAGTCACATGGCACCAGGTGTAACAATTCCCAATTTGAAACTATACTACAAAGCCACTGTGATAAAATCAGCATGGTACTGGCAAAGAAATAGGCCTGAGGATCAATGGAACAGACTGGAAGACACAAAAACAAATGCAGATGTACTCAGCTACCTCATCTTCGACAAAGGAGCTCACCATCCTCAGTGGAGGAAAGATAGCCTCTTTAATAAATGGTGTTGGAAAAACTGGATATCAACCTGTCACAGATTAAAATTAGACCCTTATCTTTCGCCATGCACTAAATTAAAATCCAAATGGATTAAAGATCTAAATATTAAAACAGAAACATTAAACTTGCTGGAAAGTAAGTTAGGCAGAACTCTGGAAGACATTGGTATAGGAAAAGACTTTATGAACAAATCCTCAGTAGCACGGGAACTAGCAGAAAGAATCAACAACTGGGATCTCATCTTACTAAAAAGCTTCTGTACTTCAAAAGAAACCATTAGCAGAACTAAGAGACAATCTACAATGTGGGAAAAAATTTTTACCAGCTGTACCTCAGACAAAGGACTATTATCAAGGATATATAAAGAACTCAAAACAATCAGTCCCCCCAAATATAAAGACCCGATCCAAAAATGGGCATCCGAAATGAACAGACATTTCTCATACAAAGAAGTGAAAGCAGCAAGAAAATATATGAAAAAATGTTCCACATCACTGGTCATTCGAGAGATGCAGATGAAAACAACACTGAGATTCCACCTCACCCCACAAAGAATGGCTGCTATCAAGAAATCACACAATAACAAATGTTGGCGGGGTTGTGGGGAGAAAGGAACCCTCCTCCATTGTTGGTGGGAGTGCAGACTAGTGCAACCACTATGGAAATCAATATGGAGATACCTCAAAGAGCTTGGACTGGAGGTTCCATTTGACCCAGCCATCCCTCTGCTGGGTATCTTTCCAAGAGAACTAAAAGAATCATATCACAGAGAAGTATGTGCACCCATGTTTATAGCGGCACAGTTTGTAATAGCTAAATCTTGGAAACAGCCCATTTGCCCATCCGTTGGAAACTGGATAAAGAAGATGTGGTTTTTCTATAAAATGGAATATTACTCAGCCATAAAGAAAGAGAAAATAGATTCACTCATAGGAAAAGGGATACATATTGAAGATATACTCCTAAGTGAAATAAATAAGTCCCACATGTGTAAATACGGAATAGTTTCCCTGGTGTGAATAATCTGCAACAATGCATAAGAGTCTAATAAGATTACTGACATGTAGAAATGGGAAGAAAGGAGCTAAAGGTGTAGGGAAGGTGGCATGGGTAGGGGAAGAGTAAAAAGGGAAAAGAAAAATATGTGAGAGAATGAAAAGATGAAAATAAAGTGTTTGTTGATGGGGAGGGGAGGAGGGGGTGAAGGGAGGGCAGAGGTAAGGGGAAAAAATGAGAATCAAGACTTGTCATGTAGAGGTACAAGATCCCAACAATGAGTGTAACTGTACTGTATCCCTAAAATGTACCAATAAACTCAAGTAAAGCTGAAAAAACAAAAAAAACAGCCAACATCATATTAAATGGCCAAAAACTGAAAACCTTCACATTAAAATCAGGAACAAGACAAGGATGCCCACTATCACCACTCCTCTTTAATATAGTTCTGGAAACATTAACCACAGCAATTAGACATGAGAAAGAAATTAAAGCAATAAAGATAGGAAAGGAAGAAGTTAAACTGTCATTATTTGCTGACGATATGATACTCTACATTGAAGACCCAAAAACTCCACCAGAAGACTTCTAGACTTAATTGACACTTTTAGCAGAGTAGCAGGATACAAGGTCAACACCCAAAAATGAATAGCCTTCTTATACACAAATAACAGACTCACTGAACGAGAAATTAGGGAAACAATTCCTTTCACAATAGCATCCAAAAAAATGAAGTATCTAGGAATCAATCTAACAAAAGAAACAAAAGATCTTTATACTGAAAACTACAGCAATCTGAAAAAAGGAATTGAAGAGGATATAAAAAAATGGAAAGATATCCAATGCTCCTGGGTAGGAAGAATCAACATAGTGAAAATGGCCATACTACCAAAACTGCTATACAGATTCAATGCAATGCCAATTGAAATTCCAACACTATATTTCACAGAACTAGAAAAAGCAATCCAAAAATTCATTTGGAACCATAAGAGACCTAGAATAGCAAAAGTCATCCTAGGCAACCAACACATGGCAGCGGGTATAACAATTCCCAATTTGAAACTATAGTACAAAGCCACTGTGATAAAAACAGCATAGTACTGGCAAAGAAACAGGCCTAAGGATCAGTGGAACAGATTGGAAGGCACAAAAACAAATCCAGATATACTCAGCTACCTCATCTTTGACAAAGGAGCTGAACATCCTCAGTGGAGGAAAGATAGCCTCTTTAATAAATGGTGTTGGAAAAACTGGATCTCAACCTGCAAAAGATTAAAATTAGACCCTTATCTTTCACCATGCACTAAACTAAAATCCAAGTGGATTAAAGATCTAAATATTAAAACAGAAACACTAAACTTGCTGGAAGGCAAGTTAGGTAGAACTCTGGAAGACATTGGCATAGGGAAAGACTTTATGAACAAATCCTCAGTAGCACAGGAACTAGCAGAAAGAATCAACAACTGGGATCTCATCTTATTAAAAAGCTTCTGTACTGCAATTAAACCATCAGCAGAACTAAGAGACAACGTACAATGTGGGAAAAAATTTTTACCAGCTGCTCCTCAGATGAAGGACTATTACCTAGAATATATAGAGAACTCAAAACAATCAGCGCCCCCCAAATATAAAGACCCAATTCAAAAATGGGCTTTCGAAATGAACAGACATTTCTCAGAAAAAGAAGTAAAAGCAGCAAGTAAATATATGAAAAAATGCTCCACATTTTTACTGGTCATTCGAGAGATGCAGATGAAAACAACACTGAGATTCCACCTCACCCCACAAAGAATGGTTGCTATCAAGAAATCACACAATAACAAATGTTGGTGGGGTTGTGGGGATAAACGAACCTTTCTCCATTGTTGGTGGGAGTGTAGATATGGAGATATGGAGATACCTCAAAGAGCTTGGACTGGAGGTTTCATTTGACCCAGCCATCCCCTCTGTGCGTATCTTTCCAAAAGAACTAAAAGAATCATATCACAGTGATGTATACATACCCATGTTTATAGCAGCACAATTTGATTATAGCTAAAACTTGGAAACAGCCCATTTGTCCATCAGTTGGAAACTAGATAAAGAGGTGTGGCTTTTCTATAAAATGGAGTATTACTCAGCCATAAAGAAATAAAAAATAGATTCATTCATAGGAAAATGGATACATATTGAAGATATACTCCTAAGTGAAATAAATAAGTCACACATGTGTAAATATCAAATAATTTCTCTGGTGTGAATAATCTGTAATAATACGTAAGATCCTAATAAGATTACTGACTTTGTGAAATGGGAAGAAAGGGGCTAAATGTGTAGGGAAGGTGGGATGGGTAGGGGAAAGGTAATAAGGGAAAAGAAAAAAATGTGACATAATGAAAAGATGGAAATAAAGTGTTTGTAGATGGGGAGGGGAGGAGGGGGGTGAAGGGAGGGCAGGGACAAAGGGAAAAAATGAGAACCAAGACCTGTCATGTAGAGGTACAAGATCCCAACAATGAATGTAACTGTACTGTATCCCTAAAATGTACCAATAAACTCAATTAAAGCTGAAAAATAAATGAACAGCCTGAAAAGGATCAAAAGGTGGGGACATTTGTTATAATGCAACCTGTTCTCCCTAGGATCTAGTGGAAGCAGACAGGAAGGTCACTCAGCAGGGAGCTATGTGGATGGAGGGGGCAGAGGTGCCTCCTAGGACCTGCCACAACTCACGTGAGAGCTTATTTTGCAGGGATGGTGCTCTTGCAAGGCTGTCTGGGGGCCAGGGATTTAGCTCAGTAGTTCCACCGCCTGCCTTGAAAGCACAAGGTCCCAAGTTTGATCCCCGGTAACAAAAAAAAAAAAAAAAAAGTGCAAGGCTATCTGGGAGGGAACTCAGGTAGTGCTGCTCACATCTGGATGGCTCTCCTCATCCCAACTGCAGGTGGCCATACTTAACCACCTGCGTACCCACCTCTGACTCTTAATAGCTTCAATTTCATGGGTCAGCCATTTTCCTAGACTCCCATAATAAAAAACACTGCAACCTCTTAAATAAACTGTGTCTTGTTCTTTTTACTGTGAAATGAAAACTCAAACTTCTGCTAGGGGCAACTGTAGCTAGTGGCGCAAAGAAGGGAAAAACACGTATCTCAGAGAGCAACATCCACTCACACACATCCCTCACCAAACCCTTACTGCCGGCTCACTTTGTACTGCTCTTTTGTCTCTTATTTTGTCAACATTCATTTCTAAAGCATAAACATGGTTCTTCATGTTCTCTTATGGTAAAAACAGCACTAGCTTCTTGGGGTTGGGAAAAAGAGGGTTGATCTAAAATTAATGTTGAATTAGTCTTGTTATCCTCTGAGCCAACTAGCTGGGCCTAGAGTGCCCTAGAAATACCTGCACAGTTGAGGAACATAACAAATATTAGCCTGCAGCCATCTGAAATGGAAAGAAGAGAGGAAAGAAAGAGCAACTAGAGACCAATAAGGAAGAAACACCATGTCACAGAAAAGTAGACTGAGCAAATGATTGATCCATGCTAAATACTCAACAACCACGAGACACTCTTATACTTGCGATGATCTGTAACTAAGTTATAGTACTTAGCACATTAGTTCATATAATAATGTCTGTTACATGCCTAGCCTGTTTGTACCAGGCACAATTTATATGCTCTTGGACTGGATGCAACTGTGTGAGGTGACATAGATTTGATTTGCACTCTATTTTTATGGGAAAAATTCAGGATGGTGGTTAACTATGCTCTTCCCCGTCCTATGCACTCACGGCCAATTAACAAAGTTTCTTGTTTGTTTCTTAAGCCCCTCATAGCCACTGATATTCTGTGTGTGGCATCATCTCTACTGCACTGCATTCCTTTATTTCTACACAGCAAACCTCTCCAAAGCTGTATGGTATTACCATTTCTAGCAGTAGCAGCAGATGTTCCTGTGACTTCTGTCCTAGACCGAGGAATGTGCACAAGATATGTAGCTTTCCAATCTCCTGGAGGAGAGGGGCAAGGCAGGGGGGATCAGCAGCTTAGGCCACAACTGCCACCCACTCTGCTCTTCACCTCCTAGTATAATCCTGGAAAGAGTTCAAGGAACTGTAGTGACTCAGCAGAGCAGTGTGTGTGTGAGTCTTAAGGGCCAGCAAATGTGGCTGTGTCCTTCTGCCACTCTTTCATGTATTCCTTTGTTCCTTCCACAGGCTTGTGGGGCCCTGAGCACCCATTCTGTGCCTGGTGCAGCTCTGCAGCTCCTGTGGGGAAAGGAGGCTACAAGATGGAGGACAGTGTGTGCAAAGAATGGGGTATGGATTCAAGAGCCACAGAAAGCAAAGTTTAAGAAAAGGACCAGCTAAAGACAAGGCTGCTGTGAGCTCTCCTTGGACCAGGCCTATCCCCCTCCGGGTTTTCTACTAGTGTTCCATCCTTCTGCCAGGCGCTAACACCGTTAAGAGCAGACACCTGCCCGGTGTTCATCATGGAGTGCTGTGACGAGGGTGGCCAGGACTGCAGGGGGTTCTAGGGCAGCTTGGAGTATTATAAACCTACATCATCCTACTCTGAGCTGCACTTTTAGCCAAGCTGTAGGACACTGCATTACTCTGTGGCAGCATTACCTAACAATGTTGACTTAGGTCTTGGCTTCCCTGAATATTAACAAAGGTGGTGGCATCCTGGGACAGCTGATGTAGTAATGATTCTCTTGTTTTATTATATATATGTTAGTGAAGATTGAACCCAAGGTACACTGAGCTATGTCCCCAGGCCTTTTTAGTTTTTATTTTGAGATAGCCTCTCCCTAAATTGCCTGGGCAGGCCTCAAACTTGTGATCTTCTTGCCTCAGTCTCCTGAGTACCTGGGATTACAGGTATGCACTACCATGCATGGCTAACAATTCGCTTAGCTTTTCGCAGAATTTTTGTTGGATAAAAAAAAAAAAAAAAAAGGAATTTCCACACAGAAGACAAAAAGCACTTTATGAAGAACTCAGTAATTGCTTGTAATCCCAGTACTTTGGGAGGCTGACGTAGGAGGATTGCATATTTGAGTTTTATCTAGGCAATTTAGGGAAACCGTGTCAAAAAAAAAAAAAAAAAAAAAAAAAAAAAAAAAAGGAAGGGAGGGAGGGAAAGAGAAGAGAAAAGAAATAGAAAAAAGAATTAGCAATTTTTCTTTGCTTTCAGTACTGTGGATTGAACCCAGGAAGCAGTGAGCTATATCCTCAGACTTTATTATATTTTTTGGTTTCACTTTTTTATATTTTTACGTGAGACAAGGTCTCACTAAATTACCTAGCCTGATCTTGAACTTGTAACCTTCCTGTCTCAGGCCTCATGAGTAGCTTGGCATACAGACCACAAGATTTGTAGTTAGCACACTTTAACCTGATGAGCCAGACCACTCCTCTATAAACAAGATGTTATCCCCAAAATCAAAGAATGAATTCTAAGGATCAGTGGAGGTTAAGAGTAGGAAAACTTTATTGAGATAGCTCCTCAGAGATAGGAGGGGACCCGAAAGTGGGTTTCTGTGGAATCCACCTCACAGAGCAAGCATTATAGAGTAAAATCACAAGGTGGGTATAAAAGTCATGAAGTGGGTACAGCATGAATCAAAACTATGATAAACCAATAAGATTACAATTATAGCTGCTTAGGCAATATTGATCCAATAAGGAAGATGATCATGTACCAAGTATACATGGAAAGAATAAAGACTCTTTTAGGAAGGGATGGATCAGGAGGTCCTTGTCACTCACCTAGGTGCTGATGTCCATCTAGACTTTATTGGACCAAGTGATACCAATTATAGTATATCACTTATTCCTTGGGGAGGCAGTGGTCATTCTGTCTTTATTATGAAGCCTGGCCTTCCACAGATGTGCCTCTAACCACAGTTGTAATGTGTTTCCTCTACACTGACTCCCTCAAGGACATAGCCCTGACTGCCTAGAATATTTCTACATAACTTAGCTGCCTACAATACTAAGGCATTTCAAACAGCAAAATGCTATTTTCTGTCAATGGCTCTATACAGCACAATAGCCAGAGAACACTAAAAATCCTGTTGGCCTCCATAAGCTTTAACTGATTTACAAAATCTACTCAAATAACTACTTAAGAATCAAAACCAGGATGTCAACATTAGAAATATCATTGTCAAGTAAAATGAGTTTCACAGTATTTGCAAATACATGTACATTTATTGAACACAAGATTGTTTTACTTTAGGAAGCTTAACACTTGCTGAATATATAAATCATGTTTAAAAAAAAAGAATCAAAACCAACAATGATATTCTGCTATGATGTATAAAAATCTTGGGTGACTAATGCACTCATGCTTCTTACTGCAAGGATTGAAAGGAAATGTCACCATGGAGGCATTCTCCTTGAACAATGACTAAGTCCTGGGTAGGGCTTTCAGTGTGTAGACATGCTGGTACTAGAGGCATCTTTACATGCTCAGCAGTTTTCTAGGTCTGAAATGTCATTTACTTTTAGTTATATTTATTTAAAAAATACTTTCAATATAGAAAGATGTTTGGTCACAAGAACAAGAACATTTGCTATATGTGTCACAGTCTACCAGATGCGACCCTTGAAACAAAAAAGAGGTTTTGCCATGCTCACTTTCTGGTGAAAAGACTCACCTTGGTCAATTACCATTGCAGTTGTAAAAATGAGTTCAATTTCCAGAGAAACTTTGGAGGCAGCCTGGAATGGACAAGGCCCATCTGTAACCCTGAAAGAGTCTGTCACAATCATCCCCATGCTGTGTTCTTTCATTCTGCTCTGAAAGCCTCATGAAAATGAAGACATTCAGGATCAAATAAGAAAGGTCCTGGCTGGCCTGACCCTAAATGGGAATCATGGGGCTGGCAGGTGGGCCGCATGCCCTGCCTGGCAGATGTGCATGTGGCAGACTATCACCACTGACTGCACTCACATGATGAGCCAGATCTGCCCGGCCTGGGGTGTAATTGGATCCATCCACACATGCTTCTGGAAGCAGTGTGATCCCTGGGGATCACCTTCACCAGAGCACAAAAGAGTTCAGGCTGCCAACTTCCCACTGGCCCTGAAAGTCCCTTTATAAAACAGCTACCAAGTGTCACACTGAGAGTTTTAAAAGGCTTGTTCTTGGTTGGTCCTTCCTAGCTAACACAGAACCTGTGCAATATTATTATTTGGTTACCTGAAAGGCCTGGTCATTTCTTCTTATCCTCCTAGGCAGTTAGTTAATTTACAAAGCAATTACTTGATTTTAACTAACATCTTGTATATCTAGTCAATAAATTTGCTATTTATAATAAAAGATATACTGTGCTTAAATTCAATATTATTATCTAGCAATTTGAGCAAATAACATATTTGATATTTTGAATTTTTAACTATAAAAACCTCAGCAACATCATAAACAGTGGACAGTGAAGAAAAAAACTATCTGTATCTATACATCTTATAATCCATATATTTGCTTAATTATAAACATATTATATATGCAACTCTATATTCTAATTTTTTACCTCTTTTCTATATTGGCAGTTCTCATAATTTTTCTAATATTATATTCTACTGAATTCAGACGTTTACATGCTTATTGTTTTACTAGAGCTTTAGTAATTTATTTTAGTAAAATGTAAATTACTTTTCATTCTTAAGTGTCTATAAGTTAAAAACAATTTTTAAAGAAGAAGCTCCTAAAGAAGAAGCCAATGTATATAAAATAGTTAAGGATGGCAGAATGTTCAATTAGAACTCTATGTATATAAATGTTTTTCAAATGCAGCTGTTATTGATACTGTGGAGGGTATTGTTTCTTTTAAAAAATATTATATGATGCTGACCAATACACTACACAGATCAAATAAAAACAAAGAGTGCTAATGAATTATTAGCACTACTAAGTGTTTTGCATGATTATAGTCTCTACAATAACCTATGCCACAGTAACCTAAGTGCATTTTACAGATAACAAAAGTGAGGCTCAAAGAGATGAAATAACTTGGACACAGTCACAGAGCTGCGGTAGAAATCCAGACATACTGATCCAAAGCCAGGATTTAGTCAATATGCTATTAAGTTTTCCTGATTTCCCAAACAAAACACAACCAAAACCCTAATCCATTACTACCTACTATCAATTTATTTTTGGTAAGATCTTTTTCTTCACAAATGATTGATATTTTGCAAATGAAAAACTGATACCCTTTCCTATGCCCATCATACATCATAATGTATGTGTATCTGAATATGTATCAGCCTCAAATATCCATAAATGGTTTATTGTAATGCAGCAGTGATCTGTGATATCCAGGCAACACTTTGATACATTCCAGCCCAGTCATATGTTCACACACCAGAAAATTACTATCTATAATCTCAAGAGCTCAATGCCATTGAATTTCAACTAAGGTAAGGTGTGGCTTTGATGGTTTCCAGAAATTCAATGTGACAGTTTTAAAGGTGATAGCACCACTATTGGTTGCTTTCCTACAACACTGTTATACAATCAGCAACAAGAAGGGAATGAGAAAAACAGTTGCGTTCCCAAAATACACAGCACTTGTTTGGGTTCTGGGCACTGACAGAAAGTGCTGACAGCAATGTGTTCTTCTGAGGGCCTCCCTTCCTCTGCCCTCCTCCATCTCCAATCTGGCTATGTTTCTGAGAGGGACCCTTGCAAAGTGAAGAGCACCCAGATAAGAGATGGCAGGCTGGTGGTGAGAGGCCTGGAAAATATCATCCACTCATTCATTTACACATCAGTACATTTTCAAGGTGCACCTAGGGGACACCAGGAGCCAGAGAGCCAAAAAGGGAATAAAACGGTCCCAATTCTTAAAGAGCCACATCTGTAGAAAATAATGATGGCGATACAGTTTAGCAGAGGTAATGGGAGGTGCTTCTGGGACACAGAGGATGGGAAACCAAGGACCTGAAATTTCTATGCTGCACCCTGTGAAATTGAGGCTCTCAGGGTCAGGGGCATAAGCACTGCAGCGATTGTCTATTGATGGAGATACTCCAACATGGGCCATCTTGGTGTGACGCAAACCATGGAGGCCTATTTCCTAAAAGACTCTGTTACCCCAAACCAAACAAGCTGGAATTGTGGGGAATGGGAAAGTTTGAGTGTGGGTTTGATAACTTTCACTTAGTTGGTAACTCTTTAAAGAGAGACAGATTCGTCTATTTAATAACTAATTCTATCCAGGAGTGACTGATAAGGGTATTTTAAGTGAGTTCCCATAAACTTGCTGCTCCACCCCCACTCCAACGATCCTAAAAGTGTGGCTACAGACCAGTACCAGTGCTCCAATTGTTTATTACTAGCAATCCCAAAGGAATAAGCACAAAAACTGGCAGTATCTGGAAACTCTGTGGGTTTTGGACCTCATTTTGAAAACAGGATTGTGCATGTCCTTTGTATGTCTTTAAATCATTCGTGTAATAATTCATTTTACTGCATTTAAAATATTCCTGACAAGTTGGGGAAAAAATAAGTCTTTCACCACAATCTGAAAGGCACAGCTGCAAATAATTTTGATTATGTATGTAACAGAGGTACCTTTTCCCACTTAAAAAGAACAAAAAATGTAAAATAATAAACATCTTTTTTTAAAAATTAGCTTTTAGCATGTAATTGTCTCTCAACTTTTTACAAACTATAGTTTATTGGGCTTATCTGTCTCAAGCATTGAGCCCCTCATTGTAAATGCACAGGTTCATTCAAATATCATAATTCAGCAAGGTAAGAACTATCATTGTTTTACCAATGAGAAACCCAAGCCCTACAAAAGCCACATTGCAGGCCAACAACTGCAGCTAGAAAGTGAGTAGAACATGATATGAACTGTCCATGTACATAAAGCCACACTTTCTAATGTATCACAGAATCTGCTCCTTTATGACTAAAAATGTGTAATAGTTCCTGATCACCCTGTTCCCAGAGATTACTTAGACAAGTCAAATAATGCGCAATTACACCTTTGGGAGCAAGAATTTGTATCTGGTTTTTAAAAGATGACAACATTCTCAACTTTCTTCACCGGGATTCAGCAAACTGGTTTATTTTTTTGGCAGGGGGTACTGAGAATCAAACTTGGGTCCTTGAGCTTGTAAGGCAGGTGGCAGAACCACTGAGCTAAATCCCCAGCCCTCTGTTCCATTTTTACTGGCACCTAGGCACTCCATACATTTACACGTCATCATGACTAGTCCTGGAGACAATGGTGGAAGAGTCATGACAGAGACTGGACAGCCTCTAAGGCCTGAAATATTTACTCCTTGGGTCATTACAAGAAGTTTTCTGACTGCTGATTTATACTAATAAAGCAGCCCACAGCATAGAACATAACATCCATAAGCAAATGCCCAATTTCACTTTAGGACTAAGGATCAAGTGGCTGATGCACCAAAACTTCTCTAACATTGCTACCAGACAGCAAAGAGCATCTGAGTTGCATTCGTGGCATCTTTTCTCCTGTCAGCTTTTTTAAAGGAAGGTGTAGGGCAACCCATTTTGCAGGCCCCCTTCAGTCTCTCTTAGACTGAAGCCATCTTTCTCTCAATATATATTTCCTATTCTTAACCTCCATTGTTCCTAGGATTCATTCTTCGATTTTGGAGAACATGATCTTGAGAGAACACGATCTTGGTGTATCAGACATCTACTAGGTTGGAGTTATAATATTTCCCTTATACTATTTGGAGGTCCATATATTAGCCTTATGTCATATGCCCTATATTATATGAACACAACTACTCTCATTTGACAACACACCTTTCAGGAAGTTATCCAGATTATAAAGCTGTCATACAAGGTAGATCACTCAATTGCATGCTGTTATAATTGTTTATAATGGTGAAAAGTTAGCAGTAGTATTTCACGGTACATCCATAACACAAAGTAACTCTCAGTTGCTAAATGCCATCATTCCTTGTAATATGAAAAAAGGTTAAATAAAAAGCTGAATCAGGATTTAGAACCAAGTCCCTCCCATGTTTACTAAAGAAACCACTGAAGCATCTGGGAATCCAGGCTCTTCTGAGAGCACTGAGGCAGCACAGGAGCTGAGTCCTGAAATCTGCTTATCGAGCTAGGGCCCTGCAGCCTTGGCTGGCAGTAACCAGGAGGTCCTGGAGTAGAAATCCCGATAACCCAAAAATAGCTGGGGGTAGAGATGGAAGGCTCAGGGCCTCAGCAGTCTCAGGACCTGGCCCCAACCTCACCACGTTCTCAAAGGAAGAGGTAAAACTTTCTTGCCTCATCAAAGTAATCAGTGTGAAATTTCCCATAACAGAGGCCTCCCATCCAAAGAGAAAGGCTTCAGCCAGCCCAGCTCAGGTGAGGGAAGGAAAGGCCTTTTTCCAAGCTCAGTGAGGAAAGGTCTGAGACAGCCAGAGTGCCACACTGGACTGGGTCCTGAGACACAGGACAGTTCTGCTTTCCCATCACCCTCCAAACAGAATCGAAAGGACACAACAGGACCTAAAACACTGGCACTGACAGGTAGGAGGCGTTGATGGATGCAGATATGGACTGCCTCACCCAGGGAAAGAGAAGGCCTGAAGACAGGGCAACAGAAACTTTCAGAATGGGAAGAGAAGAAAACAGCAGCATGTTTGATGTGATAACAGCTTGCAAAACTAAAGATGGACACCAAACAGCTGCTACAGGAAACCTACAGAATTCCAAGCAGGACAGTCATCTCGATGGCCATGTGTGGAGGCATGCTGTAGTCATGCTGCAGAAATGAAATCAGGGGCTGGGGACCTAGTTCAGGGGCACCATGTGAAGGTCATGAGTTTGATACCTGGTACCAAAAGAAAAAAAAAATCAGCGAGCAGGTGTGGTGGGCAGGGGTTGGTGGATTGTAGGCTGAGGGCACTACAGCTGTTAGCAACAAGCAGGGAGGGTAAATCAGGCTGCTCTACGAGCTTCCAGGCCTCCCTTTCCCTGAGATAAGAGGCGGGTGCTGGCACAGCTGGCCTGGGATCCCAGAATCTGCTGACCCTAAGCTTCTAAACTCAGGTGCACAGCAGCTAAACTCCACCCAGCACAAGCCCCAGCCCTTCCTGAAAGAAGAAAAGAAAACCGGCATTTTTTTTTTTTTTTTTGAGGTCTCATTAAAATGAAATGTCTCCTGTGTTTAGGGCTCTTCTGTCTGCAGAGGGGCCAACTCTAGGATCTTGCTCTGGGGCTGCTCTGCCCCAGGACAGCCCTTGGGTAGTGGCTCGCTGCACTTCTTTGTAATAAATCCTCACTTTAACTGGACTGGAGCTGATCTGTGCATGGTTTCCACTTTATACAAGATTCAAAGCCCAGGCTAGCAGGAAACAGACACAACTTACCTATAAAACAGCAAAGATAAAAACTACAGTGAGCTAGGCATGGTAGCTTGTGCCTGTAAATCCAGCACTCCGGGAGGCTGTGGCAGGATGGTCTAAAGTTAAGAGCCCAGTTTCAGCAATTTAGCAAAACTCTTGCCAAATTAAAATGATTCTGGATATGGCTCAGTATGAAGGCCCTGGGTTCAATCCCCAATACCCTAAAGAAAAATAATATAGTGGACTTCCTTTGCAAAATATGGAGGCAAGAAGAAAAGGAGTGTTAGAAAAACCTGGCAACCCCCCACCCCGGTACTGGGGATCAAACCCAGGACCTTGTGCTTGTGAGGCAGGTGCGGCACCACTGAGCTAAATCCCCACCCCCTAACTATCTATTTTAACAAATCCTACCCATCAAATTCACTGGGATTACATATCCAACAAAATTGCCCTTTAAAAGTGAAAGAAAAATAGTGATTAAAAAAAACCCAATTTATTGTGAGATTTTTCTGCAAGAAATGTTAGAAGTTCTGCTGGGCATGGTGGCAAATGCCTATTATCCTAGCACTTGGAAAGCTGAGGCAGGAGGATTGCTGTAAATCTGAAGTCAACCTGGGCCAAATAGTTCAAGAGACTATAACATACTATACCTCAAAAAGCAATTCTTCAGAGAGAAGAAAATTATGCTACAAAAATGCATCTCCACGAATGAAAGGAAGAATGTTTGATAATGAATAACTAAGTATAATATAAAATCTTTCATTATTATTTGATTTAAAAGATAACTGGCTCAAGTAAATAGAGTGTTGATGCACTGAGCAATGACAAATCATGAATAAATGAGAATACAGGCGGAACCCTAGGACAGCCATTAAATTCATTTTAAAATTGAGTATATCCTCAATATGAATCCATTTTCCTATGAATGATTCTAATTTCTCATTCTTTATGGCTGAGTACTATTCCATTTTTATAGAAAAACCACATCTTCTTTATCCAGTCTCCAACTGATGGGCAATTGGGCTGTTTCCAAGTTTTAGCTATTACAAACTGTGCCGCTATAAACATGGGTGCGCATACATCACTGTGATATGATGCTTTTAATTCTTTTCAATTCATTGCAAATGTATTTTATAAAGAATTTATACATGCCTATATAAATATTATATGAATGGCACAGCAAATAAAAATTTTATGACCCATTTTTCTTTTTTAAAAAATTGACTTCATTGGTATGCCTTAGGTACATAGTACAGTTACATTCATTATTGGGATCCTGTACCTACACATGACAAATCTTGGTTCTCACTTTTTCCCCTTGTCTCTGCCCTCCTTTCACCCCCTCCTCCCCTCCCCATTTACAAACATTTTATTTCCATTTTTTCATTTTCTCATATTTTTTTCTTTTCCCTTATTCCCTTTCCCCTTCCCTTCCCACTTTCCCTACACCTTTAGCCCTTTTCTTCCTATTTCACATTGTTAATTATCTCATTAGGATCTTATGTACTATTATAGTTTTTCACACTAGAGAAACTATTCGGTATTTACACATGTGTGACTTATTTATTTCACTTAGGAGTATATCCTCAAAATGTATCCATTTTCCTATGAATGAATCTAATTTATCATTCTTTACGGATGAGTAGTATTCCATTTTATAGAAAAACCACGTTCTTTATCCAGTCTCCAACTAATGGCCAAATAGGCTGTTTCCAAGTTTTAGTTATTACAAACTATGCTGCTATAAACATAGGTGCGCATATATCACTGTGATATGATTCTTTTAATTCTTTTGGAAAGATACCCAGTAGAGGGATGGCTGGGTCAAATGGAACCTCCAGTCCCAGCTCTTTGAGGTATCTCCATATTGACTTTCACAGTGGTTGCACCAGTCTGCACTCCCACCAACAATGGAGAAGGGTTCCTTTCTCCCCACAACCCCGCCAACATTTGTTATTGATTGATTTCTTGATAGCAGCCATTCTTGTGGAGTGAGGTGGAAATCTGTGTTGTTTTCATCTGCTTCTCTCAAATGACAAGTGATGTGGAACATTTTTTCATATATTTACTTGCTGCTTTTACTTCTTTGTCTGAGAAATCAGATGCCCATATTTGAATCAGGTCTTTATATTTGGGGGGGCTGGTTTTTTTGAGTTCTTTATATCTTCTAAATAACAGTCCTTTGTCTGAGGAGCAGCTGGTAAAAATTTTTCCCACATTGTAGGTTGTCTCTTAGTTCTGTTGATGGTTTCTTTTGCAGTGCAGACACTTTTTAATAAGATGAGATCCCAGGGGTTGATTCTTTCTGCTAGTTCCCCTGCTACTGAGGATTTGTTCATAAAGTCTTTTCCTAAGCCAATGTCCTCAAAAGTTCTGCCTAAAATCTTCCAGCAAATTTAGTGTCTTTTTAAATATTTAGATCTTTAATCCACTTGGATTTTAGTTTAGTGCATGGTGAAAGATAAGGGTCTAGTTTTAATCTTTGGAGGTTGAGACCCAGTTTTTCCAACACCATGTATTAAAGAGGCTATCTTGCCTCCAGCGGGGATGGTCAGCTCTTTTGTCAAAGATGAGGTAGCTGAGTACATCTGGAGTTGTTTTTGTGTCTTCCAATCTATTCCACTGATCCTCAGGTCTATTTCTTTGCCAGTACCATGCTGTTTTTCACAGTGGCCTTGTAGTGTAGTTTCAAATTGGGAATTGTTATACCCGCTGCCATGTCTCTGTTGCCTAGGATGGCTTTTGCTATTCTAGGTCTCTTCTGGTTCCAAATGAATTTTTGGATTCTTTTTCTAGTTTCACAGGAAAGTGGATACATATTGAGGATATACGCCTAAGTGAAATAAATAAGTCACATATGCGTAAATACCAGTTTCTCTGGTGTGAACAACTGTAATGGTACATAAGATCCTAATGTGATAACTGACAATGTGAAATAGGAAGAAAAGGGATAAAGGAGTAGGGGAAGTGGGAAAGGTAGGGGAAACGTAGTAAGGGAAAAGAAAGAAAACATAAGAAAATGAAAAAATGGAAATAAAGTATTTGTAAATAGGGAAGGGAGGAGGGGGTGAAGGGAGGGCAGGGACAAGGGGAAAAAATAAGAACCAAGACCTGTCATGTAAAGGTACAAGATCCCAATGATGAATGTAACTGTACTGTATCCCTAAAATGTACCAATAAACTCCATGAGGAAAAAAATAAATAAATAATAAAAATATTTTTATCTAGAAAAAAATTAATTTCAGGCATGGTGAACTGCCCTCATGTCGTAGGATGTACTTCTTTTTCTACTTGGCCCAAAGTTGCTCTGCAGAGCCTATTTCTTTTCCTAACTTTAATGAAACTTTGTTATCATTAAAAAATAACAATAATTTTAATTAATATGCTGAGAAGAAATTTTTTAAAATAAATGAGAGGAAAGTGTCCTGACCATTAATTCTTCCCCAAGTGGATGGTGGAAAGGTAAAGGTTTGAAACATCTCACAACATAAAGAGGCCCTAGCATCAACCGAGTAATAACTTACACGACCATCACTCTAGACATATATTTTCCACAGTTTCCGTGTATTGGTGAAGAACTCGGGCAATATTGTCTCCCAACAATATCAGGAAGGGGAGGGGACCGAGGCCGACAGGTATTCACTAACCTGATTAGAAAGTCAGTACATAGGCTACAAGAGTGCTGTGTCTAGGACTTGTTTTCAACATTATGGCCCCACATTCACCCTTGTAGTCATCTCTCAAGTGCCCCAACAAATACCACCCACCACTCATCTAAAGTAACCTAAGAAGTAAAATATTTTAAAAGTTCCACACCCAAATGTTACAAAAGGATAAGTTGCTAATACTCTATACAATTAAAATAAAGTAACCAACTAGGTGTTAACATTACTGTAGCTTTGAAAACAATGTTTCATAATGATTTTATTTACTGGAATGAGTCCTTGTTTCCATTTTAACAAAAAACAGAAAAAAATGTAACAGAGACACATCTTAATTACAGGCTTCTTGAGTTCTAATATGAACTGTATTTTCCTATTATATTATATTTTCCAGAAAAGCAAGCACATTTAAATCCTTCCAAAGGGGAAAATACCTTTTGTGGGTTTATGTTTGCAAAGAAGAAAGCAGAATTAAGTTTCCCCCAAAATACATACACAGAAAATGTAAGTACAGATTACAAAACTAAAGAGGCATTCCCACCCATTATTTTCATTTTCAGCATTACTGGATCTTTAGTAGAAGCTGTTTTAAGTCCTAAGTTTGGTGCGGGGTGGGGGGGTATTAATAATGTCCAAGCAGGGCCGGGGATTTAGCTCAAGTGGTTCCACCACCTGCCTTGCAGGCGCAAGGTCCCGAGTTTGATCCCCAGTACCAAAAAAATAATAATAATAACAACGTCCAAGCAGGGCTAGGGATTTAGCTCAACTGTATAGTACCTGCCTGGCAAGCTCCAGGTCCTGAGTTCAATCCCTGGTACCATAAAGCAAAAACAAAACAACAATCAATCGCTCAAAAGAAAAGCAAAAATAAAGATAAACTAAAATAACAACAACAATAATAGTATAATAATAGTAATAGTATAATAGTATAATAACAACAATAATAATAGTATAATAATAGTATAACAATTATTATTATGTCCAAGCAGATAAGGATGGAGTCGACCAAAATAACATAAAGCACATTGAGAAAACAATTAAAGTGTAGCTGGCCCTAAAACGTTAAAGATAGTTTTGCTGTGGATGGTGATCTGATATGTTATCTAAATCACATGTTTGCTTTTAAAGTCAATTTTTGTAGACATCATTCCATTTGTCCTAGCATTTTAAGTCAGAAAAGATTCTTCTCCCACAGGATATACACTACTGCTAAACGATAGAAACATCTTGAATTTAGCAGTATTTAAACATGATTCTTCTCCATCAAAAGGTTGAATGCTTTTTGGAATTTGAGTTCCATAAACACTGTAATTTTACCATTAAACATATTTCCAGGGTCACAAATATTCAAATTATGTTATAAAGATAGTACAAGCGGCTGATAAAATACGATTAACATTCATTTACAGTAGCTTAGCAGGCTTTGCCAAATGCTGCTTCCCATAACAGCCTATGAGGTTTTGATTGCATTAAGCTTCCTGATTATTCTTTTCTATCCTATGCTATCTCAACACTATTTCTAGGACTCTAAAAAGCACTAAGAAGTAGATACCAAGGTCTTTTGAAGTTCAGGAAGTCTAGGTTTCATGATATTAGTATTTTTCCCAAGTGTGTTTCTTACTTTGTACTTCTAAATTTCTTGTTTTTCCAAAAATTATAGTTGCTTTTCCATTTCTTCAGTCTTTGCAGGTTAACTCTATAAAACTGAAATCTCTGTTGAAGAAATGGTATTGATTTCATGTAAGTAAACACAAATTTTTTTGAAAAAGCACATTACTCTTGATTTCATCTGGTATATTTAAGATATTCTGTAAAACTGTCTCAGAGATATAACAATGAACATTATTATGTTTTGAAGAATAAACACTACTGTCAGCATGTTACTTTCATTAAGGGAATTTTATCATTTGATTTTACAAAAAGCAGTGGGTAATTCTTGCTGCATTTCATTACTTCACAGTGATTAGCACTTTTTAGGATGTAATTTTCCTTTTTTTTTCTCTTGGTACCAGGCATCAAACTCAGGACCTTGTGCTTGTGAGGCAGGTAGTGGCACCACCCCAGCAAAGGAAGTAACAATTAAGAAACTTTATATACTATAGGGACCTTTAAATTTATAATCAGCTACAGACTCACATTATGTCCTTTTATAGAATTATGGACTGCTCCATAACCAAATACACTCCTGTTATCTCACCAAAATGCCTTCTGGCTATTAAAAATGTGTATATTCTTGCTTAACCTTGTAACCTTAGGCCTAAAAAGATGTCTGAGGTAGCTGTCATAATTTTATTGAGTTCTTATTCTAAATTTTGAAAACTATAACTTTTGAAAAAATTTTAAAGAGCTCTTAGTCCTGCTGTGTATATAATAAACATATTTAATAAACATGCATCAATAAATGCATTTCTGGTCCAACAAACACCATTTAGCACCTTGCAATTTCTTCATTTACATGCATTCCAACACTAATAAGAGCACACAAATTCTCAGTTAGGAGCATTAACACTTTTACAGCTTTCTCATTGCTAATCTTCCTGCTAAGAAACTGTAATAAGAGAAAATATCAGAAATCTGGGCTTTGTGGGCCCACACAAATACGGACTGAGCAACTACCACTTGTGAAGTACTGTACTTGATGCCAGAGCTAGTACATATATGACAGATACGATCTTTAAGGACCAAAGCCTATGGCAGGACAGAGACTAAACAAACGGTTAGATGATTACAATTAGAGTGGATTTTTAAAATATTTTCCTTATTATAAAATAACATAGCAGGTATCACTCTAATATTTTAAATGTACTCGTTCATTTAATCATCAATGTAGTACATTCTTATTAGAGAAAAGGCAGAAAATACCAGAATACACAAAGAAGATATTTTTTTCATTGTTTATCTCATTTTCTCAGAAAGAAGAAATGCAATACTTTGGTGTGCATCATATTTTATTCATTGTATAATTTTCCCTACCTAGTGGTATATCCCAATAGTTTCCTAAAATATATTCAAAGTCACAATTTCTAGTGGTTCCATAATCTTATTCCAGCACTTTTATGTACATATTTAATTATTTATTAACTCCTGGATATTTATGTGGCTTATAATTTTCATTAAGAAAAGTATGATTAGCCAGGCATAGTTGCACGCCTGTAATCCCACCACTCAGGAGGCCAGGGAAGGGGGATTGTCACAAGTTTGAGGCCAGCCTAGGCTATATACTGAGTTCAAGGTCAGCCTGGAATACATAGCGAGACACTGTCTCAAGAAAGAACAAAAAAAAAGAACTATGATGACTGAGGAACAATGCTATGCAGTTATGCATAAAGCCTTACCCCTGTCTCTGATTGTGTTTGAGTGTGCAAGTGCATGTGTGCGGGATTCTTGAACCTAGGGCCGCATTTATGCTAATGCACATGCTCTTCCACTGAACTACTCTACCACCAAGCTACAGCCCCAAAAGTGAGATTACAGATTCCAATTACACTCCAAAAATATGGCATCAATTTACACTTTTCCTCCTAGCGATAAATTATGTTTATCATACCACATCCTCAACAGCATCAAAGATTATCCTTTAAATAAGATTCCTCCAGAAATATAAAGTCACATCTTACTGTGTGTGGCCTACCTGTGCATAAAATTGCTTGCTATATGACATGTAATATGTTTGTTTGTTTGTTTGGCTTTGTGTAATGTTTTTAAAGAAGACAGTTTATTGCATTAAGTGGGATTTTTAGAGAGAAAAATTTAAATGGCAAGTATTTGAATTTTTTTCTAGAACTTAAAGAAGTCAGTAAAACTGGATTCTCTAATACAAATATTTCCTGCCAGAAATCAGAACGTTAGGAATTTTTCCCCCTTTTAAATTGACGTTGAGCCATCTAAATACCAAAATAGTAGAAAATGGAAAGATCAGTGATTCAGCATACAGAACACATTGTTTTGAAAACTGACTAAAATCTAATAGTAGAGTATTGACCAGAGAACTTATCTTAACAAAAGTTAGACACATAAGCAACTGCACTATAGACAGGAGAAAGACAGAATTCATAACCATCATTCCCAAATGGCTCAATGCTACTTTTGGAAAAACACCAGCATCATAAGTGGAGATACCCTTACCCACAATGTGTCTGGTCTTGAGTTCTTCCATGCTTAATGTCCTTTGAGAGCCAAGGAAGCTGCTAGAAAATAGATAGTGGATCTTACTGGGGGAAAATTTGACAATAAACAATGGAAAAAAAGATTTCATCTTTGGAGAAATGTGATATTAGACAAAAATTGAAGAGAAGATATGAAAAGATCTTAAGGCACACACATACCCCTATGTATTTTCATTGTCTACACTGAGGAAGGTAGTCATAAAAATTGTGAAAAAAGAAAAAAATATTTTTTTGAATTTATATATTTTACCTGATACTTATTTTCTAACTAAAAGATACGCAGTAAATGCCCAAGATGTACCAAAAAAACCCACATGCACTAAACTTCAATGAATATTGCAAACAGTAACATTTCATTGAGTCAACAGGCACGATTTCATTATAAATACCAGGAACTGAGCCACGTGCCAATAACGCAAGAAATTCTGACTGGATCCCTCAAAGTGGCAGGTTTCTCATAATGAAAATAATGTATTTTCTTTCCAGACAGAATATAAGAAGAATGAAGGGATAAAAGAGGCTCCACTGGAACAGCTCCTTCTTTAAATGCTTAATTCCAAATCAGCACATAACTCTATGAAGGAAAAATTCCAAATTAAAAGAAAATCTAGCTTCATTCCTTCTCATTTAGTACCAATGTAGTCACACGGCAGTAATGTAACCCATTTCATGTCGTATCAAATTAATGTTTATTAACAGTCAATTTTCTTAAAGTGGAAATAAGTTTGTTTCTGACAATACATCTTTTCATGACTTTTGAAATAAATACACTTCTTACCTTTTCAAAATCAATATGATATTCATGATTATGGGATATCTAAAACATAAGTGATAGAATTAAGCTCCAAATGTTTTTAGACTGATACAATGGAACTGAACCTCTGATAGAAAATTTAACAAAAATAAACTTCGTGCTGCCCAAAGAGTTTATAAGTTCATTAGAACCCGGACAGGAAAAGTAATACATTCACATTCATCATACACTTAATATAAGCTAAACATTTACAATGAAGTTCAATGAATATCCAATAGGGCTCAGAGGTGGAAAACTTTATTCTTATTTTATAGATGAATGAGAGACTGTACCTCAGTGAGACAGCATAACTTACTCAAGAAAGTTGTAGAACCAGAAAATTAAACTCAGGTCAGCTGGCTCCTGGGGCTACAATACCTCCTCTATACAACATGCAAATAGGGTATGAAAAAATGTTGGTGTGTAAAAGAACTAGGATGCTCATCAGCGAGACCATAATCTATAACTGCCTCATTTATTTATGTAATCAAAGCAAACATATGCCTACCCACTCCATAGAAGAGTTGTGAGCATCCAATGCGACTACACAGAGGGGAGCCTTGAAAAACTGTACAGCACCATGGAAAGGGTCACTGGTTCTATAACTAAGGGAAGGAAAAGTGTAGAAACTGCATGTTGGGGTTGCAAACTGTACCTTGTAAGTGGAAGAACTCTACCAATTAACATCTGTCTAAACTTTTTTGTGAAGAATTGGGCTGCCTATTCAAGCAAAAGCCAGATGACTATGAGATTCTGCAAGTGTAGCATTTTAATGCCTATTGTACGACAAACTTTCTCCAATGCTAAGTGGTCAGGACATAATCTTTCCTCTAAGAATGGAACAACTTTAAGGCCTGCTGGGGATGTAGCTCAGTGCCACAGTACTGCCTGGCAACTGTAAGTTCCTGAGTTCAATTCCCAGTACCCAAAAAACAAAACAACAAGAATGGAACACCTTTTTCCTCCTTAGTACCTTTTTCATGAGTTTAATGTTTTCAGGTTATTCCAAAATACAAAAAAACAACTGATTCAAAAAGTAAGAAAGAAAACTGTCATCTACAGAAGTACAAGTATAGGTCATCACCTCACCTACTCAATCTTTCTTACCCCTTTGACTGACCAATGGGCAATGATACATCTCTTGGCTATACTTGGATCAGTACCTCCAAACTGTTCTGATAGTGTACTCCATAAAACAAAAATTAGTATAATTTAAATGCATGTCTAATTATGTACTTATAAATGATATACACATACTAATCTGCTTCTGTCATTTAGGATATATACACATACCAAAACCATTTCCTTCCAGCATGTCATCATTTTGTAAATCTGATACATTAGTCAGTTGTACTTCCCTGGGTCAAGCCTCATGATTCCATCTCTTCCCTTAAGATTTCTCCTCCCAAAGTCAAGAATGGAAGTGAAACCTCCAAGAAGTTACTGAAAAGTATAAAATGTCTGAACTGATCTCCCTTCACTCAGAGTTTCTAAATTTACCCCGTACACCCACATCTGACTACATACACCTCAAGAGCTCTCCACTGTGCACAAAGTCTAAACTTCTGTTTTATTTTATTTTTTTTCTTTTTAGTACCAGGGATTGAACGCAGGACTTTGTGCTCACCAGGTAGGCGTGGCACTGAGCTACATCCCTAGCCCAAAGTCTAAACTTCTTACATGACATTCAAGCAGGGCATAGACACCATAAGAGTTGTCATCTCACCAGTGATGCCACCTCTGGAAAATTAAACCTTCCTTAATTATTTTCTAAACCTGAATATGGAGTTAGTAGAGCCTACTTCACAGGTAATGTGCACTTACACTGCCAGGCACATAATGCACACCAAATAATTGTTAGTTATCACAGCATTACTTCTGTATTCTTAGCTCAGGACATTTAATCCCTAAAAAGGAAATATATTAGAATCATTGGTGGATGCTCCTCTTTACCTCAAATGCTCTTCCTGTATTGGAGAACTCCTACTCATCCATCAAAGTCTAGCTCAAATGTCTCTCTCATGAGTCTATCACACTCCCCCACACAGAAGTAATTTCTTCCTCCACACTGTTTGCATAAATGTAGGGAACTTACAACACGTCATATAGTTAATCTTTATTTCTGCATCTTTAAAGTTTAGAAATGAACCACAAAAAGATATGGATTTTTTTCACTAATTTTTCTTTTTCTTTTTTGAGATAGAGTCTCACTATGTAGCCCAGGCTGGTGACAAACTCAAGGCAATCCTTCTGCCTCAGCCTTCCAAGCGCTGGGATTACAAGTGTCCACTACTATACCTGGCTACTGTTCATTAATTTTTCATCCAACAAATACTGCCTAAGCAACTACTATAAACCAAAGCAGGTGCCTTGAGGAGCCTAAGTTTGATAAAGGAGGTGTTCAATAGCTGTTTGTTCAATGAATGGATCAATTATGATATTTAAATGCAGCATGATTTTTAAAAAATCAAATCAGTGGCCCAGAATCAAATGCTTCAACTATTTGAACACTATTCAGGGAGTCGTATTACAAGCACCTTTTGTGTACTGATATTTAACTACATGCCTACGTTTACTTGGAAAGCAAAGGAAAAATTTTACTTTCTCCAACATCTATTTCCTCTTTCAAGTAGACCTTGGCTGTATGGAAGTATGAGGCCATAACTTAAAAGTAAAGAGGGACACGAGCTAATTTCTGGCTTTTGAGCTTTCATGGATACAATTCTTGGTGACTTGGGGTTTTCTTTCTTTCTTTTTTTTTTTTTTTTTTTTTTTTCTTTTTGACATAGAGTCTTGCTATGTCCTGTTCTCCAGCAATCTTTTTGTCTTAGCCTCCATAGCAGATAGGACTACAGGCATACATCACTGCAGTCAGCTGACCTGAGGATTTTCAAAGGTGATTTTGTTGAAGTTTTCTCCTTATTGTCTGACTTGAGATTCTAATCTCCACCTACATTATAGCTTTCATGTATGATGGTGAATCTTGACTGTCACCTTGACTGGCTTGAGATGCCTACGAGATTAGTAAAGCACATTCCCAGCTGTGTCTGGGTGGGATGTGAGGGTGCGAACTTGGGGACTATACATGGCCACTGACTCCTTCCGCTCTAGCTCTTTCCCTGACCTGTCTGCTTCCTGGATACCATGACATGAGTGGTTTTCTTCTACCATATCCTTCTGCCATGATGTTTCTACCTTGGAGCCAGTTGACCATGGACTGAAGTCTCCGAAATCATGAGCCAAACTATATCTTTTTTCTTTTCAGTTGTACATTTCAGATGTTTTGTCCCAGTAACAGAAAGGTAACTAACATACCATGCTAATGCAATTTTATAAAGTGACAGTGGAACAAGGATTTAAAAAATCTAGGCTGTTTTCTGCCTGCCACACCACATACTGCTTTTCCTCTGTGATGCCCCTCTGCCACAACACTCTGCCTTAGAGCCAGCTGACTATGTACTTAAACCTCTACAAACTGTGAGCTGAATTAAACCCTTCCTCTTAAAAAAATAAAAATAAAAAAACAAATAAATACTCTCATGGAAATGTCATAAAATTTCCTGTCTATAGAAAAACTCCTGTCCTTCTCTACAAAACACAGCCCAAACACTGGCACTTGAGGTGTTTCAGAGTTGGGTGTTAAGTCTGTTGATACCCTCAGAGTTGCTGATGATGGTAGGAAACCAGAGCATGCTAATGGAGGTCCTACAGCATGTACATTGCCCTGCGTCCCCTCTCCTTAGTTCAAATGCACAAGGAGATTTAAAGGGAAATTGAACTCTTACTTCTCAAGTGCTCACCTTGTTCCCACTTCTTCAGTTTAGTCAGGTGTGAAGTGAAAAGGCTCTTTACAATGTAAGGAAGTGACAGAATATGAAAATAGAGAGGAAAAAGCAGAGCAAGAGGCAAGAGGATGCATACATTTTCTATAATCTTAGTTTAAATTGCTATGATTGGATATCATTTACAAGAATTGAGGAGAATGGTTAAAAAAAAAAAAGGTAAAGATTTTAGGCAAGTTAGCATGTAAACTGGCTAACCAAAGGAAATCACAAAATTACCTTGATTTTTACAGCAGTGGTTCCCAAAGTATGGTCCCTAACCCAGAGACTCCTCACCAGGGACCTGTCAGAAATGCAAACTTTCAGTCTCTGGGTGAGGGAGTGAAATGCTTAAACAAACTCTTCAGGTTATTCTTTGTAAGTGGTTCTACCTGAAGTCCTGACGCAATGCAAAGAGGAGCAAGAGACCCAGCTAAAGAGACATAAGGTTTCCCCTCCTCAGACAATCCGGTTAGGGAGAGGACTCTTCATTTGAAAACTAGAAAAGTTTGTTGGCGAGTAACCTGGGAGGTAACGATTCTTAGTAGCCCCAGGAGTGGAGCACTAACTCCAGCCACTCATTCCAGTTTATGACCTGGTAAATACTTCTCCCCGAAGTACTCTTCTTTCTTTACTCCTCCCTCCCTTTCTTCCTTTTTTCTTCAGTGCTGAGGATCAAATCTGGATCTGGAGCACATTAACCATGCTAACCATGGTTAGCACTGAGCTACATCCCCAAGTCCAAGCTGCCTTTATAAAGGCACATAAAGGGAGACTCCTCCTCAAGATCCACAGATGCTCTGTAATGAACAACAAAAAAGACAATCTTCCACCTGAATTGATATAAACTGTTTATTAAGATAAAGATGGCAATCATTCTTCCTCATTTTTTGTTTCATTTCTGTAGGTTTATAGAAAATAAATGAGACATACAATTAAAGCATTTTACACTTTGTAAGGTGGTATCCCACATACCTCTCTGCAGGATGGCTAGGGCACAGGACTGAACCTGGTGGCTCCACAATTTCATAGTCCTATGACCTTAGAGAAACTACCTAGTTTCTAAGTTCTGAATTTCACTTTCCCCACTTGCAATGTGATGCCAAGATATCCTCCTTTAAAAAGAACATACAGTAATTGTGAGCCAGTGGTACTGAAGACAGTAACAGCAACAACCTTCACCAGGTAACACTCATGTTGCAACTAGTAAATGTTCATACACAGAACACATTTTGCATCAGATCACAAATACCAGTCTAAACCCAAGATTTATTCTGAGTCATTCTTAGGAAGACAATAAAATTACAATTATAGGTGAACATGGAGAAAAATATCAGGGTTACATTAAGGAAGGCAAAGGAGAATGAGCTGATATCAAAGATATTTAATGAGTGTCTGACTTGGACGTTCCTGCTCTGCTCAAAGGAAAGAAACAGCTATATACACACAGCACACACGTGTATACATACACTGTATGCTACTGTGTGAATGTGTGTCCCAGAAAGCATGTGTTGGAAGCTTTATCCCCATGCAAACATTAAGAGTTAGAACCTGTATGGATGATTGGTCCCTGAGGGCACTCACTACCTGCCTAAATTGATGTACATCTTGTCTTCATCATGAGAGTGGGTTATGGCTGGAGTGAGCTTCTTAGGGAAGGTCCAGTTTGATTTCCACTCACCTGCTTATAAATGTGCTTGCACCCTCTCCTCTCACTCCACACTTTCTCTTTGCTCTTCTACCACAGAATAGGGCACCAAGAATGCTCTCATTAGATTCCAGCCCCTTCACCTTGGACTTTTCAGCCTCCAGAACTGGGACACTTATATGTATTACACATGACCCAGTCTGTGCTTATTCTGCCATAGCAAGACTAAATGGACTAGGACACCATACATACATATTCTACCGGGAAGCAAAAGAGTGGTTGATGCCTCTGACAAATGCAATAATAAAGCATTCTGTTCATTTGTTTGGCAGATGATTTATTTTTGGCAACCCTAATGAACAACTCAGGGAGATCTACATATACAGCTGCAATCATACACATACAGAAAATAGATTTCATTAACCCCAGAGGCTAACAACAGTGATGTAAGAAGTGGTAACAAATTATACCTTTGTGGCTAAAATCTACCAATATAACTCATTAGGCTCAAGCTGGGTGTGATGGCACACTCTTGTAATTCCAGCACTCTAGGAGGCTGAGGCAGGAGGATCCTGTCAGCTCAGCCTGAGCAATTTAGCAAAATAATAAAAAACTGAAAAGGGTTGGGAGACTACAGATGTAGCTGTGTGTAAGCCCTGGGTTCAATCCCCAGTATCACCACCACAACCACCATCAAAAAAAAAAAAAAAAAAAAAAAAAAAAAAAAAAAAAAAAGGTTGGGCTCAGTATAGCTTAAGGTGGATAGGCTAAATGTCTCTCACCACTTTTCTACAGAACCATTAAAATCTAAATTTTTGGTTTTTGCTTTGTAAGGTTTAAATCTGTTAAGTAAATATCAACCTGTTTGGAAATAAGCATTAAATTATTTCAGAAATAAACTTTCACTAATTTGGACCACAGTCTCTGATAATAGTGATATTATTATAGCAGCTCAGTGTTGATCCCCCCCGCCCAGTACTGGGAATCAAACTTAGGACCTTGCACCTGTGAGGCAGGTGTGGTGCCACTGAGCTAAATACCCAGCCTCCACCCCAGCTCAGTGTTACTGAGCCCTTATTAAATGGCAAAACAGTGCTAGACTCTTTAAAAACATTACAGTGAGAGCTGGGCATGGTGGCACACACTTCTAATCCCAGCACTCGGGAGGCTGAGACAGGAGGATCACTGTGAGTTTGAGACCAGCCTGGGCTACATAGTGAGTTCCAGGTCAGTACATAGTGAGACCCTGTCTCAAAAAACCAAAAAGAAAAATAAAAGAAATCTGCAGCTCCAAGACTCAAAGTGACTGAAAATTAAATGCTTTTCTTCCACTTCCAGGAAACTCACACAGATTAACTAAGAGTCTTAAAAGATAAGAAAAGCCTGTAAAATTGGGGCTATGCTTTTTATCAGTAAATCGAGCTTGTGTTCTTCCTCTGATAGCAGAGATACACACATTCCACAGCTTCCCACCCTCAGGAAACTGCACTATTACCCAATTCTGTACCTGATCCTCAAACACATTCAAATGATTTGCATCCTAACCTAGCCCACAAAGACCGGATCCCACTGGACAGACACTAGAAACACAGATCCTAGACTAGTGAGGAACCTTGGGCACATGTGAGGCAGCAGGTTGTTTGTACTACTGAAACCTCTAAAAGTTCACCATCACTGTCCTAGCCAATCTCTTTTGAGAACACCACCCCAAATACATAAATACTCCCAGCCCCAGACCATCATGTGCCTCTTTCTTGAGCACCTGAGCTCTACTTCCCTGAGTGTGTACATACTTGTGTAACTCTGCCTAATAAAACTGTTGATGCCCTTCAGTGATAAATCATGTAATTCCTTTCTAAACTCAGTCAAGAACCTACTCTGTAGGTGGGGGAGAGCCGAGGTCTCTATCTCCTTTTTGGGGGGGACTGCCTTGGACCTCATATATTGGCGATCTGATTTTTAATACTCACAGTACTCATAATGTATATGTACTCATCACACTCATTTTTAGATTAAAAAACAGGTTCCAAGCTAGGCATGGTGGCACAATCCTATAATCCCAGCACTCTAGGAGGCAGAAGCAGGAGGATCACAAGTTCCAGCACATACTAGATAGACAAGTTAGCAATTTAGCGAGACTCCATCACAAAATAAAAGTAAAAAAGGAAAGGCATTATCTTAGTGTAAAGACACGGGGTTCAATACCCAGTAATGCACAACAAAAACAAACAAACAAATAAAAATCCAAAGAACCAAAAATCTGATGCTCCAGAATAGCCATAATCTGAATTGGGTTTATCTAAGATCTCAATCTCCAAACCACGTCACCTCTCCAAAAACAGTCTGAAGCCTAAAACTGATGCAGATTAAAGTACAAAGATGGCTATTGGGGAGCACTGCCACTAGTACATCTCATAGTCAACCTTGATTCTAAATAAAGAACAATAAATAGCAACAGCCACTGAATGGATAAGTCAGCTCCTGTATCGATATCTTGCATGAGGGCCGTGAACTGTTCGTTACCAATTTCCATTGAGATGAAGAGCTTGGATCAGAATCTAAAGCATCATATCACCAAGTATTGTTTGTTGTAGCCGACAATGATTTGTAGCAAGACTTTCTGGATAAAGGAGGCAGTCATAATTTACAGTGGACCCCTGACTTACAAATTTAATCTATTCTTGAGGGCCAGTTGTAACTCAAGTTGGTCAACTGAAGGTTTAGGCTCCTCTACACAGCTTCAAAGTCTCTTTCCTGTACACAGGCAGAGCTCAGGGTCCTTACAGAGACATTGGCCCAGGATTTCTCAACCCCATAAAGGAAACGATGTTGTAATGTTCCTTCCAGAACTCTGTAGGGGTTAACCTGTATCTGAGATCATCTGGAAGCACAAGTGGCCAGCATTCAGGTTGTAACTCAAGAATTTGGTCATAGGTTAAAACTAAAATTCCGGATGTAACCCAAGTTGTTCGTATGTCAGGTTGGTCATAACTCAAGGGTCACCTAGCTGGTCTGACCAGCACTGGACTAGAAGCTGCAGTAGTAGAGATGACACAGAGTTGTGGGGGTAATCTAGATTAATTGTTCTGCACATGATCCCATCTGTTTGATGAGTAAATAGATCAAACATTACAAAGACAAATAGAAATGATGCAGTTAGGATGATGTACCCCAAAGCACTTAAGAGTGGTCATCTTTGAAAAGGAGACAACTTCTATTTATACTTTACCAATTCTATATTTTCAACAATGTGGGACCTTACATTTTGCTACCCTCAATCATACTGAAACTGCAGACCTGTGCAGGCAGAAGATGAATTCCAAAAGGAACTCCTTTTTATAAGGAAATTTGTATCTACGACAGAAATCTCCATTACTGAAGTAAACAGCCAGTGAAAAAGACTGGGATTCTGACACTTGGCCCAGAAGGAGATGAATACAAGTGGCTTTTACTTGGGGACCTCATCTACATAGCAAGACAGTTCTTTCTTGCTGTGCACCTTCCTCGGTGGCCCCTTCTTCTGTCGCCGCCCCACTTTCCCCAGATGCCCAAATCTCTATTGCTCTCTTTAGTCAGTATAAGGTGCAGCCACCCTGCCCTTCTCTGGGTCTCATACTGAATATGAACTGCTCCTGTGTTCGAGTGAGCAACAAATTTGCACGTTGTTTTCCCTAGGTCATCTGTCGTCAGTTCATTTTAGTCTAAAATTATCAAGCCTTCAGACTGAAAAGAAAAACGCTAAAATTTTCTGACAGAGGAGTGGGCTATTTTAAAACAGAAAAGATTTTATTTTCCTAATCTTATTACTTTATAAAAAATAACTAACATCCTTTTTTTTTTGCACTGATTCCCTTAGTCTCCTCCTAATGTCCCTTTCCTGTCACAGGATCCCATCTAGAATACCATGTTACATTTAGTTGAAATGTCCTCTCTTGGCTCCTTTGGACTACTAAATCCTTTGTCACCTAAAGTTTATTATTATTGCCTCCAGAGCCACACAGAATTCACAAAAGCGGTAATGCATTCGAATACTTTGTCTCTTGATTGTGTAACAGACATTTATTCAACATTCTATTGCAACAACGCTCTGAAATAGGTACTATTATTAATATCACTATTTTAATGGCAAGGAAGGCGAGGCAAGGTGAGATTAAGTAATTTGCTCACAATTAAACCGCTAGGAAAAGGCTGAGCCAAGATTCAAAGCCTCACATTCTGATTCCTGAGGCCATGCTATAAACTACTAAGGGACATAAAGCATATACAGAATCTATGAAGTGTGTTTCAGAATGTTATACAGTATTTGAAAATGGGATATACCATTATGAGAATGTCAGAAACATCCAAAAGATGAATGAATATAAAGACAATAAAAGTAATTTTTATTGTGCTTCATAGTACACAATGCTTTCTGTACATTATTTAACAGTTTAGTTCTAAGACTACTGAAAGAAATGGATGCCTGACAGACAAGAAACTAAAATGCTGCTCTAATTGTAAAGAAGTAGATTTCCCAGCTTCAAAGATGGTATTTATTTGTAGATTAGTCATTGTAGAATAAGACAGATGTATATAATTAAACTCTAAATGCTAGAAAAATACAGTGTGAAAATCCTTCAAATACAGACTTGGTGACACATTTGGGAGTCTCCATAAATGTTACCAATACAACGGCTATAGAAGTTCAATTAACAATGGAGGCACAATTTGAAAAGGCATTCAATAACTCTCTCTTTTCGTAATACTCTTGAGTGTTTGGAACACTCTTTTAGGAGTACAACTGATAATTCTCTAAATTCTCAAAACCCACAACCTTTCTGTACCACATTATAAGACCAAGAAATATGTCCATTGTCTATGATGCTGAATGTGAAAACATGGAACCATCAAAGAAATGAAAGCAAATTAATCAAGGCCTGGAGCCCACCAATGAAACACCAGTTCTGAATTTCTATTCAACCTAAAAAGGGGCTCAGAAAGAGCACTTCATCCTCCACAATAATCAAACCTTTGGCTCACAAATACCTGGATTCAATTTGACATAACTGCTGCCACTTGCAGAGGTAACCACTCTGACTGCCCCGGAATGGCCCTTGCCATATGGTATGGCCATAGCTTCCCAGCAAACTATAAATAGACAAAGCCATTAAAATGACAAATAGAGATTTGCAATTGGACCCTGGCTCCAGAGATGTGACTGACTGATATTATCTTAAGATAAGCAGGTATATTCCATCCAGGAAGAAGTCATTTTTGTCCTAATCCATAAATACTGACCTAATCTATGGAGATTCAGCTACTCTTGCTGCCACCCAGATCATGTTTCTGTAAATCCCCCAATAAACTGTACTCTTCATTACTCCAGATATGCCTACCTCTTTTTTCAGTCCCACAACACCTTGGAGCTGGTGCTCTGGGACTGGGACCAGGTTGTTCCATAACAACTACATTCTGGACTTTCTCTCCTGGCATTTGAGGATTATAATGGCACCAATTTGAACTGAACTGCAGGCAATCAACAGGAGTGCAAGAATAAAGCCACTGCTGATCCTAGCAAGGGAACTTCTGTGAATGTCACTGACAAGACAGCAAAAAGACAGTGTGGGCACCCTGTAGATACAAAACAAGGTGAACAAACTGACTTCCTCCTGCTCCCTCTCCCTGGAAAATGCTGTTTAAAATTTTAATTCCAGGGCCAGGGATTTGGCTCAGTGGTTCTGCTGCCTGCCTTGCAAGTGCAAGGACTGGAATTCGATCCTTGGTACCAAAACAACAAAACAAAACAAAAATCTTAATTCCACTGTTAGTTTTAACATACTAATTTCCACAGCTAGTTGACCAAAGGGAAATGATCTGACTTAAGGTAAGCAGACACCTATTGTTCTGTGTTAATTGCTGGGAATTGTGGGAGGAAGCCAATTTTTGTACACTTTACCTCCAGAACAAGAAAAGCAAAGGGCAAAAGTCCAGTCTTTTACAGACCACTGAGAAGGAAGTTAGAAGTGACAGTGCAGAAATATGAATTACTCTGCAAACATTCTTATTATCCCAGTGCACTATTCTGCTGTAATGTCAAGAAGCCTGGAGAAGGCCACTTCCCATGGGTTGCATAAGGCTTGGAGTAGAGTAGAGGGTAAAGACTAGAAGCACATCTTCAAGAAAAGGAAAGCTGTCCCCAGCACTTGCTGCAAAACCACACTCTGGATGATTGCAGTCAAGATCCCCATAAATTTCCCTACAGCATCTCAAATTGTTCAGAAAAGTGTTTTCTGAACACCTTTCCATGCTTTGCCTGTGTCACAGCTTGTCACTAACCCCCCCCTACATATTTTCATCTCCAGGGCCAAGGATTTAAGCTCAGTGGTTCCACCACCTGCCTCACAAGTGCAAGGTCCCAAGTTCGATCCCCAGTACCAAAAGAAAGAAAAAAAGTCTCCAAAATCACTACAATCTTCAATTTTTTAATCTGTACAATCCTATAAATGAAGATTTTTAAGTGTTCACATACCATTATTTTACTCTCTAGCATGTGTATCTTCCTCAGGGCTTAATTCTTGGGTTATAAACATCATTCTAAATGGAAGGACCGAAGCCATGCAATTCTCCATTGAAAAAAACCACAGACATACTCGCCTCATAGTGACTTGAGCGATATGAACAATGGGGTCTCTTGCTAAAATAGAGCTAGATAATAAATAAATTTAAGACAATTATAATGTACCAATAGGATAAACAAAATCCAACAAAATAAAACAGGAGTAGGAGATACAGCTTGGCAGTGCCTTGGTTTCAATCCTCCACACCAAAAACAACAACAACAACCCAAAACCAAAAAACCCTGTATGGCCGCTCAGGTTGATGCTAAAATGCTGTATAAAACATTTAAAAAATATTATTTTAATCATGTCACTGAACTTTCTTTCACATAAGAAAGGAATTTCATTTTTATCTTATTAGTTTTTGAGACAGGGTCTTGCTGTGTAGTCCAGGTTGGCCTCGAACTTGTGGCAATAGTCTTACCTTAGGCTCCTGAGTGCTGAGATTACAGGTGTGCACGACCATATCCAGCAAGGAGTTTTAAAAGCCCCAAAAATAGATAAAATAAGGATGACATGGAGGGTAAAAGGAAGGGACACAGAAGTTGAGAACAGATGCCTTTACTAGGAAGGTTGCTTATCTTAGAAGAAATACTTTTATTAGAAATTATGTTTAAAAAAGAATTTTATTGCTTCTAAAGCTGATGTTAAAGAGAAAAGTACTGATCTTAGAAATGCTGCTTTCAAAGATACATATATTAAAAATAGCATTTATTATAGTAGAAAACATTTATTGCCTTAGATTTTTATAGTAGAAAAGGATAAAAATGAAAGCATTATATACCTAACTTTAAAAGTGGATAAAGGACAGAATAAACACCTAGAAAATTAGAAAGGTAGTAATAAAGATCACAGCAGGAATCAACGAAAAAGAGAAGAAAAACTAACAAAATACCCTTTTAAGATTCAGCAAGAAAAATAAACAGGGCAAAAATATTTATATTTTAAACTCAATAATGATCAGCCCTTATTTTTAAAATAACAAAATGATAGCATTAATATTATATAGCTCTACTTAAAACTTACTCAAAATGGACAGATTTCTAGAAAAATATTCTTATTAAAAGTGACTCCAGGGTCAGGGATTTAGCTCAGTGGTTCCACCGCCTACTTCACAAGTGCAAGGTCCCAAGCTCAATCCCCGTACCAAAAAAAAAAAAAAAAGACACCAGAAGAAATAGAAAGTACAAATACTTGTTGTTATGGTTTATATCTGGATGACCCCTCCCTCCTCAAAGCTTCATCACTCTCACAGGTGGGGCTTTTGGGAGGTGACTGGATCATGTGGGTGGGAAACTCAGCAGTGGATCAGTCCATGATGAGTTCATAGCTAACTGTGGTTTGAGAGGTAAAGCCTGTGTGGAGGAGGTGGGTCAACGGGGGTATGGCCTGGAAGGCTCTACCTCCCTCCCTCCTTTATTCAATTCTCTGTGCTTCCTGTCTGCCAGGTTCCTGTCATGGCATGCTGCCTTGAAGCCAGTGGACTATGGTCTAAAATGTCTACACACTGTGAGCAAAAATAAGCCTTTTCTCCTTTAAGTTGTAAGTGTCTCAAGGATGAGACCAAGACAATATTATAACAAATTGTACTAGTTTTTTGTTACTATACTGCAATGCCTGAGCCTGAGTGCTTTTATAAAGAAAAGAGTTCACAGTTTTGAAGGTTCAAAGGCATGGTGGCAGCAACAGCTGGGCTCTGGTGAGGAAATGATGACAGATGGCATCCGAATGGTGAAAGCATCATGTAAGAGAAAGAGATCACATTGTCAGACAGGATGTCAGAGCCTGTGAGTTCTACGCCTCTCTCTGGAGCTAAATACAGTCCCATAAAAACTTATCTCTATCCCTTCCACTATATTAATCCCTTCCCAGGGTAGAGCCCCCAAGGACCCCCTGGTAAATTATATTTCTTAAAATTTATATCACTTCTATATCACCACACGGAGGACCACGCTTCCAACACATGAATCTCTGAGAAACACACTCAAACTGCATCTAATCCATAGCAAGAAATGATTAACATTTAAAATTTCCTAAGTTAAATATTCAAGAGAAAAACATTCCAAAGTTCAAACTCTCACAAAAACAAAGAGACGCAATACTCTTTAACTTATTCTCTAAGACATATAAAACAAATTATCAGAAAGAAAAATTATAGGTCTATTTCAGGAATTTAGAAACAAAAACTACACCAACTTGACTATACTATACACATATACTACAATGACAAAGATGGAATTATGGAAAGATGGTTTAATATTAGAAAATCTGTAAATATTATGTTAACAAATTAAAAAGAAAAAATATATAGAAAGTTTTTTAAAAGGCAATATTTAACTGCCTATCAATGAATGATAAAACTTTAAGCACTTGGAAACAGCCCATTTGCCCATCAGTTGGAGATTGGATAAAGAAGATGCGGTTTTTCTATAAAATGGAATACTACTACTCAGCCATAAAGAATGAGAAATTAGTCATTCATAGGAAAATGGATACATATTGAGGATATACTCCTAAGTGAAATAAATAAGTCACACATGTGTAAATACCAAATAGTTTCTCTGGTGTAAATAAATTGTAATAATACATAAGATCCTAAAGAGATAACTGACATTGTGAAATGGGGAGAAAAGGGCTAAAGGTGTAGGGAAAGTGGGAAGGGTAGGGGAAAGGTAATAAGGGAAAAAATATGAAAAAAGGGAAATAAAGTGTTTGTAAATGGGGAGGGGGGTGAAGGGAGGGCAGGGACAAGGGGAAAAAATGAGAACCAAGACCACCTGTCATGTAAAGGTACAAGATCCAAATAATGAAACTGTACTGTATACCTAAAATGTACCAATAAATTCAATAAAGGAAAAAAAAACCAAAAAAACTTTAAGTAACAAAGAATACTATGCAAGAAATTGTTACATCATCTGATAGACTGTTTATAACACACTGAAAACAATTGTCCTTAAAGAGAGGAGGAGCTTAAACGCATTCATTTTAAATAGAAATCAGGGAAGAATGACACTATCAGTACTTTTATGACTTTGCAATCAAAATTCTACCTTCAGCAAAATACATGAAAAATAAATGTATAGGGTACATAAATAATGGGGTTTTGTTTTAAAAAATAAATTATTTAAAATTATAGGGAGTGAAGAAAAAATTCCTTTCCACCTTCTGTGGATTTGCTGAAATAATTGACTATGGACATATTAACCAGAAAAAAGGGAATGAAAATACATTAATTTGCACAGGGGAAAATCATAAGACAGCAGTCATACACAAACTCTGAGCCTCCAGGAAGGGCTAGAAAAATGAAGCAGATATGACATTCTACATTGGAGAAAGAGGTTTAGCTGGGGACTTAGATTTACTAGAGGGTGAACACAAGAGCGAAGGAAGAAATGCACAGGTGAAGGAAGATTTTCTTATGATGTAGATAAAGTCACCAAAGTAACAGTCCTCAGATGGGTGTGCTAGTAAAGACTCTGAGTCTCTTCTTTCCTGGCAATTAATCCTGCCTGGTGAATTTCATAACTGTTTTTCTTCTGGGAAGGGAACTTCTCAGTCAGAAGAACCCTCCCTACAATATGGGAGAAAAACAGATTAGGAGACAGAACAGTAGAGGGAGGGAGCTGAAGAAAAGCAGAGAACACCTGGAGATAATCCTGTAGTCCAAGGTCACCTCCAAAGGGTCAGATGAGTCATCATTTTTCTGAGCCCTAACAAAACAAGTATAGATTAGCAAAGTGGCTAGATATAAGACCAATATGCACACGTAAATCTCATCCCTGAGTAAGAGAAACAACTAAAAAAATCTTAAAAGAGATCTCAGGAACAATAGTAACAATCATTGTATCATAATAACACTAAGTCTAACTAAATACTTTTTTTTGGCAGCACTGGCCTCACCCATTCTAGTCAACACTCCCCCACTGAGCTACACCCCTTGTATCAGATATTTTAAAATAATTAAATGATGATACATTCATAGGTAAAA
This sequence comes from Fukomys damarensis, assembly GCF_012274545.1. NCBI lineage: Eukaryota > Metazoa > Chordata > Mammalia > Rodentia > Bathyergidae > Fukomys > Fukomys damarensis. The sequence goes on along the minus strand of NW_022900927.1, from coordinate 29,078,581 downwards.
AGGACTCATATGTATCACATAGGTACCAGGTCCTCCCTGAGGTATAATTCATGCCATCTTCATTAAAATGCCAATAGATTTTTAATGGAATGAAAATTAATTCTAAAAAGTATGTGGAAGAGAAAGAACCAAGATGACTGTGATGCATCTGAAAAAGAAAGAGGAAAGATTTAGCTTACTACATATAGATTTATTATGATAGTGTAGTAATGGTACAGGAATAAAGTAATCAATGGAACACAACAGTGTCCACAAATAGTCATATATATGTACTGTAAAGTTTTGATCAAGACAGAAATAGCCATAATATCACTTTTCTTTAAAGAGACTATCAGCAAATGGGAAAAAAATCCCATCCATATAAAAAAGCTACAAATGTAGCCCTAATTCACACAGTATGAAAATAAACTTCAGTTGAGGAATTGGGGATTCAGTTCAGTGGTAGAGCATTTATTTAGCAAATGTGAAGCCCTGGGTTCAATCATCAACACCAAACAATTTACAAAGATATAAAAAAATAAGAGTTAAAAAGTTATACCATAGTGATGTATGCATATTCAAGCTTATAGCAGCATATTTGATAATATCTAAACCTTGAAAGCAACCTGTATGTCCACCAATAGATGAATGAATACAGAAAATGTGTATTTGTACACATTGGACTACTACTCTGCCATAAAGAAGGATAAACGAGTCATTTATTCCTTTACTCGCTGCCATACCAGGAATCCAACTCAGGACCTTGCACTTGCCAGGCAGGTGCAGCACCACTGAGCTACATCTCAGCTAAACGAGTCATTTGAACGGATGCACCTCAAGATCATAATGTTGAGTGAAGTAAATCAGACATACAAGCTTAAGTATTATGTGGTTTCTCTTATGTGAAACCCAATATATATTAAAGTGCAAAATAAAAGAGAAAAAAGGAAAAAAAAAGTTATTGTAATCCAGCATGGACAATGTACTAAAATGGCACCTTGATTAGTATAATTGTCTTATGTGTTTCATATGTACTATGGCTGTTAATCTGTATTTACAATAATCAACACAGTAAGGACTTGTAAAATACGTGAATCTGATGCTGGCAAAAAAAGGGGAGGTGGAGTAGAAGGGTAAAACAATGGAGATGTATTATGTCCATGTACCAATTCTCCACAATGAATGTAATTGTTATGTACAGCAAACACATAATAATTACAAATAAAAATTAACTCCACTTAATTAAAAATGTGTAAGTCCCAGCTACTTGAAAATATGAGCCAGGAAGATCACAAATTTAACTCAACCCCAACAACTTTGAGAGATCCTGTCTCAAAATTTAAAAAAAAAAAGAAAAAAAAAAGTGGCTGGTAATATAGCTCAGTCCTATCATACCCCAAGGTTCAATCCCCAGTACTATAATAATACCAAACTAAAAACTTTTTATGTCAAAAGCAAAATTTTAAAACATTTAGAATATACTTCAGGTATGCTCTTTCTGACTTCAAAGTAGGGAAGGACTGCTCAGATATCAGGTACACAACAAATAAATGAAACATTTGAACAAATTAAAATGAATAACGGCTATTGACCAAGAGGTATATTTTTTTAAAAGTGAAAATTTATGCTACAAACTGGGAGAAGATATTTATAACATATGTAATTGACAAGAGTTTAACATTAAGACTTAAAAACAAATCAATATGCCAAATAAATAAACAGATAAATGGACAAAGATATAAATGAGAGTTTTAGTTACAAAAACAAATAGTCCATAAACATAAGAAGCTCTATAATGTTAGCAATCAGAGACATATATTAAAACAAAGTAACATTTCACTCAATGATTGTCTCTCAAAAAAAATGTGGGGTTTTTTGTTTATTGTTTTTGGTCCACTTAAATCTGTTCTTTTCTACCAAGGTCATGGACTTACAGGTAGACAGTGCTGACCAGACAGGCTACATTTCCCAGCCTCCCTTGCAGCAAGATGGAGTGACGTGACTAGCATCTCACCAGATATATCAATGGAAATTGTGTGTACTACTAATGGCCCGCATTTTAAAACATAAGATGTGCTCTTTGCTTGCCACAAGCTAGAATAGACATACTTAAGACCCAATTTCAAACAGGTAGATAAGTTCAATTTTCTAAAAGATGGCAGAACCACAAGATGGAAGAAACCTGAATAATTTAATGGGGCAAAGCTATCCTGGCAGACTAGACTGCATACCTCCTGAGTGTTAAATGAGCAAGAAACTTGTATGTGTTTAAATCATTGTTTTTCTTTTCTTTTAGTTTCTCTTTCAGTTTAACCTCTAGCTTAATTAATACATTGATTAATCCTAAATGTTTTTCAGAATGTGGAATTCTCATTCCCTGCTAATATCATAAATACCAAACACTTTGAGGAAACTTTGACATTACTCAGTAATTTGAACATGCACATTCCTCTGACCGAGGAAGTATGCTGAAATAAACTCTTGTACATGTACATCAAGAAACACCTTGGGAGTGGTAGGGGAAAAGAAAGAAGAGAATAGAATTAATGAGAAAAAGAAAAAATGTTAACAAAAGATAGGAAGGGATTGAGAGGTCGAAGGGAGGGCAGGGGAATAGGGAAAAAAATAAGAACCAAGATGGATTACGTAAAGATGCAAATTTCCAATGATGAATGTCATTATATTGTATACCTTAAATGTGCCAATAAAATTAATGTACTAGTGAAATTACAGCTACACACACTAATGAAGATTAATCTTGACATAACATTGAGCAAAAAATGAAACTCCTAAGAATATGTGCACCCAACAATTATCAGTTCATGGTCAATTTTATTTTATCTGTATCTCTACCTACTTCTTCCCTCACTAGGATTATTACTGAAGAAAACGCTAAATGTCATAATTCCACCCATAAATATTTCAGCATGGATCTTTCAAAGATTAAGTGCCAAAATACTATTATCCATTAAAATCCAATATGTATTCAAATAACTATTAATATAAAGAAAACTATGAAAGTATAATAATGCTTTAAAGAAAATAAGGGGATGATTTATACTAAATTCTAAATTATTCTTCAGTGGCAATGGGAAGAAGAGAGATTTGCTGGAAAAGAGGAAAATGTGTGTTTCTGAGGTACTGGTAATTTAAGACCTTGTTCTTGCTGGTGGTAGTCAGGTGTTTATTTTACTATTATGCTTTTAATTGTAAATAAAAATTTTCTGTAGCCATTTGGATGTATATTTCAGAAGGAAGGAAAGGAGGGAGGGAGATGGACTTTCTCACTTTGTAACACACACATTAGCTCCAGTTAAAGGAGAAAAAAAATAAAGTACGTCAATAAGTCATAAACAAAGACACGTGAAATTGTCCTACGCACAAATCAGTGGGTTCAGTCCAGTGCCTACAATTGGCCTGGATTCACCTACTCCTATTCTCATGGAGGGTGAATCTGAAAGTGAAATTCTGGCATCAAGTCTGAAAATTTACCAAGATTCAGGTAACTGTGGTCCAAAAGTACAGGAAGTATGCAGTATAACAAGGGAGAAAATCAACCAGAAATTCTGCCTGCTATGCACTACAGCTCTTCATGGCCATGTAAAACTAGGACACCTATTCAGAGGGTTACAGTCGTGCCTGCCCTGAGTGTTCAACAATGCTAGCTGCAGCTACGATCACCTTTAATTACTATTATACCACCTTTCTTATATGCATTTTTTCCTTTATTATCAAATAACTTACCATATTGTCAAATGTTCCCCATGTATGAGTCAGTTAACCATTTCCCCAAGGAATCTAGTTCACCATTCTAGCTCTTCAAAACTTAAGACTGTTTCAGCTTCAAGACTTTCTAAGGAAGGTACAATTTAAATTTGACATGATGCTACAATACTTGATTGGATACACTACATAATCCTGATAGATCACCATGTTAATTCCACTACAAAAGAATTATCATTCAAAATTCATACTCTCTTAATTCAAGAATATTTAATGAAGTCCTGTACTGGGGGGTGGCACATGAGAGATATATAGACAATGATTTCTTTCTCTCTCTCCCTCTCTCTCTCTCTCTCTCTCTCTAGCCCTGGACAATGATTTCGAATACTAAGGTGCTCTTCTAGGAAGTGGTTACAGATTACCAGTGATAGGTGACTTTCTCATTGCTACATCAACTTTAAAAGAAAATAGTTTTTCTAAAGACTATAAAATTAAATCAGTGACTGTTACAGCTTGTGTCTAGGTGTCCCCTGAAAGCCTCGTGTGGTCACAGCCACCCTGGGCTTCATAGTTCAGGGCCAACATGGATTACCAAATAAGACCTTTTCTCAATAAACAAACAAACAAACAAACAAATAGCTGGAACTCCAGCCAAGGCTTTAGCTCAGTGTTTCCGCCACTTGCCTTGCAAGCGCAAAGTCCCTGAGTTCATTACCCAGTAACAAAAATAAATGAATAGATAGGAATCTATCTTGCTAGTATTGCTTTTTAATTCTATCATAAAATTCCTTCCATTCTTAAAAAAAAAAAGTGCATGGCATTTTCTGAGGCAAATTTAATGTCTGTCCATTTTGGAATCCATTCAGATAGGAAGACTGGTGAGTATGTATTTGCATTTCAAGAACTGTAACTGTAATGTTTGTTTTAAATGTACCAATAAACTTAATGGGAAAAAAATCAAAAGATTTATTTAAATTGGAATGGAACAAGAATTCACTGATCTCCAAAGAAAAGAAAAATTAAATGGATAGCAGTGACTAACATTTACTGAGTATTTATTGTGTGTCAGATCTGCTTTCCATAATAGCCCTCAGAGCAACCTCAAGACATCAGGTGAGAACTATTATTATCCCTATTCTACAGATGAAGAAATTAAGTCTTAGAGGTCACACATCTAATTTGTGGCCATGCCAGGTAGCAAACACCAAGCTTCCTGCTGTCAGACACTGTTCTGTCTCCTTCCCATTCTGAGATATGCTGTCAGTAGGTCAGAAAGTAACTCTGAACCCAGAAATAAAAATACTTTCACATAACTCTCTCTAATCCCAAATTCTGCCTTTAAACTACTACAGTGAAAATAGAATGATGAGACATAAACAGTTTATTCTCTTTATATTTATCTTAATTCTTGCGTGAATTGAAGTGAAACTAGGCTAGCACATGAGTGAAGTCAAAAGAAGGATCTGGGCAAAGCCATGAAGCAGACTCTAAAATTTGGAACAAAGCTGAAGATATGTGACTCCTAAACTTATCAACGCAGATGCTGCACAGGAATCAGCAAAACAATCCAGATGGTTAAATTGTGACTTACCATCCTGTATTATACTCCAACCTTCACTGTGCTGCAATAAGACAGGATTTACTCAAAAATGCTCCTGAGCCAAGTGTGGTGGTACAGTACACACCTATAATCTCAGAACACAGGAGGCTGAGGCAGGAGTATACCACGAGTTCCAGGCCAGCCTGGACTACACAGTGAGTTCAAGGCTAGCCTGAACTAGCAAAAGCCAGTCTAAAAAAAAAAAAAAAGAACCAAACCAAAATAAAACAAAAATTCTCCATTATTTAATATATTGTGGAATTTAGGAAAATCAATCAGGTAAAAGGGCTTGTTGTAGTAGCTGTAATTAGTTTCATCAAAGCATCAAGTAGATTACATTTATATATATTTATATTGTTTTTCTTGACTTTAAAGGTCACCATATGAAGCTAGGGCATTATCTGGGCATTGTGGTCCCCTGAAATTATGTCAGTGAAAAAACAACTTAGTTACAGTTAATTTAATTAACTACTATTCACAGACTAAAGCCATTATTCTCTGGTATTATTCCTTTAATGAATGTAAAGTCTAAGTAGGTAAACAGTCTATCTGCTATGTGAAAGCAAATCACCACTACTGAGAAGCACATGACTCAGGATGTTACAGCTAATTGTCCCAAGGATGTTACAGCTAATTGTACAATGACAATATGTCATTAAGCCTCCCTGCATCATACAAATGAGTTGGACAAGAAACGTTTAAAGTCCTTCCCAGCTATAAAGTTTTGGTTCATAATTTAAATCATTCACCTTTTCTCTTCTGGGTTATATGAAAATAAAAGTAAACACAGTTTCTGCAATAGCTACAGTAGAATTTTTAATTTCCCTATTAAAATCCATGGCATGACATGGTATTCTATCAATTTAACTGGAATTTCTTCAGGTTCCATCTGCTACCAAAATACACTCTTTTTATTTCAGGGAGCAGAGCAATCAAAGAAAACATTTCCTTGGCACTTATGTACATACTGCATGTAGAGGAGTATGAGGCTATCCCCAGGAAAACACTGTAAATAATAGCTGTCAGTTCTTAGCAACTAAGAACATGCATTATTAAAAGTGAACACAAGTGGGACTGGGGATTTAGTTCAGTGGTTCTGCCACCTGCCTCACTCATGAGTTCCATCTCCTAAGTACGTCTCTGGGCTTGCAGTGTAATTGACAGAGCACTTGCCTGGCATGTGCAGGACACTGAGTTCCATCCCAAAGACCATGACCAATCAATCAAAATTAAAAATGAATACAATTTTAAAATAAATTTTCTTATTCTTTTGGTTTCTATATGTGCAGTTCCACAATATTTTTGCGGCACATTACAGAAATTACATAACCCGCTAAAATCCTCAGTCCACAAACCTGTCAGCCAAACTATTCCAAGGCTCAGAATTTACCAGAGATGCTCACAAGTCGCACAGTCAACTGGTTTGAGTTTCATACACTGCTTCAGTCTATGCTTTTTAATGGCCCACACAAATAAAAGAGATTTATTTCTCTTGATTCTGTGTCTTGGGGAAGTTTTCCAATGTCTATGAAACGGGCAGTCTCTATACTCCAAGTTAACATATTCTTTGAAATTGTGGCTTGAAGTCTTTTTGTCTCAGACTTAAATTTATCGATTTTTTAACTACTGGTATAATTCCTGCATCCTTGTTACCACTTGGTCTAAGCTTATCTGAACATGGTTTTGATTATTAACTTTCTGTATTCTTTGTTTCATAATTTTAATTCCCTCAAAACTCAATTGATTCATTATGGGCAAAAGTGAAAGCAAAGATGACTCCCTGCAAAATAGAGCAGCCAAGAGAAAATATGAAATGCTTGAACATGTTATGAAACAATATGAACTCATATGACATCTTCAGTTAGATTCAAAGATCCTTAGGACTGAGAAAATCCAAATTCCTCATCTTATAGATAAGAAAACCAAAACCCACAGAGAAGCTAAGTGACTTGCCCAAAATGGTACATTTCACTAGGTAATAGTTATTATAGTCTCACACACCAAATTACATATTACCAGGGATGGTTCTTCACATAGCTGAAGATAAGCGCATGAAATTTGTTCCTAAAAACTTTTCAGGTAGCCACAGTGGTAAAATCCCACAACTGAAGTCATTTCTGCTTCTTTTTCTTTTTCTTTTGTTTTGAGAGAGTCTTGCTATGTAGTTCAAACTGGTCTTGAACTTATTCACTATGTAGCTCAAATTGACCTGGAACTTGAGGTTATCTTCCTGCCTCAGCCTCCAGAGTGCTGGGATTATAGGTGTGCACCACCACACCCAGCCTGAAGTCATTTCTTCAGATCAAAATATTATCTCAGAAACTCTGAGATAAATACAGTTGTTATGTATGAATGGGAGAGAATAAGAAAGAACAACAGCTTAAAAGTAGTAGATTTTAAATTAAAAGGTAAAAAAAAATTACATATATGTAATCAAAATGACTCAAAATCACCCATAAGCCTAAAGCAACTGGAATCTAAGAAATGCGACTTTTTTCACTAGGAACAGAACTATATGTTAATGAGCCCAACACAGTGAAGTTTTCCTTCAGCAATGGAACAGACTAGTTTCTTTTGTTTATTGTCCCATGAAGTAGCTGCCTAGAATTAAAAGGGTGGTTTATCCACCACCCCAAAAATCTTTATAAATACTGGACTGTGGTCTGTAAAGTAAAATGCTCACTCCACAGAGGCATTCAGGAAATGAAAAGGAAAGCCAGCCTAACCTCCCAAGCTATCTTTACTAAGGGGCTAATTCCCACTACACAGCACACTCGCCTCAAGCACTACTGAACTGCCATTTATCTCTCACTTCTCCATTTTGCCTAGGTAAATTTCTGCAATTTAGCATGTATGATCCAACTCCATTGTATCACCCTAGTCCCTTGGCTGCATACGAATGTAATGATGGAGGATGGTCTGCAAACGAAGAAACATTACAGGGGTAAGGCAACATATGGCCATAGGGTAGGGCATGCTAAGGTCTCTTGGGTGTGTATAGGAGGGCTAAAAGCAGTAGAGCAAAGGTTACTTTCTGTAGAATAGTTAATTTCAAAAATAATTTTCACTGTGTTCATACTTTTCCTTGAATTAGATTTGATGGAAATATTGTAACAGATCCCATTTAATTGATTTGAACAAAGTAGAATGGTTATACTCTCAGATACACAAGTGATCTCAAATCTATAGACCTCATACACTAGAAAAAATTAATCAAAAAATGTTTTCACATGTCTTGTTAATAGGCAAATGACCTTAGAGCAGAGATAACTAAACCAGCACTAGGAAATGCATTCTACCTTTCAGTGCTCCAGAAAGCAAGAAAAGCAGACCTCCACCCCTCAGAGACTTGCCACAAAGAGCCATGTGGAAATGGTGATGGTGAACAGGAGTATTGCCTCAGAATGAAAGGGTTTAGGCTGCATTGGACTCATTAAGAAAAGAAAGGCTACCCTCATTAGAAAGTTTACCTCCTGTAAGGAAATAATTACTCTTTCCTAATATTACTTCCATATCAATATAACAAGTTCCTGTAAGTATAAATTATCTTAATTGCTGGCATAAAATTATGTATTTCCTGAATGCCATTTAGTTTAACCTCACTTAGCTTGTAGGGGACAAGCTAAAGGAAAACCACTTTTCTGGTGAGGCCAGAGTGGTCCAGCTTCACACACTCAGGTGATCCAGGACACCCCACCCTCACCCCAAGGCCTCTCACAGGACCTCAGGCATTTTCACAACTAGACCACACAAAAGAAGCTCAGGCAGCTCCTGCTGTCTCCCAAGGCAAGTACAGTAATGCCTTTCTCAGCAGCCCTTTCGTAAGGCTGTATATAGACAAACACAGGTGTGGACATAACAATCTTTTTGAACTTTGTATTGAATACACCAAAGAACAACAGTGATCTCAACGCTCCATCCATTGTCTCCATCAGGAAAGCTAACCTAGAGACCACACAAGAGGAAGGAAAAAAACCCACACATTTATATGCATATGTATTATATATGCATATATATATAATATGTACCACTTCAACAGCAAAATACTTATCTTGGAGAGAAAATATATTTTTCAAACCACACATCACGGAAAATAAAAATGCTTAATCAGTCTTAATTAGGTTTCTTTCATTAGTTGACAATGTAAATGGATTGAAACTACTAAAATAGTCCAACCTTCATTTTACATGCCAGTGGCTTCCAGCAAATGATAAGGCAATAGTCTCATGTGAGTGTAAAAGATGGCACTGAATTCTAGCCTATTATAAAGGAGGAGTCAGATTCCACTAGTCACTACTGGACTGGACTGCCAGGCTTTTAGGGAGCTATTTTATAAATGAGGAATTCACCCTAATAAATGAACAGTGAAGAGTTTAAAGGTCTGAATACCCTTCACTCAATGAAGCTCTGGACCACTTGATGTTCAGACTTTACAAAATGACTCCATAGAAAAATTATGTTGTGACAATGATTTCATCTAAAAACAATGATGATGGTGATAATGATGATGATGTTGATGGTAACTGAGCACGAACCAGGAACGCTGCCGGCCTTCCCGGCTAAACTGCCAGCGGAAGGTGGTTAAGTTCAAGCCAGTTCTCTCCCAGTTCGAGGTGCCGGCTGGCAGTCAGGGGAAATCGCCCAGCGTCCAGGTCCCCGTAGGTTACGGGACTAGGGCTGGAACTGGGACGGACTTGCATGCTGGCTCGGCCAGGGCTCGAGCTGCCCCTCACTACCTTCCTCCAATGCGGACGCTAAGTTAGAAACGCAACTCCACGAGAGCACAATGACAAGGAGGCACACAAAAGGAGCCAGGCAGCCGCTCCCATCCTTACCTTTGACTTGACTTTCATACTCGGCTATGATCTCTTTGTCCTTTTTGAATCTGCTCGGAGTGGACATTATCCAGCTGTTCCGGGTTCGCTCTCAATGGGCAAGTTCTGTTCAGGGGCCACAAGCCGATCTCTGGGGAAGCAGAGTTGCACTCCCACACGCCGAGAACCCAGAGGCAAGCCCGGCAGGAGAGAGAGGAGGAGGGAGAGGAGGAGAAAGGAGTGCGCGGAGAACTAGATTACCCCGGGCGCCGGCACCATACTCTTGAGGTGGGGCAGCCGTCGGAGACTCCG
>NW_022900927.1:29042077-29067239 GCF_012274545.1 Fukomys damarensis | reverse complement strand
GGCCGTGGGCGGTGCCCTGCGCCTCGCTCAGCTGGGCCGGGACCCGCGGCTCCAGCTTCTGGAAACCCCCTTTCCGAGGGGAGGCAGGCTTCGGCCTCTTTCCTAAATCCAGTCGGGAAGTCCTCTTCAAGAGGTTAGATCCGGGAGGGAAACTGAACTGAATTGTGGCTGACTTGGCTGTTGAAAATCTAGGCAGGTCGAAGCTCTTCCATCAAGGTGGAGAAAAACACCCATCTCGAACACTATATCCTCGCCATCCTCGAAGTACACAGAAGTGGGATGGCGGGAAAGGCGTGCTGTAGGAGCCAGTCACACTTAGCGTATTACTAGCCTTTTTACAGAAATGTTTACCGCTTGGAACCTTTCTCGGCTCCTTCCAAATCACTTTTCAAATATTATGGTCCTAATTTATAAAAGCGAGGTGTCCAAAGGCGTGTCCAGTACCGGCATGTTTTCCCTGAGAGATCTGAAGGGAATACTTTTAGACTTTGATCATTCATTCATGCCTCCAGTGAGGAACTGTGCAATTCTTACTGTGCGCAAAACACCAATCTAAGAACTAGGGTTTCAGAGATGAGAGACTTGCTCTAATGTTGTTGTACGATCTAATGTTGTATAAATATATCTAATTATGAATAAATAATTCCAGGCAGTGCAATAATGCTATATGAGAGAATCTGTCTTATAACCAAATGCAGAGCTTTGGGAGACCTGGGGAGGGAAAATTAGCCTGCATAAGGGGCCCGGGGAATAAGGATTCCCCAGAGTGGTAACTGAACAAGGTTTAAGTGGATTTGTTTTGTGGTGCTGGAGATCAAACCCAAGACCTGGCGAATGCTAGGTGAGTGGTTCTACACTGACCACACACCTAAATACAGAAGATGAATACTTCTTTGGGGAGGAAAAGGAATACAATCCAGGGGAAAGAACCATTTGTTTTACTCTAAGGAACAACAAATACCGTTACAGATATCTTCCACCCAAATACCAGACCTGAGAGAAGGTGAAAAATTATTTTTAAATTGTGTGTATATATCAACTGCTAGAGTGTGGGCATTTTTAACTGCAAATCTTTTAAAGTTTTAATTTTAGCGTGTCTTTTTATTTTATACCAAGAGTAGAATGTAAGGGGAAAATTCCAACCATTTTTGAGTTTTTCCTTCATACTAGTCAGTTTATACTGCTGCCCTCAGGGCTGCCCTCATTGCTTGTGGAGGTGTCTTACCTAAGAGCAGACAGTGAAGAACCAGAATGTTTAGAGCACAGGCTGGGAAGGAAGGTCGGGCCCAGCTGGGAGAGGCCTCCTGGGCCATGCTGAGCTCTTGGCCAGAGTTCTGCAGACAGCAGGGAGCCTTTTAAGTGGAGAAGTGTCATGGTCAGATTTGTGTTGTATAAAGATAACTGTTGGCAGTGTGAAAGGATGGGTTGGCCAGGAGGAAAGAGAAGACCAGAGGCAGCCAACCCACTTAGGTGGTAACTGTAGTCAAATCTAAATGAGATTTATTCAAATCTAAATGTGATACATATCATCCAGGGTGCTATTGGGATTTATTTTCTGTTTGTACCAAGTAAGTGCAATGTGGAAGCAGTTTGCAGCCCCTAGAAATGAATTGTTGGTGGAGTCTATACCTAAGCCAGTGTGAAGCAAAAAAGTCCCAGAGACAGCAGTTCATCCAAGCACCGCTGCTCATTCTCCTCATCTGTAAAATGGGTTAGTTCTTAGCTCCTGGGAGTGGGATAAGCACATGCTGAGATAACTCATTTTAAGTGCTTACAGCAGGGACTATAGCTGAGCAGTGTATTCCCAACTTGAGGAAGGCTGACACCAAAGACCAAACTGAGTAACACCGAGACCCCATCTCAAAAAAAAAGTGCTTACAGTTTATTACACATGTCAAGTAAATAAATGCTCGTTATCTTTATTGCTATAATATCAATTTTAATCATCTTTAATGGAATGAAATTTAAAACCAGATACAAAGTTTTAATTCTTTTATTTCATCATGAATAGTCAATAAAATGTGTTGAATGTTAATGCATTAATATTAGGCAAGCCAACATTTTATTCTTGTTGCAGATTGGCCATTTACCGACTCAGGTAAGCATTTACATGTATCCTCACAAAAACGCTTCAAGGTACACACCATGGTTCTCATTTTACAATGAGCTTCCGGAGTCTTAAAAAGTTCAGTGAATGTCTTAAGGCTCGGCGAGGCCAGATTTCCAGTTCACATCTGCCTTCAAATTGGGAACTGTTCTCAGTTTTCCATTGTGTTTCCTATGGACTTATGATTCCCTTAACCTGTGCTGTAGGTTCACATGGAGTAAAATGTGATTGGATTTTTTGGTTTGTAGATCCCTTTTCTGATCCAGCCATTCGGTGGAATTAGCAAGTCACTTGTTCTTTTCACAGTTTCATTTTTTCAAGTTCTCGTTATCTTTCCCATATCTCAGAGCCTACCTTATGTCACAAATTTAGAGACAGAGAATGTCTGTGACAAAATCCAGGAAGCCAGGGTGACCCATGTTTGAGAGAGAACCAGGATTCTGATTTTGGCACAGATTTTCTATGACTCTGCTCCACCTGGTGGCAGCTCTTTTCTTAGCTATAAAATAAGGGTCCTCCTACCCCCATCCTCCTCCCCGCCATGCTCCCACTTCCTGGCAGCAGGTTGTAAGAAATATGCTCGATGATGAGATTCCTTCTACATATTAATCTACCCTGTTATTTAGCATTGTCCTTTGAGAGCCATCTTTAATTTACCATCTGAACAATATTCCCTGGCAGTAAGTATAAGCATGAACTGGGGTTCTTATAAACACAAAAAAAAGTCATATCCCTTACTGCAGCATAAACTTGACTCAGTGGTAATTTAAATTATTATTATTATTATTATTAATTTATTTTTTGGTACCGGAGATTGAATTCAAGACCTTGTACTTTTGAGGCAGGTGGGTGCACCACTGAGCTAAACCCCCTGCCCTGAAATTATTTTTTTTAAAAGTTAAACATTAGTCATATTAAGGAGTCAATGCCACACTCTCAAAGATTTTTTAGCTATATAGTTTTGACTTCAAAGAATTTCATATCTGAGGTGGGCCACCCTGTAACTTAAAGGACATTTTCTTCTCTGCTCATGGGATTTTTTTTTTTTAACTTAAATGAAGCCCTGCCAATATCCTAGATTTTATTCTGGGACCCAGCCACACATCAGAGCACAGAATGCTCCCCACACACATCTTCTATCATCTGGATTCTGTGACCACCCTGGCTTCTCAGATGACTTTGCAATCATGATTTCAGTGGATTGCATCTTAGTATCATGCCTGAGACAATGTTTTTTAAGGCATTATATTTTCATTGGTCACCTATATCAAAATCACTTCAGGAGTGTGTTTAAAATTTAATCACAGGGCACCTACTTCACACTTCAGTAACATCTCTCAACTTTAATGTACATATAAATCACCTGGGGATCTCGATAAAATGTATTTCTGATTCTTCTGGAATGAGGCCTAAAATTCTACATTTCTAATAATCTCATTGACTATGTCAAGAATCCTGTCACAAAAACCATATTTTGAGGACCAGGGGGACCAGAGGGTCCAAATTCTGGGGGAGTGAGAAGTCTCCAGGAGATCTTATGCATGAAAATCTTCACTCAAGGCTAAGAGATATTAAAAGAATATTCTTATAAAATATTTGCTACAGTTATCCAAGTAACATTGAGGATAATGTCAAGAATGTTTTTCAGTTTAATGTGTCTCTAGGAAATGGGACTATTTTCTCAAAGATTAAAAAAAGTTGTTTTAACTTTTTCTTCTGTAAGATGAAGACATAATAGTTTTGCAGTAGGGATTATGTACAAAGTCCACATCAAGCATTTAGCACCAAGGCCAGTACATAATAAGTGCTAAATAATGTTAATCGTTGTCATTATCATTATTTTGGTGCAGAAAGCTAAGACAAAATCATTGCAATCATGGAGGACTATAGCATATTGATCAGCTCCTATTTATCTTCTTATTGGCCTTTGCAGCTTTAGTTGAGAATATTTTTGGTTAAGGGTTTTTTAAAAAATAGTTTATTAGTTTACTCTATTTCTGCACTTCCTATATGCCACTTCAATTTTTTTATAGAATGATTTGTATGTCAGTTCAATTCTAATCAACAAATATTATTAGGTTGAACTGTATGACATTGCTGATATTTGGTTTGTTTTTTTTTTTTACATAAAAATGGCAATGTTATATGGTTCAGCTCAATACTATGAGCCCAAAACTCTGAATGTTGTCAACAAAATGCAACAATAAAACCCACTTTGGGATATGCAAATGCAGGCTCGGTTGAACCCTGCCCAATTCTGGGGAAATCCCATTCCCTCACAGATTGGATTAAGCTAATGTTGTTGGCCAGGTGGTCAATCAAGAAATATTAATTATTGTTTTAAAAGACACTTGGACCACAATTTAAAGGCAGCTTGTTGAAATGGACCATATAAATAACGATTTTCACTTTTTTTTTTTTTTGGCAGCAGAGTAGTAAAGACAAGCTGTCAAAATATCTTGCCAATTTCATTCTGAAACACTTTTCCTGGCAGGGAAGAGGACAGAATGGAACAATAAAGGTGGATTTAGCTGAAGCCCTGGGTGGATCAGTGCAGGAGGAAAGAAAGGACAGAAGAGAAAGGGGCAAGGAAACAAAACGTCACAGGGGTCGGGGGATGGCAAATGAGAATAATAAAATAGAGATTATTCCTAAATTTTCATCTGCATAATTTAGCTCCCCTCTCTCCCAAAAAACTCACCTTTGATTTTCAATAGAAGTACATAAAGCTAAAATCAATCAGGATTTTAAGCTCTTTAATTTTCTTTGAATAAAAGCTGCTATATATTTTTAGCCGTCTCTTCAAAATCACCTGTTTCCATTTTGCACAAATCATTATTAAAACAGAATTTGCTTTTTTTACTCTCGTATTCATAACTTCCACACACCCACACATAACAGCCTTCTCATCACAGCTACTATTTCCTACTTTTGAAATCCTACTATGACTTCCTATGCTGCTGCTGCACAAAATAAGCAGAATATGAATATTCAATGAGCCCGTCCTGACGGAACTATTAAATCTCATCACTTATTTCAAAAGTGGCATTATTACTCAGAGAAAAATAGCAGAAATTAGGCAAGAAATGTCAACTGCAATTCGACTGTCAAAATTAAAGATGGATTTGTTATATAACAAACTAAAAAAAGATTTATCGTATCAAGGAATACATGTATCTGTAACGCTTGCATCTGAGGAAATCGTGACAGATCTCTCCCTTTTCTCACCAGTGTTTGGCAGCAGACATTTTGAACTGTCTCATTTTCCTCAGAGACAAAAGTTTGGGTATTCCTCATTTTCCACAGAGGTCTCTGCTCCTGACTAGTGAGGGCACAAGGGAAATCTCAGGTTGGTAAATACAGTCCTATTTAAATATATTAGAGCCATTTTCTATTTAGAAGAATCCCAACATATCACTTTTTGTGAAGCGAAGAATTGTTTTTGGAAAACAATTATCATCCAATCTAATTTTTTGGTGTACATTTGCATTTTTATGAACTCAGTTTTTCTCAAAACAGCAACACTCAAACCAGTCAGAACCAACACCTTCTCTATAAATTTTTATTAATTCATTTTGGGAGAAGTTTTAAGTTTACAGAAAAATTAGGAAGAAAGTACAGAGTTCCTATAGGCACCCTCACTCCAGCCGCTTCTCCTGTCCTTAACATTGTGTGCAATTGTGTGGTACACTGGCTACAACTGATGAGCTGTATGGATGTCTTTTAATTGACTGAAGCCCATAGTTTATATTAGTGGTCACTCTGTGTTGTACATGCCATCAATTTTGGCCAATGTAAAATAACATACATTCACCAAGACAGTAACATACAGAATAGTTTCACTGCCTTAATTCCTCCTTTTTATAATAAATGCTTTATAACATTTCATTTACTATGCTAAAAGACAGTTTATAGAATATAAAGTGTTCCCATATGCTGGTTTGGATATTGCATGAATGTCCCCAAATGGTTTAAATATTGAAATTTCATCTCCGTTGTGAGGTGTTAAAGTGGTAGAAATTTAATCTGAAGACAGTGTCCTTAAGTAACACAGCGTCATCTCTGGCCTCAACCCCTCCTGCCTTTGTTTCCGTCACACTGAACTCTGCTCCCTACATGCATCCCGCCACTCCCTCACCCTTCACACTGCTGCTGCACGTGCCATTCCTCCGCCTCAAACATGCAGGGAGGAAAACTCCTCTGTCCTGGGAGGTGCATTCCCTGGCAGTGTGTGAATTAAAATGACAAAATGCAGTTTGTGGTCATATTTGGTGTGGCAAGAACAAGTAGTCTTTCCTACCTCTTTATGGCCATGAAACTACCTTGGAGAATGGATTTTTTTTTTTTTTCCTTTTGGCACCAGGGATTGAACTCCAGACCTTGCGCTTGCAAGGCAGCCAGCAGAACTACTGAGCTAAATCCCCAGCCTCTGGAGAAGGAATTCTGGGCAGCTTCATTTCCCAGAAGTTGCTGCTTCTAGTCAGGTAAGGGAAATTCTGAAGTTTCTTTCTCCATG
Organism: Fukomys damarensis; assembly: GCF_012274545.1. Lineage (NCBI taxonomy): Eukaryota > Metazoa > Chordata > Mammalia > Rodentia > Bathyergidae > Fukomys > Fukomys damarensis. Next base: position 29,060,616 of record NW_022900927.1, on the reverse strand, counting down.
TATTGAATTGCAAATGTCTTCAACATGAAATAATCCTTATACCAAATCTGGGTTCTGAATGGATACGAACACACACACCATCACTACCTGACCCCATCCTTTTGCCAGGCTTCTCAACACTTGGCAGGGTGCTGCATGCCTGTAATCTCAGTAGTTGGGAGGCTGAGGCAGGAGGATTTCCATAAGTATAAGGCCAGACTGGGCTACAAAGCAAGACTCTGTCTCAAAAAAAAAAAAAAAAAAAAAAAAAAAAAAAAAAATAAAAAAAAAAAATTAAACCAAAAAATTTTAAAACTCAGCTGTGGAACTGGGTGTGGTGCTGCATGCCCGTAATCCCACCTGTTTGGGAGAGTGAGGCAGGAGCACAAGTTTCAGCACAATCTAGGCAACTTCTTTGAGTACCTACCATACTATTTTCCATAGTGTTCATATTTTACATTTCTACCAACAGTGCACAGGGCTCCAGTTTCTTCACATTCTTACCAGCACTTACTATTTGTGTGTGTACATGTGTTTATTTATTAGAAGCCATCCCAGTAGCTATGAAATAATATAGGTAGCTTGGACTTGCATTTTCCTTCTTCTAACAATGTCTGTCATTTCATGTGTTTATGTCATTTGTATATCTTCTTAGAAAAATATATGTTTAATTCTTTTACCCACTTTTGAGTCACGTGTTCATTTCATTCTTGTTGAATTTTAGGTCATTTTTGTAATCTGAATGTGTGTGTATGTGTGTGTATAAAATGTATATATATACAATGTGTACATATATCGTATATATACAATGTGTGCGTGTGTATATATATACTTTTTTACTGCATTGAGAGTGTTTTTTGATACACACATTTTAACATTTGTATGAAGTCTTATTTGTCTTCTTTCTTTTGTTGCCTATTGCAAAGGACTTGAATAGACATATTTTCAACCATTGTGTTTTGAGTGTTCTTTCTTTGCCTTTCTCTGTCTCTTCTTCTCTTGGAGCTCCCATGATATATGTATTGGTTTTTAATAGTGTTTCACAGGCTGTTTGTTTTTCCTGAACTTTCTTTTTTGTTTGTTTCTCAGCCTCAATACTTTCCATTATATAATCTTCACATTTGCTGATTCTTCTAATTGCTCATCTGAATTGAGTCTCTTTAGTGAATTTTTGATTTCTGTTATTGTAATTTCACCTCCAGAATTTTGTTTTGGTTTTTTAGTTTGTTTTAAATCTCTTTATTGGTATTTCCATTTGTTCATACATTGTTTCTTGACTTTCTATACATCTTTCTTTTGTTTCTTTGAGCATCTTTAAGATAGTTGTTTAAAAATCTTTGTCTGGTAGATGTGCTGTCGTGTCTTTTTCACAGACAGTTTCTGGTGATTTTTTTTTCTCTCATGAATGGCCATACTTTCATGTGTCTTTGTATGCCTTGCGATTTTGTTATTGTTGTTGAAAAACTGGATACTTGAATCTAATAATGTGAGCACTCCAGAAATCATACTGTGCTCCTGTAGGTGGCCACTGTGAGATGTGTCAAAGCCCAGGCATCTAAGGATGTCAGAGGGCACCTGAGGACACAACTTTGTCATTTAGTGCAGGCACACAACAGACTCATAATAAATCAATCAGCACGGACTACCACATGCATACCACTGGCTATGGAAACGCGTGCAGCTGTTTTGTCTTCCCATGTCTCCAAAAAGCTGTTGAAGATGCACAGCTATTGAGCTCTGCAGCTGCGGCGCCAGCTCTCATGATGCTCTCGTTGCTGCTACCCTGATGCTGGGAATTAAGGTTGGTGCCTTCGTTTTGGTGATGTCTCCTCCACACTTCTCCTTCCTTTGGGAACCTTGTCTGATTGGACCTCCCTCCAGCCCTCTGGCCTTGACACCTCCTTCCCCAGGGTTTGCTATTTTTTGTTATCCTTATTGCTTCAATTCACTGTTTTAATTTTTCGCTTGTTGTAGGCTGCCTCTGTGTTGAGGATAAAGCTGCTATGTAAATGCTACATCACCTTCGAGTGCACGATCACATTTAGTCTTTCTCATATAAATAGCCTCCTTTGAATGTCCTGGTGTTTAATGCCTACCTCCCAAAAGCTGAACAAATGAAAGGGTATGGGCTGAAAGGCACAGGTCCCTTCAATCCACTGGAAGTCACCTCAGCTAAGCAGGGCAGCCTTAAGAATCGAGGAAGCACAGCAACAGTGGCTGACATCTCTTACATCTCTGTGTCTGCACCTTTGTGACCAGAAGCAGCAATCAGAAAGCAGAGCACAGGTCTCCAGTATTGGGAGAAGAGCCTCCTTTTACACGTGGCAAAAGGGTGGAATGTGGGGGACAGAGCTGGAGTTGACCACAGTAACTGCAGTAACTTCTCTCCAGGAAGCCACAGCCTTGATAATGCTCAAGTCCAGACAGTTAGATCTCACAGATGATCTTTCCAGCTTTACTGAGGGAGAACTGACTGTGCGTTGTACATGTTAGATAATACAGTTGTGTTTATACATACACACTGGAATATGGTCTATATACACATCGATATACTGTGAACTATTTTATATCATATACAGACAGGCCTGATTTTTGATGGCTTGACTTGCCATTTTTGGACTTGATGATGTTACAAAAATAAACCTACATAATAAATTTACTTTCACTTTAAGTACAGTTTTTAATTATAATGACCTATGCAAAATTTTGTTTTGAATATAAAATAGGCTTTATGTGAGATGCATTTGACCACTGCAGGCTAATGTAAGGGTTCTGAGCATATTAAAGCAGGCAAGGCTTACCTGTGATGTTCATTACGTTAGGTCACTAAATGTGTGTTTTACTTTATTTATGATGGTATTTGGAATATAAGCCTTCTATAAGTCAGAGTATCGATACTTTGATATTGTAGGGTCGGGAATTTAGCTCAGTGCTTCCACTGCCTGCCCTCCAAGCACAAGGTCCTGAGTTCAATCCCTGGTACCAAAAAACAAACAAATAAACAGAAAGCTAAAAAAAAAAATCCTTGGATGTAGTAGACATAGACATTATGAGAAGATAATATAATCAAATTGGTTTGATACATCCATCACCTCACAGTTACTTCTGGAGCGTCATGATACATTTAAGATCCTCCCTAGCACATTTCAAGTTTACACTTACTGATTATAATCTCCATCCTGCATATTGGATCCCTGGAATACCTTCATCCAGGTAAGGCTTGCGCACATTTACCAGCATCTCCCCATTTCATATATGCTCAGCCACCTGGCAATAGCCATTATATTGTTTCTATGACTTAAATTTTTTTGATTCTACATATAAGTGGTATCATAGATTTGTTTTGTTTTGTTTTGTTTTTTGAGACAGGGTTTCTCTATGTAGTTGTCTGTCCTTGAACTCACCATGTATTCCAGACTGACCTCAAACTTGAGGCAACCTTCCTGCCTCAGCCTCCCCAGTGCTGGGATTACAGGCATACACCACAACACCTGGCTCTTGTCTTTTCTACAATAGCTATCCTAAAAGGTATTCCTGATGTCTTATTGTAATTTTGATTTGCATTTCTCTGATGATTAATGATGTTCAGTATCCTTTCATATAACAGGTGTCTGTTTGTGAGGGAGACCACTATACTGATTGCGCCCCAAAGCAGGCTGTTAGCAGTGCAGGCTTAAAGAATTAACCCCATAGTTAAACAAGAGTTGGCTTGTTTATAGAAGTGAGTCTGGCTGAAGCCTCTGTGCTGAGGTCTGAGTAACTCCGAAATTCCCTTCTCACAGCTAAAACCTTCTTAACTAGATGGACAATGTTTTAATTACAACCATCTATTTTGTCTATTCTGGTCCTAATTTGAGAGTAGTTTGTCTTATCCTGTATGAGGCTTGCTTACATTAATTTCCATAGAAACCACAGGACTACACATCCTCGCACATCGTCCTGCCCTTGCACAGAGCTCACCTTTACCCCAACTGATTACTAATAAAGATCAGTGGCTTGCACTGGCCAGCACCTTTGTTGATTGTACGTTGGTCATCCTGGTACCCTGCTTTTGTATGTATTCTTTGAACAAATGTTTATTCAGTTTCGTGGTCCATTTTGTAATTGGGCTATTTGGTTTTGTTATTTTACGATTGAGTTTCTTATATATTTTGGACATTAACCTCTGATCAAATAGATGATTTGCAATTTTGTTTTTGAGACCAGGTCTTGCTACATAGCCCAAGCTGGCCTCGAATTCACAGCAGTCCTTTTGCCTCAGCCTCCCGAGTGCTGAGATTACCAGTGTGCACCACCATGTCCAACCCGCGCCCCCCATTTTTTCAAGTTAATTTTCATGAGTGGTTTAGGACAAAGTTGTCAGATTCTGCCAGTGCACATATTTTCTAGGTGAGGAGAGGGTCTCCTATCCTGTCATCTTCCTAGTGTCTTTCTCTTAATTAATTTTGATGAAGTTGGCTTGGGGATTTAGCTCAGTGGTTCCACCACCTGCCTTGCAAACACAAGGACCCGAGTTCTATCCCCAGTACCAAAAAAAAAAAAAAAAATTTTTTTTTATTTAGTTAATATGTTAAAATGAAGAATGATGAACATGAGTAAAAGCTATGATGTGCAGGATGAAAGTAAGATTAACACATCCCAGCTGGAATATCTTTAATTGGAAGATGCTGAGAGCAAGACTGACTAAGTCAGAGGCAACTGAGGAGTAGAGGAAAGAGTCCTGGGAGTGGGAGCAAAGATTTGGGCTTGGAGCTCAGCTCTTCACCTTACTTCTTTGTCCTCCTCCCATCTCTGAATTGACAGAAGGAATATAAGGATGAAAGTAAGATTAACACATCCCAGCTGGAATATCTTTAATTGGAAGATGCTGAGAGCAAGACTGACTAAGTCAGAGGCAACTGAGGAGTAGAGGAAAGAGTCCTGGGAGTGGGAGCAAAGATTTGGGCTTGGAGCTCAGCTCTTCACCTTACTTCTTTGTCCTCCTCCCATCTCTGAATTGACAGAAGGAATATATATAGAATGACTTGTAAAGGCAGAAAAGAATCTGAGTGAGCCAGAGGCAGGGATTCCAGGCTGCTTTACAGGTCCTGTGTGATCTGTGAGGGTTCCCAGAGGACAGCAGACCCTTCAATATCCATTCAGCTGCAAATGTACTCTTCAAACTTAATCTGGAAGGCAGGGTGGTACACATCTGTAATCAAGAAAAGAAAAGAGTGAAAGAAAGTGCGAGCCATGGCTGGCTGCTAGTTCCAGTTGACTTGCATAAAGCCAGGGCAGGCTATCTGGGTGAAGGTGGGGTGTCTAGTTCCATCCTTTACCCAAGATGGGATGGCCAGAAACTGGGATTAGTACCAGAGGTCACAGAGCAGGATGAAGGGGCAAAGCAAGTCATCACCCAAAGAGGTGAGACTCAGGGCCTTGAGAAGTTTGGCCGAAATACTCTCCAACTGGCCTTTCTCTGCTGCCAGCTCTATCTACATTGCTTTGTCTCTCTGATGACTCTGGATATTCAGTATGGAATAAAAAACCTGTGGTTAATCTCTGATCATTATTATCATCATCATCATTATTAATTATTATTATTATTATTATTATTATTATTATTTGTGGTACTAGATATTGAACTCAGAGTCTTCCACAGAGCTACATCCCCAGCCTTTAATTTTTTTTTTTTTCATTTTGAGACAGAGTCTTGCAAAATCATTAGGTTGCCCAAGCTAGGCTTGAACTTATGATCCTCCTGCTTCAGCCTCCCAAAGTGCTGGGGTTACAAGTATGTACCACCATACCCAGCTAGATGACATGAAAGTATAGATGAACACAAGTCTTTCTCAAGGACAGATTCCTCATAAGCAGCAAAGCTGGACTCAGAACCAAGACAGTCCCACCTACTAAGTCTAATACTTAACCACTGCTATTGGCTATAGGACTGATAAAATATATAGTGTAGGGCTGACCTGGTGGCACACGCCTGTAATCCCAGCGCCTAGGAGACTGAGACAGGAGGATTACCACGAGTTCAAGGCCAGCCTGGGCTACACAGTGAGTTGAAGACTAGTCTGAACTACTTAGCGAGACCCTGGATGAAAAGAAACAAAACAAACGTGCATTTAAATTAAAAAAATGATATTACAGTAAGACGCATCGACATTAATCTCCCATAAAATCCTCCCACTTGCTTCAGACACACTTGGCCCCTCATTCTTGCCACGTTCTGAAGCAGTTCGGAAAGTCCACTTTGTGTTCATATGAGATACGATAAAAAGATGCAGTGAATGCTGTGCCCAGCACTGATTTCTTCTCTGTGTCACAGGAATGTGATGCTGTAATAATGCGGGTTCAGGATGACAGCACACTGGAGAAACTTAGACAAGGCAACCAGGAGGTGCCTCTCCTAAGATTCCCGGAAACTCTAACTACCAGTACAATGAGAAAAACCAGCTGTCTGCTGGGCATTGCTTTGAGAGAGGCATCCTGGGTCTTGTGCCTCACCGAGGTCTGCAACTTACGGCACCAGAGGATTTAGGGGCAATTTCTCTTAGCTCTGACTGCTGTGTGATCCCAACAGTCCAGCAGAGCTGCCTGCAAACTTGGAGCTGATGATGGGGGAAAACCAAAGAGGAGCTTTTTGCTTTCACTTGCAGCGCTGCCAAGTGACCCATTTTTCTCAGAATTGATCCTTTCACATAAGAAGTATAAACAGCCACGCATGGTGGCGCATGCCTATCTATAATCCTAGCACTTCGGAGGCTGAGGCAGGAGGGTTACTGCAAGTTTGAGGCCAGCCTGCGCTCCATAGTGAGTGCAAGGCCAGCCTGAACTACAAAGCAAGACCCTATCTCAAAAACAAAAACAACAACAAAATAAAACAAAGAAATATGTTTTTAAGAGGGAGAAATGGAATAAAAAGAGGAGTTGGTGGTAATCTAAAGGGTGTTCCAGGATTGTTTTTTACTGGCCAAGCTGGAAATGAAGTCCAAAGCCCTAATAACCTTTGAACTCATGAAAATACCAGTAACACTCTTCCTCGACCAATCAGGGACAATGTGTGTCACAGTCTGTGGAAAATTCATTCACCCATTCATTTATTTAGTAAACTTTATGGAGATCTCACTGGGTGTCACACACTGTGCTGAATGCTGGGCATCTGTAGATGAATAAAACAGACACAGTGTGCCGCTGCCTTCTAGACGCTTACAGCCCACTGCACAAGGCAGGCGACACACCAGCAAAGAAGCCAGCACAGAGCAGGTGATTCTGACCAACTCCGCAGGCTTCTGTGGTGGGCGGGCAGGAAATGTCAGGTGGGATGGTTTCGAAGACCTTTGCAGAGAAATGATATTCGAGCTGGAAGCAGCATGGGAAGGATGATCAGGTGGGAGTTAGGTGGAGGGTGGCATTTCAGATGGTTAAAAGCACTCAAACACATGAAGACAACATTTGACTGACACTTTGCCTTTGGCACTAGCCAGGAAGGACAATTTCAAGAACACTAAGGCTTGAGTGGCAGAAGAAACCTTTCCCACTCCTTAAAAAAATCAGCTAAAATGCCGGGTGTGGTGGCACTTGGGAGGCTGAGGCAGGAGGTTCACCACAAATTTGAGGCCAGCCTGGGCTACACAGTGAGACCCTGTCTCAAAACAAAACAAAACAAAACAAAAAAGTCAGCTAACTCATTAGAAAATTCAGATTAGTAAGGAGCAATTAGTAAGGATAAAGGAGGCCTATAAATTGATATACTCACCTTGGAAAATAACTGAGCTTTATCTCCTAAAGACTAACTCTTCAATACCCCAAGACCCAGCAGTTCTACACGGCAGGGCAGCAGTTGTCACTGATTTTGCTTCTATATCCACTACATTTTTTTGGTCAGACTCTCCTCCCCTCTGAACCTTTGTGAACCCTGATCTCTGAAGCCTGTGATGAAGTTCAATAGATATCACTTGGGTATGAGGATTATGTGGAAATGAAGGCAATTGAGAAAAACACAGGAAGAGTTCACTGTCCTCTTTCTATATGCTGGAAAACAGGGCCGAGCTTCTGGAGTTGTCCCCGTCTCTTCCTACCAGGAAATGACCCTAATTACTGAAGACAGAGTTTACATAAACGAACCTTCCTACCTTTCCCCAGACTGCTGTCAGTGTTCCCAATACGTCCACCTTCTGTGGTGGTTAAACTTAGTTGCATCATCTTGATCGGCTTGGGAGCCACTGAGGAGATTAGTAAAGCACACTTCTGGATGTGTCTGGGGGGCCGTGGAGGCATCACACAGGTACTATAGATGGTCCCAGACCCTTCCTCTCTGGCACCGTTCCCCTGCTAGGCTTCCCAGCCACCACGAACTAAACAGCTTTCCTCTATCACACCATTCCACCATGATGTTTGTCCTTAGGGCCAGCTGACCACGGACTAAATCTCCTGAAACTTAGAGCCAAATTAAACCTCTCCTCTTTTATATTGGCATGTTGAGAACTGTGTCCCAGCAACGGGAAAGCTAATACTCCTTCCTATAATCCTTGGAGATTTTGTTTTTCTTATCTGTCAACCACCCCTCTACCTGTGCCATATAAAAATTTTTAGGTCAACTAAAATTTGTATTCTTTTCTCCTGCTATCCTTTTATTTTACAGTCTTGGTCACTGAGTTTAAAAGGGCAGAGGAAGGTAGGTGTGGTAGTGTATACCGTAATTCCAGCATTCAGTAGGCTGAGGCAAGAGGATTGTCATGGGTTTGAGGCTAGCCTGGGCTACATAGTGAGTTTAAGGCCAGTCTGAACTACGTAGTGAGACCCTGTCTTAAAAAACAAGACAACAACAACAAAATCTTTCCTTCTCTACACTAAGCCTATGGTAAGTAACAGGGAGACAGAAAATCAAGCTTGGAGATGGAGTTGCTGACTTTCAAGATGAAGGAAGGGGCCACAAACCAAGGAAGGTGAGGGCCTCTGGAGGCTGGAACTGGCAGGAGACAGATTCTCCCATAGGGCCTTCCAAAGGGCACCCAGCCCTGAGAACACAGTGCTCTGAGTTGTATTCTGGACTTCTCATCTCTAAAAATGTGAGATTAAAAAAAATTGTGTTGTTTTAAGCCATTGAGTTTTTAGTAATTTTTAGATAGTAGCCTTGGAAATCCAGGGCAAAATTTATATGTAGGTTTAGCTCATGCATTTTTACTGCTATGTGGAATGCCGTTGTAGGAGTTCTTGGCCGAAGTTTTGAAATTATATTAAGGCCACTCAGTCATGTTGCTGCATATACCTGTAGCTTATACAGCTTCATTAATTTTCTACTGAATGACTCTACCCTAATTTATTTCTCTGTCCTCCTACTGAGAAACATTATGTTGTTTCCATTTTTTTGCTTATAAATAATGTTGCGATGAATATTTCTGTATTTGTTTCTTATGTACAGGTGTAAGAGTGATACCCAGTGGGATAATGAGTCTAATATGAAGCCAGATTTTCACTTAAGGGGAGTGGAATTGTGGGGTGGCAGGGTATATGCATCATTAACTTGATTATAGGTGCTAAATTACTTTGCAACATGGTTCTACTAATTTAAACTCCTTCAGCAGTCCATGAAGGCACCCAATTTCCTCATAAACTCAAATTTGACTTGTAAATTTTTGCTAATATAATGAATCTAAAATGGCATCTCCTTTTAATTTTTAATTTGCATTTTCCTGGTTACTTGCAGGGATGAGCATGTTTACGTATGTTTATTGGCTGTTTGTCTTTCCGTTGTCTGGATGACAATAGAGGATAGACAGTCCTACTCAGGACGCTGCCACATGGGAAATTGTAATGGGACCCTCGTGGGTCTTTATGAATATCTAAGTAGGATTTATTAAATTAGAGTAACAAGATAAAATTTACACTGAATAAAATACAAGTAATTCTATTTGTCTTCTTTATGCCAAGAATTAAAAGCTATCAAAGTTCTGAGAAATTTGAGCATGACTCTTTTCCCCTCTCTTTTTGGAGTAGTATTTGGGGCCGAACCCAAGGCCTCACACGTGCTAGGCAAGGCTTTTTCACCTTTCCCACCAGCCCCTTTTAAAGTGTGTTTTCAGATAGGGGCGGTAGCTCAGTGGCTCAATTTAGCCTATAAAGTGAAATAATCCTGCCTTCGGAGTATCTGAGATTAGAGGCGTGTGCTTCTCTTTCCTATTTTTTACATTTCTAATTTTGCAATTAAGCTGCAATAATACTAACCCATTTTTCATTAAAAAAATGAACATACTCTGGGGCCGGGGAGTTTAGCTCAGTGGTACCGGCGCCTGCTTCACAAGATCAAGGACCCGAGTTAGATTCCCGGTACCAAACAAAACAAAACAAAACAAAACAAAAAAATTCTACTTTCTAATCAGTTCACTTAGGACTGAAACAGCTTTCAACAACAAAGCTATCGTGATAATGTTCACAAGTATTGAATTATTCGCTTGTAAAGAAAAAGGATGGAAAAACACACGTGTGTAGCAGTGCCGGGGTGTTCTTTTCAGCGTTTCTAAAGCCGCGGTGTGAGGACGATAGCTCACGCCAGAGACCTACCTCTCCAGACGCTTTTCCTTTCCTTTTAGCCCTCCACTCCTCTAGCTCCTCAATCAGAAATAGCGGAAGCAGAGTCGGGAAAACCACCTTGTTCTCCACGGTTGTCTTGCGCCCTCTGGTGGAAGGAGTCCAAACTTGCACCATGAAAGGCATTCATTTTATACTGCAGGACACAATAAAAAAGTCATTCTTGGGCTGGGGATTTAGCTCAGTGGTTCCACCGCCTGCCTCATGAGCCCAAGGTCCTGAGTTCAATCCCCAGTACCAAAAAAAAAAAAGCTTGTAGGGTTGGGGATGCAGCTCAGTGTTGCCACACCTGTCTAGCAATTCAAAGTCCTGAGTTCGATTCCCATTACCCTTCCATCCCCTCCCAAAACAAGAAAATAATTTGCTACATATTAAGGAAATGGGTAAAACATATAATGAGTATTATGGGTCACCCTGATTTCACCTTTGTTCTCTTCCATTTCTATCCCGACCCTACTCACTTGATTCTGAACACCAGATTAGTTTTTGCATTTTATATAAATAGAATTTTATGTTACAATGTATGTTTTTAAAAAATAAACATTTTAATGGGGATACAAATTGTACCTGGCCTTTCCATCACTACCTAAATCTACTCAAAGGTAACCTAACCAGATTTAAATTGGAATCTCCACAGAGGTTTCGACCATAGGTAAGCATTCAGAATCACCTGTGGCACTCAAAAAAAAAAAAGCAGACCTGATTTTACAGATCTGGAATTCAGTCTAGCTGTGATTTATTTTTTTTAATTGTTAAATTTTGTAATTTTTTTTAATTGAACCACCACGCCCGGCCTTTAATTTTTTTACAGTACTAGGGACTGAGTCTGAAGGACTTCACACTGAGATACATCTCCAGCCCTCTTTATTTTATATTTTGAGGCAGGATCTTACTAAATTGGAAAGTTGCCCAGCCTGGGCTTGAACTAGCAATCCTTCGGCCTCAGTTTCTGAGGACAAATACATATTCTTAGTCCAGTCCCAGATCTACTGAATTACAAACTCTGGGGCTAGGCGCTTCCTTGGGTGCTTAACCCACACTCTCATTTTACAAATGAGAAGCCTGCAATTCAAAAAGTGACTTGTACCAGAAAAGTGACTGGACTTTGGCAAGCCAATGTGCTTGGAGTCCCTGGTCAGCGTAGTTTCTGTTTTGCCACACTGCCACCCCTAGCTGTGTGGTGCCCGTCTTCTCAGGGGATCTGGGCATCTTCAGTGATTTATAAGTGTCAGTCGGTAGGTGAAGTGAATGGACAGGAGAGAATGAACACAGCCATTAATCACAGAAAGCCAGAGCCCATCCTGTGCTGGTCAGGCAGCACGTCAATCACAAGTGGGTAACAGAGCACCGGGGGAGGCTGGTGTTTGCTGTCTCCCTGGAGAAGCGCCGCATTCAGGATTTGCCAGTTCAGAGAATGGACTTTCGTGGTGTTTCTAAGAGACTCCCTCATCATTAGCTGTTGTTGCTGTCAATTTTGATTGACTGTGTCTGCACCAGGACTCACTGCCAATTTCCTCTGCTTCTGTCTGCAAAAGGAAATAATTGATTTTGTTTGTAATCACCTTGAAGACACACATTTGGGATGAATGAAAACTTCCTGAACATGAGTCAGATGCTTCAGTACAAAGGGGAAATATAATCCTGAGGTGCTTGTACTTTTACTGTAACACAAGTACCGAATTGTAAAATTTCCCTTTTTTGCTCCATAAAAGCAAATATTTGGCTCAGAGTTTTCTTTCCAGTTTAATGTTTCTTCTTCTTCTCCTCCTTCTCTTTTTTATTGAAATTTATACCACTTTGTACTTCTTAAGGAAAAAATTGTATTTTCAGATTATTAATTTGTAGCAAGAAGCAGGGTATTGTCGGGGCCTGACTTTGTGGTCTGAATTCAGGGTCTTCTGGGTGACAAACTCAGGCACAATGTGTAGACCTGTCAGTCATTAAAGACTCCTGATTACTACTGACATTTGTGGCCATTATCTTTTCTTTTCTTTTCTTTTTTTTTTTTTTTTTTAACTTTTGACCAATTTTTTTTTTTTCCTCATTGAGTTTATTGGTACATTTTAGGTATACAGTACAGGTACATTCATCATTGGGATCTTGTACCTTTACATGACAGGGCTTGGTTCTCATTTTTCCCCTTGTCCCTGCCCTCCCTTCCCACCCTCTATTATCTTTTTCTTCTGGGCTGTAAGTAATTTCTTTTGTTCATTTTTCTATTAGGTTGGTTTTTCTCCTTTTAGAATCACAGTCATGTATTCTTCAATCCCAATTCTTTGTGAATTATGGTCTCTCTATAACTGTATCTGTGGCTGGCTTTTTCTTCTCTTCTTATAGTGCATTTTGATGTTGTCAAGCGTATCAGCTTTTCCTCTCATGGCTTCTGCACCTTGTGTATTTCAGAAGAAACTTCTCCCCAGTCCAAAGTAATAAAGTTATTTTGCCTTATATATCTTAAAGGCTTTGTAGCTTATGCTTTGGCTTAGCAGATGTTTACCTTTAATTCCCCTGGAATTTATTTTGTGTATGTTGTGAGGTGTAGCTTAAACTCATTTTTCCAATAGGGGGAGATACCTCTGAACCATTTGTTCAGTGGGACATCAGTCCCGGTCACACGCAGTATCTGATCCACGTGAGTTTCCATAAATACTTCTTACTCATTTGTATCCTGGCTGCTCTTGACTCTGATAGTTATAATGTTCTTTAATTTGGTTCTTTCTAGTGTTTTTCAGGATTAGATTTCTGCCCTAAAATTTTTGTCTGGATTGTTATAGAAATGATGTACCTTTCTATTAGGAGACATCTGTATCTATATCTATCTATCTATATATATGTTATTACTGATGATATATTGGTCATTTGGTAAGCTGGTGTCTCTCAGATTTCTTACCTATAAGCTTCTTTTTTTCCCCCTTTGTAATTAATAAGAATACGATGAGGAGATACTTTGTCAGCATGTAAACCTGTTGTTTCTTATCTGACTTTCACTCAGTATTAGAATCATTGCATTCCTTATCAGAAAAGAGTGGTTCTCTTTTGTTTTCTAAAAATGCCAGTGCCAGATACTCACAAGAGAACCATCCCCGAAAGCCAAATGTTTGGTCAGGATAAGCTAAATTGTGCTGTTTGATAACAAACAGCCTTTGAATCGCAGAGACTTCACAACAGTAGTGGCCTGTTTACTGGATCCTCCTCACTCTGTGCACCTTGTCAGGGCTGTCTGTTCATTATTCTGGAGGCTGACTGAGGTCTCCCTTGACCTAGTTCCCATAACCGGCACAGATGGAAAAAGTGAATGAGGTAAACTGCATGCTAACTCTTATTAAACTTCTGCCTTCGAGGAGCACATCACCTGGTCTACGTCTCGTAGCTAGACCCAGCTAAAGGGGCCCAGTGAGGGTAACCCTGCCATGAGCTCAGAGTGTTTTTGCCTAGCTTCTAGGACTTCAGTGCTCTGTCTTCTAGAGTTCAAGTTTCAGCCAAATACAGTGTTTTTTTGTTTTGTTTTGTTCCGTTTTTTGGTACCGGGATCGAATTTGGGACCTGGTGCTCACGAGGCTGGCGGCGGAGCCACTGAGCTAAGTCCGCAGCCCTCCGATACAGTGTTATAAACTGAACTGTTCATCCCACTATTTTCTCTCTTTCAGAAGACACTGTATACCTCTATCCCTTGCAGCTCAGGTTTGGCCCCGTGACTGCTTTGGCCACTGGAACATGAATAGTATTGATGAGGCATCATTTCTGGACAGAAGTTTTAAGATCGGGTGTGATCCCTCCTAGAATGTGTCAGTCATTTCTCTTCATGTCCTGACCCTCCGGCATGAGTCTGGAATACCCCAGTGAACACCTATTCCTTCATCCTGAGTTATAGAAAGAGAGGACAAGGGAGCCAGGTTGAGCGGAGACCAGCTGAGCCCAGAGAGTTGCGGCTGATATGCAACCTAAGTGTAGTGTGAATTAGAAGTAAATACAGTACTTGGTGGTGAGAGCCACTGACACACAGGGAAGTTATGATCAGGTCCGGGACTAGGGCAATGGGAATTTATACTCTCCTTAGGTGTAAGATTCAGTGGGTGCTAAACAATGCAGCAATGAAGGCGAGTGATATCTTCATGCTATTTTAATGTTTTTAAAAAATTAATACAAAAGAATCCACAAGTAAGAAAACAGCAAAAATTTGAATCAAGACAAGATGAGCAGCAGAGCTAACCCACAGTAAGAAGGAGTTTGATGCAACTGTAACCAACCCCAGCCAGAGTTTTAGCAAAACAAGGGAAAGAACAGAAAGCAATAGGACACCTAAATGCAAAGTCAGCACCAGTTAGAAACCTGCGTCAGAGTTAATGTCCACTAGCATGGGCCCTGTTCTGTAGTGAGTTTTTAATGGTTAAACACACCAAGCATCTCAAATAGATTATAAAAGAAGAGATTATCAATAAAAGAAAAAATATGTGGAGATATTTTAGAGGTCTAGGCCCAATCCGCATCATCTGGGAAAGGGTCAGGAGCCATTTCCGAAGTGGCTGAAGGGGGCCCGTCCGGAGCCTGGCAGGGGAATTCCTCTCCTTAATGTGGTTCTCGAAACTAAAGCCTCAGCTCAGGATTCCCCAGAGAGTTCAGCTCAACTGTGTTTTCCATTTTAGTCTCAGAAAGCTAAATAAGATGATATATTTAAAGACGTTCAAATCTGTTTTAAGCAAGATAGAAATCAGAGTCCCAGTCCAGTTGAAGATGAGGTTAAATACCAGGTTGATGTAGCCAGCTGCATATTTTGATCAGTGGATTAAGTGAAACCTATTTACCTTCTCTCAGCAAACAAATTGAGAATATTTCAGTTACACTGGGATCAAAACCTGTTATCATAATGGAAGAGACAAAACGTGTACTCTAGGAAGCAGGTAAAAGACGAAGGAGTAGCTCTCATAATATATTCCAGTGCTTAATGTCAACTTTGAAACAGTATTACATACTTTGCGCGAACCTCAAAGGCTGAGAGTGGGATTCATTCCTGGGATCTGTGGTCCGCTGCCTAGAACAGGGTCTGTGACATAGCAGACATTCAACAGTTAAGTGTCCAGTGAGCATTTGTTTGTTTGCTTTTTTTAATTTGTTTTTGGTACCGGGGATCAAACTTGGAACCTTGCTCTTGCGAGGCAGGCGGTGGAACCACTGAGCTAAATCCCCAGCCCCCAGAGAGCGGTTTTAGCGAAATTTCAGTGGATTTTTGCCACACACTAGACTGTAAAAATGTTCTATATTTATTTCCATAATATGCTCCATTTTGGGAAAAATATTTAGAAATAAATCAGGGCATATAAAATTATTTCACCGTTTTTCTGGCACTTGAGCAGCCTAGACCATAATTTCCCTGTGGTAGCTGCTTTGGCAATATCATCATTTTCTGCATAAACTAGGACTTTTCAGGAGGGAGACTAGGGGTCAGGAAGAAAGAATACAATTTCCTCTCAATGGTAACTTAAAAATATCTGTATTTCTGCTGCAGGAAATAACCCAACTCCAAAGTCTAAGACTCAAAGATATGTTTTAGTCTAACTGGCTTACTTATAATACTTATTGCCCTTCACAAAATACTTTAATCAGTATTCTCAATAACAAATACAATTAATGCCTACATGTCAATAATTAGTGGTGCTTGTGAAAATTCTCATCAAACTTATAAGCCATTATTTCCCAGTTATAAAAGACATATTTAAATCTTAAATTATTTTATAGATCAACACTGTCTCTTTTTTAAAAGAAGACTTTAATATGATTTTATTATTATTTATTTTGGTTTTTTTGAGACAGAGTCTAATACATAGCCCATGCTGGCCTCAAACTCTGGGTGATCCCCCTGTCTCAGCCTTCTGAGTGCTGGATCACAGGTATGATCCCACACTCGGCAATGCCATCTCTTAGATAAGTCTTATGTACAAGACTTCAGTTTCTTCAGTTTGGAAGCAATTTTAGTAGCATCAACTTGTTTCTGCAGAAGTTTACTACCAGAAAAATATTATTTTATTTTTTAAAGTAAACATTGCCTGGTATGAATTGGAAAAACCGAACAAGGTTTCATCAACTGAAATGTGTAAAAGTTACACAAAAGTAAGGGTCCTATTTAAATTCATCAGTTTCATTATTAGGAAGAACCAAAAGGGAGAGCTGTTGGATTCATTGCTTTACCAGAGTATAAAACAGAGACTCTGTTTTAAATAAGAGTTCACTGATAGGACAAACAGCTTTCTGCACAATTTGGAATTAAATCTCTCTACTTGTACTACAATACATATCCTATTGCTTTGTGAGTCTCAGAATAATAGTGGCTTACACAAGAGAGAAGTGGAAAACATTTTCCAAGCTCCTGCTATCATGTATTTTATATTATGGCAAGAGGAGGTAGACTTAAAAAAAAATGAAAGAAATACACCCAGAAACTGAATTATGAAATATTATTTAATCACTAAAATAATGGTGTGAATGACATATTTTTATTATTGCAGAAGAAGCTATCGAGGTTGGAAGTAGAGTGAGGAACATTCTCAAAAGACCCCTCCCAGAAAAGCTGTATAAAAGTACAACCAAAATAAATAAAGCAAAGTATGACCAAGAGTACATTTCCTGAACAGCGAGTAAGGGAAGGCTGGAGACCCTGCTGGAGGGGTGGAAGCACTTGAGGCTGGTGTCAGAATGTGAAGGATCTTGAAATATCAATTTATAAAGTGGCACTGTTATTCCATAGGCATCACAATGAGACAAAGGCTTTTAAACAGGATTGTGACATATGATTTACATTGTGGGAGTATGTTTCTGAGCTGCATAGCATTTTTTCTTTCAAAGAACTTGAAATTTTTGATTTACTTCTAAAGCTTATTGAGACAAGACATAATTAATTTGCACCAATGAAACCAAAGCTGTGCTGGGAGTTGGAGAGGCAAGAAGGCCTGCTGCTGAGGTTTCCTACGGAGATGAGACAAAATCTGCAGCGCAGGGTGAGTTGGAAGGGGTGGAAGGAGAGGTCTTTTTCTAGGAAGACTTGGAGGATAGAGTACAAAGTTGGTGATTTAATTGGAGACTTGGGGAGGAATGACAGGAATTTAAAGATTCTGGCTTGGGAACTATTTGCCGAGATTAAGAATGAGTGGAAATAGATGTATGTGTATATTTTTAGAGAAGATAATAGTGAATATAGTTTTATCTATGTAGTTTAAGGTTCCCCACCAACATATAAATGGGTCCAAATGAGTGACTTTAGAACCTGTAACACACAGAGGACACCTAGTTCCATGCCAGATGACTCCAAGGAAGTAGGCCACTAATTCTTTCAGAGAAGGTACAAGAACTGTAGTAGTCTTCCTTTCTCCATGGTTTTGCTTTCTGAGATTTCGGCTGCCCATTTGTCAACCGTGGTCTGGATATATTAGAAGTAGAAATAAATAGACAATTGCAGAAATGAATCATTCCCAAGTTTAAAGTTGTATGCTGTTCTAAGGGAGCAGCCTTACACAGCCTCACTCCATTCTTCCCAGGACACAAATCATCTCTTTCCCAGCATGTGTGTGCTGTGTCTGCTACCCACGTTTTGGTCTCTGAGCAGTGGTCTCAGTTGTCAGATCAACTGTCATGGTATTGTTGTGCTTTGCTGAAGTAACTCTTCTTTTATTTAATAATGGGCCTGAAAGTGCAAGAGTAGTGAAACAGCCACTCTGGATAAGCCAAGGAGAAGCTGTACCATACTTTCTTTAAGAGGAAAGGTGAAAGACCTCAATTTTAATATGTATATGATTGGTAGCTTCCAGTATGCATGAGGGATCTTGGAATATATCTCACATAGACATGACTGCATTGACCCATGGTTCTGTAGATCACAGGCAGTTACCTTGAGCACCCTATTCTCTTCTCCAGAAACCTTGGTTTCCTGAACCATCATGCCTAGAAGTTTCTAGTCTTGATTGATCTTAGAGGAGACAAAAAAAAAAAAAAAAAAA
>NW_022900927.1:29020988-29041947 GCF_012274545.1 Fukomys damarensis | reverse complement strand
AAAAAAAAAAAAAAAAAAAAAAAAAGGCGCCCCAGTGTCTTTTTGCTGGTACTGAATGATGCAACCATATCTATCAAATTCTGCTCAAGACAAGCCCACCAGCTGTGCCTCTGAAAAGTCCTTTCTCTGAATTCCCATACCTCTTTGGAAACACGCACTGGAATTTTTACTGGGAACACGCTGTAACTAGTTAGTAATTATCTCTTCCATTAGCCTGTGAACTCTAGAGAATCTTTAAAGGTTTCAAAGAATATTTTTAGGTAAAACATCTTATGTCAACCTATTGTAGAGTAAAAAGACTGGGCCAAGTGCTTTTCTTCTTAAAATGGTCCAACCTTTCCCCTTTAGCAGGAGCTATCCTTGGGGCACATTTCCTTAGAACTGGATAGCCCTGGGGCAGGCATCCCCACTCTCCAACAGGAGCACAGAGTTCAGACCTTTACATTCAGGCTGCCAAACCTTCTGATAAAGGGGATGCACTTCTGGAAACTGAAGGTCTAAGAAAGTGTGGAGGAATATCTGTGAGCATTCCTATCAACGGGAAGACAAGAAAAAGAAAACAGTGATGTTACATTCCCTGACTCCATAGAAGTTAAGCTATAGAATAGCCTTGAGGATTCTTCGGTTAAGGATTCCCAGTTGAGATAATATGTAATAAGCCAGGTAAAACAACCGATTGAGCCCAAGGAAGCTGAAGATAAAAGATCACACACTGAAGCTTTCATAAAACCACTTTGTTCCCTTCCCAGAGATATGTGAAAGATTTTGCTTGAAAATTTCTCATTTGAGTTGGCTAAAGTCTTAGTCCACACTTTCATGGCTATTTCTGGTTTTTTTTTTTTTTTTTTTTTTGAGACAGGGTCTCACTATGTAGTCGAGACTGACCTAGAACTCACTATGTAGCCCAGGCTGGTCTCGAACTCCCAGTGATCCTCCTGCCTCAGCCTCCTGAGTGCTGGGATTACAGGCATGCACCACCAAGCCTGGCCTCATGGCCATTTCTGTTGACTTGAGGTATTAATCTGGCTCCAGCTGTTTCAGTCCTTGTTTTATGTGAAGTTATCCAATTCTGCAACCAAACACTTGTCCTAGCTAGATCCAGAACAACCTTGAGTGCTCTAACACATAACTCTAAAATATTTGAAAAAAAAATTGGCAGGGTAAAGACTGGTAACAAAAATATAGCCTCTCCAGAACCTGGAATTGAGATGCCTGAAAAGCAATTTAGAGAAGAAAAAAAGAAGTAGAGGTCTGGGAATCAAGAAAGTGTTGACAGGAAAATTAGAGACTACAAGAGAAACTGAAAACAAGGCAAAGAACAAAATAAAGCTGTTAGGAATGCTAATCTGGGCTCCTGGGGAGGAGGTCTTGTCTCTGCAAGCCCAGAGAGGGTTGGCAGTCCCAGGGAGAAACAAGGGGCCAGTAGGGCTGCTCCCCTGAAGGCCACAGTTATTGTACACTGCAAGTGCAGTGCAGAGTTTGACTCTGAAAGTGATTTCTCGCATGTGGCAGGCTAGGGTTGGAGAGGAAATCCATTTCAGTATCTGCCATACTTGGGAGTGACAGTGATATAGGAGAGGTAGAACTCCCAACCTGCTAGATGTCACATGCGCAGAGCTCATGTCCTCTGAAATCAAAGTATGAATTCTGGAGGACAAAGGAAGAGTAGGAAGGGTTTATTGGGGAATAGGAACAGTTCCTGAGAGAGAGGAGGGATCCCAAGTGGGTTGCTGCGGAGGCCCTTTCTCAGGAGTAATCTATACAGCAGTCACACGGTGGGTGTTGTTAGACAAAATGGCGAAACTGAACTCTCCACTCCACCTTGCTACTCACCCCATCCTTATTTGCCCGTAAGTTTAAACTTCCGCCACCCTCCCCAGCAATATAATGAATCCTCCACCCCCATGATGTTCTCCTGCCACACAACCCTTCATAAACCTCAAGCACTTAGTGCCTCCCCCGCTTCTGTCTCTCCTCTCTCTCTCCACCTTTGTTTGAGACAGCTGGCAGCTCTTTCCCCAATCAAGCCTTGTCTTGGGTGCTCCTGTTTTCGTTCAGTTTCTTTCAGGTACAATGTGGGTCAAATTATAATCAATTTACAGGATTACAGGTATAGCCACTTATCTAATACTGATCCAATAGAAAAGTGGGGACATGGCTGACATTGTTGGGTGTGTTTTTTTTGTTGTTGTTTTTTTGGAGACTGGGTCTCACTATGTAGTTGAGACTGACCTGGAACTTGCTGTGTAGCCCAGGCTGGTCTTGGAACACACAGTGATCCTCCTGCCTCAGCCTCCCAAGTGCTGGGATTACAGGCATGTGCCACCATGCCCGGCCTTTGGCTGACATTGTTAACCTTGGCTTACCTATGAATTCTGAAACAGGAACATTTGGGAAGGGATGGGTACAGGTGTTCTGGTCACCCACCTGGGACTGGTTAGTACTAATTACAGTGTAGTCTCAAGTTCTGCTTTTCCCTGAGGCAGTATGTGAGTCTGGTCACTGTGACTTTATCTTGAGGCCTCATCTTCTTCAGATGTACCTCCAGCCATAATTCTAATATCTTTATTTTCATGACTTGAGAGCCCAAATTGCCTGTTTCCAGTTTCTCCGTAGTTTCTAATTTTCCTGTCAACACTTTCTTGATTTCCAGAACTCTACTTCTTTTTTTTCTTCACTAAATTGCTTTTCAGGTGTCTCATTTCCAGGTACCGGAGAGGCTATATTTTTACTATCAATCTGTGACAAAAAGCCAGGTGGGTTGTGTGGATTATTGAGTGGTAGCTGGGTCTGAAAGTGCAGTGCTTTGACTACATAACTGTGCTTCCCCTGAATAGGATTATATGACTATTTTTTAAATTGGCAGGGAAAGTATTTATTGTGATTTTTTTTTCTGCATTGGGAATGGAACTCCTGCATGCTAGGCAAGTGGTCTGTCACTAAGCTATATTCCTAACCCTCCTGAGGTAAGATCTCACTAAATTGGCCTGGAACTTGCTATTTTTGTAGATTTACGTACATATCTTTTAGGCAGTTAGACAGGGCCTTCCTCAAGGCACCAGCCCTCAAGGCCCCAGTCCTCAAGGTGCCAGACCTCCAGGAGCCAATGCAGCAAGGAGCCAACGTGGAGAATTGAGGCACATTCCCTGGTTAACATTATAAAAAGGAATAGGCACTACTTCCCCTAGAAATACATAGTAGTAATTGATATTCTACATGGGAAATTCGTTGTATGTGATTTCTTTTCCCATTTGACCATGTAATCAATATTACCTGGATGACTGTACTTGTAATTTCCCTGGTTGGTCATGGTTTTGTCCCATCTCGTGAATTTCCATTGGGTGTTACAGTTTTGTTCCACTTTGTACCCGCCTCACCACCTGGCTTTGCTGAATAAAATATCTTTGAAAAGCGGGGCAGGTGGGCAACCCACTTTCCAGTCTCTCTCAGACAGAGCTTTCTCTCAATACATTTTCCTACTCTTAACCTCCACTGTTCCTAGATTTCATTCATTGATTTTAGAGCACATGAACTCAAGTGTCAGATATCTAGTAGATTTGGGAGTTACATCTCTTCGCCTTTTATCACCTTCTGCCTCAGCCTTCTGTACAGCTGGGATTTCAGATGTGCACCACCATGCCTGGTGGTAGACAGACCAATCTACTATACATGACAATATACTACTATACATGAGAAGTTATCATAATATCCATTCTTGGCATTTTAAGGCTATATTGTCATTAAAAGTCATCATGTTGTACAAGAGTTTATTAACTTATTCCTCCTAACTGGAATTGTTTTGACAGCACTGATCCTTAAAGCTATCCATCCAAGTCCTCCAGCCCCTGGTAGCCACCATTCCACAGGGAAGGTTTAAATGGGTGAGAGAAATTGATAAATCACTCAACTTTGTAGAAATTAATTTTAGCAATACTCTATCCTCATTTTTAGTTTGTACACAGGAGTGGCCCAATTGAACAGGGAAATGATTTCTGACCAGGAGCCTGTGCTGCAGCTGACTGGGTAGCAAACAAACAGCTCCCCTCAGCTCTAATCCCTCCCACACCTAAAACATGTCCATCCACGTCTCAGACTTGCCAGACATGTTTTCCTCCCGTCTTTTGTTCTCAGCAGGGTTTCTGTGATCTCTGCTTCCCGCCATATGTAAATAAGCTGAATCCTAGTGTACCTTTCTATCCAATTATTAGCTAAGTGTATCTACCTCAACCAATGAACTAATGCTAAGAGTCTTACTGTATCCTCACCCCTCCTTTCCCAAATCTATATAAACCCTGTTCATCCCCCAAACAAGGCTGATTGCTTTGTGGTGAAATCCCCATCAAAGTGCTAGCGAAATAAACCTGCTTCCAACCTCCAGGGTGTGTGCTTGGTTCTTCTCTGCCTGACTGTTACACCACCTAAAGGTGCAACACTGTGAGTTACATTTGCTACAATACAATAAGGGCAGCACTCAGTCAATGTTACCTACATAACATAGCATTTCCCAGGGTATAAACATACAGACACTCACACACGTATTCACATGCTTTATATTATTATTATTATATATATTTTTTTGGTTTTTTGAGACAGGGTCTCACTGTGTAGTTGAGACTGACCTGGAACTCACTATGTAGTCCAGGATGGTCTCGAACTCAGTGATCCTCCTGCCTCAGCCTTCCAAGTGCTGGGATTACAGGCATGCACCACCATGCCCAGCCTCACTTTATATTATTTTAAAAATATAACATCTATCTCAAAACATGATTAAGTCAGCCTTTATTAGTCATTAAAAATGAACTTTCTAAAATATTAGTAAATTTCATTTTTAGTTCTGTTTTGAAGTGTTGATACCACTGAAGTAACATTTTTCTTCTTTGAATCTTTTCTTGTGCATTTATAGTTTTCTCTTTTTCTAAAATAGCAGGAAGTTCCTTC
This sequence comes from Fukomys damarensis, assembly GCF_012274545.1. Lineage (NCBI taxonomy): Eukaryota > Metazoa > Chordata > Mammalia > Rodentia > Bathyergidae > Fukomys > Fukomys damarensis. The sequence continues at coordinate 29,037,009 of NW_022900927.1, read as the reverse complement.
CAGTTCTTAATAAAGATAAAGGGAGCGCCCATGGTCTTGAGCAGGTGCAGAGGAGCGCGGTGGTGAGCAGAGGTGTTTCCACATCTGCCAGCCGTCATGACGTCTTCCACCACGGGAACGGAGCCGTAGGAGCAGGCCTCGTAGATCCTGTAGCACTCTGTGTTGACTCCGGCCGGGCACAGCGTGAGGTCGCTCTGAAGCAAAGCATCTTGGTAATTCTTAAGACTTTCGTTGGTTTCCTGAGGCTGCCACCTGGAATGAGAGAAAACAACTGCAGATTTTACTTTACTAAGCATATCTCTTGTGAAAAGACACATTTTATCTTTTAATGTTAGTTAAAGGAAATGGCAAAAACATAGAGAGGATAGCTAAGTAGATTTCTTAAAAATATTTAAAAATTTGAGGGCCAGGGATTTAGCTCAATGGCACCGTGCCTGCTTCACAAGCACATGGCCCTGAGTTCGATCCCTGGTTACAAAAAAAAAAAAAAAAAATTAAACACTTGAACATTTTTACAGCTGCAAATTTAAAAAACTATGGTGACACCCTTTAAATTTCTAAATTAATTTTAATTCAACACCTATTTTCTCAATGTCTGGTCTTCTCTTCCTGTATGGAACTTGTACTCTAGTTCTAATCAAATTAGTAAGTTTTCTAAAGGAGTTAAATACTGTGCAGAAAAAAATAAAAGGGAAAGGGGAAGAGAATTTCAGAGGCAGCAGGGCTGTGATTTGAAATAGGATCAGGGAATGTTTCTCTCAGTGGTCCGTGGCAGATTTGGAGCTGAAGGAACAGGCCATACAGATCCAGGGGAGACCAAGTAAAGAGCAGGAGCGTTCAAAGAACAGAAGGGAGGCCAGGGGAGCTGAAGCAGCCAAGTGGGACAGGTAAAATACAAGGTCTGAGGTGAGAGATAAGGGATTCTGATGAAAGGGTGGCATGACCTAGGTTTCATCAAATTCAATTGGGCTGTGGTGTTGAGAATGGAGTATACAGGGACAAGGGTAGAAGCTGATAGATTAGTTAGAAGACAGATTCTTTCCTCTATTTTGGTTTTCTCAGTGAGATAAGCAATAGGTCATAAAGTAAGGGAGGCTAGGGGAGGAAGTGTTAAGAGTTTAGGAGAGAAAAGGAATGACACAGTCTTCCAGAAGTGTGAGAGAAGACATGGACAAGGGGAGTTATGACTACTGGGCAGTTCAGGTTTGAAATGAAAAGGCCAAGGTGACGGGAGGACCATAGCTCGATTTGGCAGTCACCAAGAATGAAGACCAAGCTGGTATGAGAGTGAGAGTGTAACAGGAGTTGTATTGTTCAAGGAATTAGGGGGATAAGTCCAAGCTCAATCTATGATTTCAGAGAATAAAATAGCAGTTTTGCCTGCTGGCATGAGACTCAAAATTGGGGGAAATAGGGAGGGAAAGGAGAGAATGGTTTGGAAGAGCAATAAGAAGGAAGATGCCCACTTTATCTCAGGCTCAACGGAATGAGGGAGTTGTAAGAATAAGAGTGTTCCTTTATGCACTGGCTCATTCATTCCACCACAGACACACTGGCCCCTGATGTGGTAAGCACACTCCTGCCCCAGGGCCTTTGCATTTGCTCTTTCCTCTGCTGGGAACACCTTTCTCCCTAATAAACACAAGGCTCACCCTTGCTCCAGCACTATGCCGAACTGTAATCTTCTAACTAGTATTGTAGTTTTGTATTTGAAAGCTACAAATGTTCTGTCCTCAACCCCCATTCCCCGCTATGCCCTCCTTCTGCTTAATTTCTTTTTCATGGCATGTACCACTTTCTGACACATCTCACATGTTTGTCTCCTTCAATAAGCACTTAAGTGCCAGTAGGGCAAGGACTTTGGTTCACAGTTGCTCAATAAATGTTGGATGAAAATAAATGGGTACGTAACAACAGAGTAAGGAATTACACACAGAAGAGTATCTTCTATGATTTAAAAAAAAAAAGCTGGGTGTGATGGCCCATGCCTGCAACCCTAGCATTCTAGGAGACTAAAGCAGGAAATTATAAGTTTGAGCCTAGCCTGGGCAACTTAGCAAGACTCTGTCTCAATATAAAAAATGGAATGAGCTGGGATACAGCTCAATGCAAAGGCCCCAGGTTCAGTCCCCAGTAAAGTACCCCCCCATCCTATATCTAGAAGGATATTTTTACTGCATTACTTCTCTGATGACTCTGCTTTATATCTGAGATTTAAATTTCACTTGTTTACTTAAAAACAATGTAAGATTGGCCAGGCGTGGTGGCGCATGCCTGTAATCCCAGCACTTGGGAGGCTGAGGCAGGAGGATGGCTATGAGTTTAGAGACCAGCCTGGGCTACATAGTGAATACCAGGTCAGTCTCAACTACATAGTGAGACCCTATCTCAAAAAACAAAACAAACAAACAAACAAACAAAAAAACCAATATAAGATTACTTCCTCCATTCCATAAACACCTATCTCCTGATTATTAGGTAAAAGATGGAAAAAAGTTAATCCTATTAGGATTACCCATCATTCCATCCATCCACTCAGTTTATCCCAGTCCTACCATGTACAAGGTCCTATGTTAAATATGTTAGATCTGAGGACTTGGAGAATACATGGTCCTTGTCCTCAGGATGGTGTCAGTTTCCTTGGATATATTAGGAGCATCGCAGGTGAGTCCTGGCAGATTGACCTGTCCTCCTGAACAGGGAGGAACCGAAGACCTTACTGGCACTGACAGTCTCCTGTTGCCACGTCTGATCAAGAAATATTATTGAGAGAACTCTAACATGACACTTGCAAATGACAGTTACTGGTGTTCCTTAATAGGAACTATAGGCATAGGAGGGTTTCTCTGTTGTAAATGTATATAGTCGAGGTCTCTGAACAGCTTTAGGTAGCAGTGTATCTTCTGGGGAAAGAGTGGTATAAATGGAGTTAACGTTGCCTCTGAAATCTCTGTGCTTGCATATAAAGCTATTCTCAGAATGAAGAACAAAATAGATGAGTCAAACAAATATACAACTTACTCTTCTCTTGCTGAAATCCAACAAAGCTTATCGTACCCGTCTTCTTTCAAAATGTTCATTAGTGCCTGTCTAGATGAGTTTTTATACACAGTTCCTAAGAAATTACATAAGTACGGCCTCTCATTATACACCATTGACCAACTTGCTTCCACCACAGGAAAATTCCTATACCTATAAAAACAAGCACATGAGTTAACATATGATACAGGATTGGCAAAAACCTTCATAACACAACTTCTTAAGTAGCACTATGTGTATGGAGCAGACTTAAAACATTTCTAAATTTTAGGTTGTGACTTTCTTTGGAAAAGTACCTTATTCCGCAAAAATCCCTGAATTTACTGATTCAAAACTTTTTTACCATTGGTATCTCTTTATAAAAATGTCATAAAGACTTTGGGCCTAAAGCCCTGTTTTTGGCATTCTTTAATGTCTACAAGGTGCAACCAAAATATAAGGCGAACATATAATTTAAAAAATTGTATTACAGTAAAAGACACATTGCCATTAATCTCACTTGTTATGGTTTGGGTCTAGGTCCTTCCAAAGCCTCATGCAGTCGTAAGTGGCTTTTTCAGAGGTGTCTGAATCTAGAGTGTGTGATGCTGGGAATAAGGGCGTGTGATTACTAAATCAGTCCACTGATTGGTTTGGCACCACCCTAATCCCAGCAGGCCGGATAAAAGCTTTAGCTATCTTCTGCCCACCATGATTGCCCCCTGCCATGTGCCACCCTTCCTTCAGCCGATTATTGACTGAAATGAACTGTAAGCCAAATAAACCTTTCCCTCTTTAACTTTGGGTGTCAGTTTTTTTCTCAGCAACAAGAAAAGTAACTCACACACCACTCAAAATACTGTACTTCCCACTGCTTGAAATACTTTTATTGCATTGTTCTTGCCTCTTTTTGAAGCAACTCCTTTTTTGGTATCTTTATAAGATGTGATAAAAATACAATGAATGATGCTGCGGAGTGCCATCCGACAGAAAGGCAGGCTCGTAAAAACATTACTGTGTGTCCTCCACCTTCTTCACTAGATCTGGTACTGTGTGACTTCTGACTCTTCCTCAAAGTCAAAATGATCACGAAAGGTCAATGCTTTGAATTGACTCTGGACATTGACGCAGCTACCACGGTGCAACTAAAAACACTCATGAAAGCGGACTTCCGGAGATGCTTCAGATAGTGGCAGTGATGATGGGACAAGAATGTTTGAAGCGATGGGAGTGTTTTGAGTGAAGTTAATGGCAAGGTGTCTTTTACGGTAGTAATTAAAAAAAATTAAACATTCATTGTATTTTTCATGTGCGGTTGTTAGGTATGTTGAATTCAAGACTTTCAAAATATAAAATACTTTCACAATGATGATAATTTAATCAATGTGTTAGCCAGGTGATAGGAAGATGACGGTGTATTTTGGGGAAGGGAGATTTTGATCAAAGGATAAAAAGTTTCATTTAGGAGGAATAAGCTTTATCAATGTATCATAAAGAATTGTTACTATGCATTCAATACTTCAAAATTGGAAAAAAATTTAAAAATATTTATTACAAAAGAAAGTAAGTATGTGAATTGCTGGATTTAAATATTCCACATTGTACACTCACACCAAGATGTACATTATACACCACAGACATATATATAATCATGTTTTGTCTATTTAAAAAAGGAAAGAGAAAGATTATAGAATAATATTGCTATAGGAAAGAGCTCTGAAAAATATTTCTAAGAGCTTTTCAAATAGATTAAAACAAATTAACAAAACCCAGCCAGGTGTGGTGACACAAACCTATAATTCAAGCACTTGAGAGGCTAAGGCAGGAGGATTACTATGAGCTTGAGGCCAGCCTGGGCTACAGTGCTATAGTGAGTTCAAGGCCAACCCAAACTCTTAGAGATACCCTGTTCAAACAAACGCCTTGTACGGCACTTGTGTTACCATGCCTGGCATGTTTTCCATTTCATAGCTAGGGAAATTATTGAGATAACCTTAGTTATAATTTAAGTAACCTTTTATAGAAGGGATATGTACAAATCCAGTCATTCCAAATCCAAGGGCATAGTATCCTGTTGATATAATAACACTGCACTAGCAGGAATTCTAATCTGCTATATACTATCACTATTAATTCTTTGCTAAACATTTTAGGGTATTCCTTGGGGTTTTAAAACACAATAAGTAACTCATCTGTTCTCCTATAAAAGGATAAAATACTCTAAAAATATTGTCATGGAAGCATGAGACAATCCTCTATTCTTACCTTTATAAAAGACTGTCTTTGGCAATTTGGCTCATTGATCCCAGAAAAACTACGTTTATTACAATGTAAAACACAATGTTCCTGATTGAGAAATTCACGTCTCAAGAGTCTAGAAACCTTGAAATGTATTTCAAACATATTTCATACTTACGTTGCTACTCCTAGAGGCCATTGAAACACATCCACGTCGTTAATCCAGGGGCTGTCATATATGATGAACAGCAGCTCCACAAAGCCACCATTGCTGCTGAGGAACTGGGCCATCCAGTCATTATTGCAGTGTTCATTTCCCAGCAGAACAACAGCAACGTGCTGGAGTTTTTGAGACTGTACTAAATTCTTCGTGTAAAGTAACCACTGGGTGGCATAGAAGACCTTTGCTTTCTCTCTTCCATTTAAAACCAGGACCACATTATTCACATTAGCAGAGAAGTACCCCGGGACTATAGCAGGGCCAGTGATGAAACTGTTGAAAATGACAAATCACAAGTAAGACAATCAAAATAAAACAAAGGTATCTGGCATCATAAGTTGTTAGTCATTTTACTTAGAAATCTACACTGAGATTTAATGCATATTCTCTCTAGAAATGAAATTTCTGTAACACAAGTTCTTTGGAACAAGTTTGGATGATGAAACATGGCTGTAAATTAATGGAAGCTATGGCTGGAGACAGATCAACTTCCATATGGTAATCAGAATGTGAGAACGTTTTTGTTTCTTTAACTTCATTTAAATATTCCATGAAAGCTAGGTCTAAAAATATAATGGAAGAAAGCAAGCTTCATAACACTTCTACAATATAATTTTATAAATTTGAAAAGTACATAAGAAGTATTTATATATCTAGTATCAGCATAAATATAAAAATTTGAAAGATGCTGGATATGGTAGCCTGTGCCTATAATCCAAGCACTTACAAAACACTTAAATTCAACATCTGGCACAGAGTCACCCCTTGATAAATGTTAGCTATTAGTCTGTAAAAAGCAAGAAACAGAATTGTATTACAGTATCATTTTTTGCACATGTTTATTACAGTATAATTTAATTATATCAAAAGGAGACTACAAGTGGATATGACAAAATGCTAACTGTAGAACCTTAAGTTCTGGAATTTTGAGAAAAATGAACTACAGTGATTAAAAATCTACATGTTTTGAATATTCCAAGTTATCATATCCACTTATTTGTCTTAATTATACACCTAGCTTTTAAAAAAACTCTAATTTTAATAACAAATGTTCCTGTAAAGTTTGAATACTGAAATTTTAAATAAAATCTTGTCAGTTAAAAACATCGAAATTTTATAATTCAGTCAGAAAACTTAACTATATTTTTCTATATCATAAATTTTTTAAAAATTCAGAATATCTTAGGCCTTTTAATTACACTCCTTCAATATCTAGAAATATATTATATTTATATAGGAAAAAAACCAAAAGACAAAAATATTTTGTACAGCATTAACTGTACAGTTTGAGTGCGGGGTCAGAGTAGCTAAACGTTAGAGCAGCTAGTTAAGGAGATGAGGGATCAACTTTCCTGATCAAACAGGAGGCATGGCTGTTTGCTGAGAAAGGGGGGGTTGGGAAGGTGTGGAGTAGTGGACATACTTCCATCTGCTTTTCTTATACTCAAGTGCCTCCTTCAAATCATTTTCCACATGGCTGTCAGAGAAATATACACATATGCAGAAGAATAACTCTCCCACTTAATCACCCCCAGGGCCGGGAATTTAGCTCAGTGGTGCCACCTCCTGCTCCGAAGCGCAAGGTCTGGAGTGTGATCTCCAGTACTTCCTGCCCCTGGCCCCGGCAAAAAGAATAATCAACTTCAGTCGCTTTTTACCAGCAACCATAAAGTTCGAGAGCCTTAGCATGGCACACATAAGGTCCACTGTGACCTGGACCTTGCCTGGTCCCTTCCTTTTCTCTGTGCTCTAGGATATTGAATGGCTTGCAATTTCATGCAAAGGTTTACCAGTTCTGGACCTCTGAGGTCACCTCTACTAGGTGAATATAATTCCTTCTCCCTTTGCCTTGCTAACTCCTCTCCATTTTAAAGACTCAGCAGCTGTTTCCTCCTCTATGGAACTGTTCTCTGGAGGTCCCACAATCCCAACATATGGCTTGAGTTAAATGCTTCTCTTCTGTTCCCTAAAAACTATCACAATGAAATATACATAACAACCTCACATTTTCTTTTGATACCGAGGATTGAACTCTGGTCCTTGTGTTTGCAAGGCAGGTGCCAGAACCACTGAGCTAAATTCCCAGCCACACAACCTCACGTTTTCTATATGGTATTACAATTTGTGTTTGTTTCAAACTCTAATAGTCAGTACATTCCATGATGTTAGAAGAATGCATTTCATTCGTTTTGAAATCTTTAGAACTATTAACTTATTTATTTATATTTTTTAGTATTAACTTTAGTAGGCAGTAAATACTGAATATATATTCAAATAGCAGTTTTCTTTAGGGAATTATTTGCTCTATGAATTTAAGTTGTACTGCATTTAAAATATGAATCAATTTATAAAAATTCACTTTAGTAGAAACTTTTTCTTTTTGTACCGGCGGTTGAACTTGCAAGGCAGGCAGGCAAAACCACTGAGCTAAATCCCGGCTCCTAGAAACTTTCTTGCTACACATTAAAGTGTAGATTATGAGATATTATAGTATATTTAAATATGACAAGAGCTACACTTTAGTTTACTAAGTTTATTAGTGAACTATTTAGTTTACTAAGTATACTTAAATACTAAGGCTATTATTTAAGCATCACCATTAACTGCATTAAAGAATAAACATTTAAAGAGCTCATGTACAGAATTTTAAAAATGACTTGCTTTTCTAGATTTCTAATATACATTTATTGATAACTTGTAATTTTCAATTAGCTCAGTTAAAAAATTTCCTCCCAATATTTGCAATATTTAGAAAGCCCAGAGAAATCATTCACATATTTAGTTCCAAAGCTCCCTGTGAAAACAATGTATTTTTAGAATTCAGCACAATTTTTCCATTCTTTTTAAATTCAGCAAGTGCTACTGAACAAATACTGCATGTTCTGTTATTATACTTAGTTACTGATGTGAAAGTACCAAATACTCTGAGAAATGTTTTGAATGACAGGTGCACAATGTAGGCAGTCATATGATTGTTAGCCATTGAATTTGATACTTTTTTTTTTTTTTTGCTTAATACATTGAGAAAGTTCAGTTTCATAAAACAGTACACATACATCTGACAGCAGCCCTTACAGCTGCAGTTGAGTAGGTGCTATGATTCACCTGGCCATCATGGTCAGTGTTACTGCCATGACTCTACACCAGTGATGGTGAACCTTTCAGAGACCGGGGGTTCAAACTGTCACCCAAAACCCACTTATTGCAAAGTGCCAAGGCTGCAATTGAACCTGAATACTGAGGTTTTAGTTTAGAAAAACCAACTCACACAACTCATGACATAATCAGAGCGGGCTCTGTGTGCCCCATGAGGCACGCGTGCCATGGGTTCACCACCAGTGACACCAGTGGCAGGATGGGAGATGTCTATAAGAGACTGCCATGGAGAGGGCATGGGCTGAGAACAGACCCACTGAGAAGTTTAAATGCAGTCTGGGAAGGACAATGGAGTGTTGCTCTCCTTGGTGAGAAGCCAGGACAGTCATGCGTAGTTTTCATAGAGGCGTGGGTCTGAAAGTGCTGGCATCAAGTCCAGACCGACTGTTCTAAGTACTGTGCATCTATTAATGCATATAATCTTTAAAACTATCTTGTGAAATAGGAATCATTATTAGCCTTATTTTAACCTTAAGGAAACCTTGGCACAGAGAGGTTAACAAACTGAGGTCAGACAGCTAAGTGGCAGAGCTGGAATAATCTGCCTCTGCTGTTAATAATTAGTCACACTGCTATAATGCCTAGAGGTGACAGGGCTTCATCAGGCTGATCAGTTCAGTTTGCCTTGCATGTGTTCAGATCCTGAATTCAAATTACATATGCTATTGCTGACTCAGTGGTGAGTGTGGACAACTATTTCTTACGTTTTGAAACAACTGGATTTGGAGGCACTACATATAATTATGTCCCATGCTTTCACAGCATATAGAATCAAATACGGAAGGTATGACTTGTATGGAAAGAAATGTGTTGGTGAAGCCAATACCAGCAGATGCTTGATGGACAGTTCTATATCCATCCTCAGTTATTCACTTGTCTTCTGGATTATATTCTTTGGACCTATGAATTGATTAGAATTAGCATTCCTGAAACTGTTGAATCCTGGTACACTGATAATATATTTCACACTAGTCCCCTAAAATTATGATGAGGCTAAAATTATATAATATATAGTTTGTAAATTTATTTATTTTTATTTTTTTGTTTTTTTGAGACAGGGTCTCACTATGTAGTTGAGACTGATCTGAAACTCACTATGTAGTCCTGGCTGGTCTTGAACTCACAATGATCCTCCTGCCTCAGCCTCCTGAGTACTGGGATTACAGGGGTGTGCCACCACGCCTGGCAGGATAACAGATTTAAATTGAAGCATTTAAATTAGTACCCATATAAACTGATTCAAATAAAAACTTGGAATTCCCTAGAGGTTTATTAGTTTTGGACAAGTATATTATGCACACTAAGTTTTCATAAACTTAAAAGTTTAATAATCTGCTTTCAAAAAATTGTTACAATAGTGAACTTCCTTGAATACACAGATCTTTTAAATCCTAAGGGGAAATAGCATTGCTTTTTGATCATAATATAAAATCCTGCCCAACAATTTCAAAAGGGGGGGCCAGGGATTTAGCTCAGTGGTTCCGCCACCTGCCTCATAAGTGCATAGTCCTGAGTTCGATTCCCAGTACCAGAAAAACAAAATTTCAAAAGGGAAGGGCACGTTAGGCTTGCTTTTGGGAGTTAATGCTGTTTGTTCAAATCTTTTGATATCATTGTAGTAGTACTATATAATTTTGAGCTAAAAGTTACTAATTTCTTTATGAATTTTCAATAATTTTTCTGAAAATGCTACATATTATGGATAGAACTGTTAGACTAATATCCATAACACATATTTTGTTTTTCAGGGCAGTGGTAGGATGAGAACTCAGAGATGCGCATGTGCCAGCCAAACTGGCTCTGCCACCGAGTTATGTACACAATGCATATTGAATTTGCTTTTCAAATTCAAAATGGGAGTTTTAGACACAGTACACATTTACTTTCAAACACTGAAATCCAAGTACCAAAAATTTAGAACTATGTATCAGATCTGAAATAGAACTACAGAAGCCTGAAAACGAAAGGAAAAATCATCATTACTAATGATGATTTTAAAACCTACTTATTTTTCAAGTATGATTTCTTTGAGATGATATACACAACAAAACTGATTTTCAAGTATGAATAAAGTAAATTAAGAGCAAGTCGAAATTCAAATGAAATCATAGCTTATTCTCTCTAGAGTTCAGTGATAGAGAACTGGAATCCTAGAACTTTGGTTCATATATTTCCCCAAATAATGTAATTTTTACATGAAATAAGCATTTTAAAAATAATTATTTCAATAAGAAACCAAACTAATAAAACATTCTGTATGATGAAATTATCATAACTTTTCTAAATGATATTAATTATACTTGGAAATACTAAACAATTAGACAGTTACAGATAAAAATTTTATAAAAACAAAAGCCCCAAAAGTCTTTGTAAAACATTGGTTTTTACTGAATCTTAAAAAAAAAAGATTTCTAAGTACTGCAGAAAAACTGTGCTCAATTTTATTAAATCATGAGAGAACTCATATGTATGTTTTAGCAAATAAAAATTTCAACAGTGATAGCAACAGCTTTGATACCACCTGAGTATTATAAAAAGTGAACGTGACTATTATAAGTAACACTTTTAGGTTTATGTATTATCCCTGAAGTATGAAATGTTAAATGCACCTTACCAATCAAATGTTACAAAATATGGAGCATGAACTTTCCATAGAGTCAAATAAAAATAAAAGAGACAAAAAGAGAAGCATTTTGTAATACACAATTTCATTAGAAATTGGTCAAGTAACCTTTAACTATGAATATACATTGACAAGATTTATTTCTCTATTTTCATTAGCTAAAATCGAAATGTTTTATAAAAACATATTTTCTTATAGTGTTTATGCAAAATACAGCAACACAACAAAGTTTACTGTTGTACAAATAATACCTGTAATGTGTTCTTCCTACAACTGACTTTCCTTCTCTCCACTGAGCAGTCACATCAGTGGAATCAAGTAAGCCTTCAAAAATATGCTCCCAGAGATACAAACCTGGTGATCAAAAAACAAAGACATAAAACATAAAACATTTACTCTTTTGTATACCCGACTGTGTGAGAGGAGCTTATGTTCTGGTTTTTCATATATTTAAACGTGAAACCAGAATGTTCAACCTTCAGTCAACTGGCAGGCAGTGCTACCAAGCAAATGCTTAAAATCAGCAATATGATGGCTAATGTAGGACAGAAAATTCAGGGGTTGTCAGTGTAAAATGTGGCTAACTGTGGATTATATTAAAGACAATACCTCCCTTTTTCTAGATTTGAGAATCCCCCTAATATCACTGAACTCTTATTACCATTTTTATTCTGAAATAAAAATACTTGGAAATACTAAACAATTACACAGTCACAGATAAAATTAAAAAGCCAAAAAAAATTTTATAAAAAAACACCCAAAATTTCATATTTCCAATATATTACATTACAAAAAAACCCTATATAATTAAAATTTTAAAATAACAAAATAGAGGAATTAAAATTGGGCCTAACACAACCAGAGAAGCTGAGAGATAAGCATTCAAAGTCCAGGAGATAATACCTCCTCGCCTAGAACCCACTTCCCTCACTGTATGTTGCCCTTTGCAAACAAATGCTACTTCATCTTTTCTTCACAGGGCAGTCCTTAAAATTTTATCATAATTTCATTTGAATGAAAGCTTTAAGAATAGAAGATAAACTGGGCGTGGTGGCCCACAACTGTAATCCCAGCACACAGGAGGGTGAAGCAGGAGGATCGCTGTGAGTTCAAGACCAGCCTGGGCTACACAGTGAGTTCCAAGTCAGTCTCAACTACATAGTGAGACCCTGTCTCACACAAAAAAAAACACATATAAAAACTTGGCCAATCAGATAAGTCTTTCCAAATGTGGTAAACTGAATAATGCTTCCCCTCAAAGATATCCATGTCCTACTCTCTAATCTGTGAATATGTTATCTTATATGGCAAAATATACTTAACTTTAACTTAATATGACTAAGTTAAAGATGCTGAGGTGGAGAGATTATTGTGGATTACCTGGGAGATTCTATATTTGCACCAGGATCCTTACAAGAAGGAGGGTAGGAAGGTCAGAGTGAGGGAAGATGCCAAGACCAAAACAGTGGTCAGAGTTATGCCAGGCCAAAAATCAATCAAAGTGTGTAGTGTCTGGAAACTGTAAAATTTGAGAAAACAGATTCTGCTATAGAGCCTCCAAAACATAGCTTCAGGGACACTTTAGACTTTGGTCTTTAGAAGCAGGATAGTAGCGTGGTCATTTTTTTCTGCAGCTACAGGAAACTAAAAATTATGTAGATAGATTATGTATGGTGCCTGGAAGTGAGATGCTACTGTAACAAATACTTTAAAATGCGGAAGTGGTTTGGAATTGAGAAATGAGGAGAGGCTGAGAGAATTTTGAAGAACATTTAAAAACTCCTAGATTAGACTGCAATGAACAGTTTAAAGGTAGAAATACACATTAATGGCTCAGCTAATGACGACTCAGAAGAAAGTGAGGAACCCAGTAAAGAAAACCTACACTGTCTTTGAAAATATCTAAATTGTCATAAGCAGACTGCTGGCAATGCTGGTGAAGGCTCAGAAGGAATGAACGATGTATTACTAGCAATCGCAGGAAAGAGGGTCCTTATAACAGGAAAAGCTTAGTTGAATTGTGGCTTGCATTATATGTAAAGCAGAATTTATAAGTGATAAACTTGCATACTTAGCTGAAGAGATTCTAAGCAAAGTGTTAAAAATGTAACACTTTTTGCTTATTATTATGTAATCACTTATTATTATAAAATGTAACAGAAAAGAGTGAATGAGGAAAGAAATATTCTGCAAAAATAACCCCAGAATTTGATTATTTGGAGTATTCTTGGATTATCCAGATTGTAAGAATAGATTTACATATCGGGAAGGCCAATGATGTGGCAGGCAACTTTCTGCTTATTTCACAAGGATCACATCAGGATAGTTATTCACATAAAGGGCTCTTGGAAGACACTATGTGTGTGATTTATGGATCTTTTCAACCATTTCAGCAGAAGCAAGAAACAGTGATGGAATGTCTCAGCAAAGATCTGTGAACTTCTTGTTTTCTTGAGTGAATCTTTGTGGAATACACAGGACACAGATTCTTGAGACTGTTACAGTAGCAGAAAACTTTGACTAAAAATGTCAGAGAGAGGTTGAAATGACTGAAGGCTGCTGGGCTCCCAGAATTTTACCAGCAGGAAACAGGCTGATAAAATTACTGAGCTACAATCATGTGTTATACTCCACAAAAGGGAAAGGACGACTCTAAGCATAGAGCTGAGAGGTCATAAGGCAAAGTTGCAAAACAGAGATTATTCTCAGGCCTTAAGTCCTAATGGAGTTTGCCAAGCTGAATTTCAAAACTGCTTGGACTAGAAACTCCTTTTCACTTCCATTTTCTTCCTTTTTGACTAGGAATATCTATAACTGATATCCTTTGACTATATTTGGAGAAAAAAATTGAAAAGGAACATTCGATAAAATTCATCTGGTAACTCTGTGCTTATTTATTGGCTTGAGAAGCAGAAGATCTGGAAACAAAAAAAAAATCTGTTAAGAGGTAAAATAACAAACCAGATGGGGATATGGAAGAGATTTAGAGAAAGAAAGCAATATTACAGAGTTTATTTCTTTTTCACTAAATTCTTTTCAATTCTTCTAGCCTTTACCAAGGACCCAGTTCCCTAACCGAGTGTAGGCTCACATGATACTCCTGTGGTCAGCAGAAATACTCCCCTGGTCTATCACGATTAGTCAACGATGTATTAAATCCCCTTATGGACATCAGCACTGAGAAAGGCCTGCACAGAAGGACTTTATTTAACTTTGTTCTGTTCAGTGCTTCCCAAATGTATTTGGCCATTAAGGTAAGGACCACATCTTACAGGTGTGTATCAAATGTCGAATAAATAGACCAAATCATGAAAATTAGTTGACATGTGCATTTCATAATGTTGCTACACAATCTACTCTGCATCTACAAATGAAGGTGTGCTCTGCTGAAGACCAGTGATGGAGTGTGTGTACAAAGATGTTGTCTGGCGGGAAGGAGAAATACTGAAAAGTGGAAAAAACTATCATGATGCCTTGATAAACAATGACAAAGTAAAACTACATTAAAATGAATTTTAAAGTGCATTTTACAGTGTTTTTCACACCTTTGTACATTATCTTACCAATGGCAGCTTTGCCCCAGATTTGTACTCTGTGGTCTGCTTTTCCTTTCGTGGATTTATTTAATATTTGAAGGCTAGTTTTAACTCTCTGTCGGTGCTCATTTTTTTCATCTCCTTCCCAAGGATTCCACTCTTCACATCCCAAAGTAGCTTGTTCTGTTTTTAAGAGTAAGAGTGTTTAACAGTAAGTATAACTGCTATTGTAGGTAAATGCAAGTCATTTAAATTAGATGTTTGAGAGTTCTAATTTCATCTCAACTTCAATTTTTCAGTGACAAAGCAAAAGAAATCAGTAGTTGTTATTAAACCATTACTCTGAAAGGTCTTACAAATTAAATGTTGACATGAAACAGGACAAGTATTTTCGCCAAAACAAAACTTTAAAAAATAACTTGACCAGGCATGGTGGTGCAAGCCTCTAATGCCAGCATTCAGTAGGTTAGGCTGAGGCAGGAGGATCACCATGAGTTTGAGGCCAGCCGGGGACACATAGTGAGCCTTACCAGTCTGTACTGCATAGCAAGAACCTGTCACGACTCCCTGCAAAAATTAAAATAAACGGATTAATTTACATGTTTTTTTCTGAGATGGGTTGTTGCTATTCAGTCCAGGTTGGCCAGCAACTCAAGATCCTCCTGCCTCTGGTGCTCAAGTCTGAGCCACCAGGCCAGATTTAACTTTTGCAAATCTTTATAGATTGTACCTACATAAACTATGTACGATTAGTAATGTAGTGTCCACCAGTTTCAGATACTGAAGTGCAGAATTCTAAATAAGGGACAGATAAAACTGAGTCTGAGCCCAACACAAGTGAAACATACAGGGCTGGGGGCAATTTAATAACACCTCGTCTCAAACAAAAAACAGGACTGGAGACCGGCGCAGGCAGGTAAAGCGACAAGGCTTTCCAGTCCCTGAACCATCAGAGCAGGCTGCGTCAATGTCTACAGACACTGTAAGGCCAGAGCTATCTGCGGCCTCCTGGGGCATTTGGACTCTCAACACACGTTTCAAAAGAGTGCGGGCCTCTCCGCTGCGGGGTTGGAGGCAGGAGCCATCTAGTGATATCGCAACAGGACCAAGACAACCTCCAACCCAGAGCCCAGAGTGCCAGCAAGGCTGATGAAGGTCAGCGGCGCCCCGGGCTCGGGGAGGGACGGGACTCGAGAGCTCCGGCCCAGGGAAGCCCTCAGCCCCGCGCCC